>NC_090935.1:146360490-146691324 GCF_040938575.1 Ambystoma mexicanum | reverse complement strand
CCTTGTGCATACAAATGGGTAAATGGGTTTAGTACAGAGGGTTTCACCCTTTATTTATTTATTTAGATTTGTAGAGCGCACTGCATCCCACAGGCATCGAGACGCTAGAGAAGAAGGCTTGATTCAGGGTTACATGAATGCTGCCCAAAGTTTCCTTAATAGCTAGTACAGGTTATAGGTACTGACAATGGATACAGTGAGGGTTATTTAGCTGACGCTGCACAGAATAGAACATACAGACTACATAGTAGTACATACAACTTTTAGACAAAGAGTCTAGTTTTGATGGCCTTTCAAAAGGCCGCATGAGGGTCAATGGTCCTGATATGTGGGGGTAGGGTGTTCCAGTGGGTGGCAGCCAGTGTTGGGAAGCTACTGCCACCAGCACAGGCTTTACGCAATTTAGGAATAGTTATCCGGTTGGCATAGGGGTCGTAGTGGGTCTGGAGCCTGAGGGATTGGAGAATTTTTGCACCAAGTATGGGGGGTGCCAAATCGTGAAGACACGTGTGAGTCAGAGCAAGGGTTTGGAATATGATCCCTTCTTTGACTGGTAACCAATGGACCTGTCTCCTCAGTCCAGACATATGATCCCTGCGTGAGAGCCCTGTGGCAGCCCTAAAGGCATTATTTTAGATGATTTCTAGTTTAGCCAGATTTGTTTCTGAAGTTCCTAGGAGGAGGGCGTTACAATAGTCCAGTCTGGATCCAATTATGGCCCTGGCAATGGTGAGACAGCTCTCTTTGGAGAGGATTGGTCTAACAGAATTAATAAGTTTGGCATGGTATGCTGATGCTGACGTGACGGTATTTACTTGCCTGTTCATGGACAGGTTAGGATCGAGATACACACCCACGGTCTTAATGGTTTGCGAGACAGTGATAGGGATATTGTCGATGGTGAAAGAATTGTATTATTTATTCAAATTGCCCAAGGTGGATGGGGATCCAATCAGCAGAAGTTCGGTTTTCTCACTGTTGAGGCATAACCAGTTTTCTGCCATCCAGGATTGGATCATAGAGTAAACGGAGTAGAGGGTGTTCAAGTCCGTCAGGTAGTCACCCGAAAGGGGGATGAGCACTTGGGTGTCATCAGCATAGTTGGTGTATAAGATGCCCAAGGCGTCAGGATTTTGAATAGGGGCCTTGTAAAGAGGTTGTAGAGAGTGGGGGCAATGCAAGAGCCCTGTGGGACCCCGCATTTGATGATGCTGGGAGTGGCAGATGATGAGTCGGAGAGTCAATGTGATCAGGGGTTGCCCTGTCCCTCTCTACTTGTTTGGGGTCCCTCACATTTGGATTCCGCCTAGCATACTCTCACTCTAACAGCTCCAGTTTCTCCTTTTCAGCCCCTATTTCCTGACGGCAGGCAGAGGCCTGAGTCTTTTGCTTTGCTATCAGGGATTTACTTACTTCTATGACCTTTTCTTGAGCTGCCACCTGCTTATCGAGTCCATTGTTCGCCTCACAGAGGGCCTCATTGTCTCTTTGGGCTACCTGTATGGTCTGGGAACACTGAGACTATTTCTGTTGCAGGAGGTGAACCTCCTTTCTCTGCACATTTTGAGGCTGCACAGCCTGCTCTAACTCATGCTCCATTTGTCTCCTAAGTTCCATTCTTGTTTTATGCCAGTCAGTCCCAGAAGGTTTGACTCCCTTCTCTCCAGATTGGTTTTTAATATGCACACTTCCTGGTTTAGGGCATCTTTCTCCTGGTGCAGGGCGCCAACCTGTTTGGTCAGGTCATCCCTTTGTTGCCTTATGGTGCCTAACTTCTGCCGCTCTTCATCAAATTCTGATTGAAAGTGGAGTTCTTTAATAATTAATTTATTACTTTCCTCTTCCAATTTTTTTTATCTGATTCTGTAAAGTAACTATTTGCTCTGGGATGACGTTATTGTATCTCACTTGTTGTTTTAATTTCAGTCAACCTTTTCTTGACACTCCTCTCTTAATGCACTTAATTGGGCCTCTTGGTCTGAACTATTTTGTTGTTGTAGAGCCAAGTCCTCTTTTAGCTGTTTGATGTAGTTTTCCAATTCTAACTCAGTATCTTGGCTCTTTTTCAATTTCTCTTCTATTAGTTCATTATGGATTTGGGTTAAGAGCTGAGACTGATTTTGCGCAAGGGTTCTGCTTTCTTCATGTATTGCCTCCATAACTCCCATATGGAAATATATGTAGGCTGTGAATTGAACGATTTTAATCTGTTCCTCTTTAACTCTTTAATGCTTAGAGTTATATACAGTTCACTCATGGCTTGATGTAACAGGCTACCGTCCTGCCACACATCCATGTCCATAGCGGTGACCTTTTGCATCATTTCTCCTACCCAGACCTCCAAATCTTGCTGTGACCATTCCTCATCTTGCTGTGCCCACTCCCCTCTGACAAATAATTTGTGCGGAAGGTGCTGTCTAGCCATGTGTATCTCTACTGTGGTCATTATGGAGAGTGTGATTTCTTTATTAATTTATATATATATAAGGATAAAAGTGTATTTTGTTGCTTTTTGTCTAGTTTATGGTTGGGTTTATTTTATTTTTGCACAGAGGCCTGATACTTAGGGTCTAAGCTTTGGGAAGGCGCTTCTTACAGTGTAACACAGCTTTCCAACCAAGCAATGTATTACTACCTTTAAGGTTAGCCTGCTGTGCTAAACTATCATGGCTGGAAACACTTTGTCACTCCCCAACACGAGCCCCCAATCTGTAAGGATTCTAAGGGGGCATCACACACCAGACCAGTACTCTTGATACTTATCTAGCCTGCAGCGCACAATTAAAACACTTTACTTTATTTACTAAGAATTCAGATTGAGATGGCACCCAACCCGTCTCACACCCCCCTTTACGAACACCCCGGGTCTCAATGGATCATGAACCAGGCCGGTGTGTAACAATAAAATATTTATTTATTTTTAAATTCCAAGAAAAATCACACACATTTAATATAGGGCAGCAATCACCAATGGGGTGATAATTACACTGTAAAATGATATAATACACTTAGTTTGACCTTCTAATATAACATACACAAAGCACAAGTGACTGAGAGCAAGGTGATTTTTCTGGTAGATAGTACCCCAGTTAAGATTTCCCCCTGCAATACTCCCTCGAACCCCTATTAACCGAATTTTGAGTGGATAGAAAGGAGTAGCAAGTAGTCAGGAATACTGTGCAGCAAACAGAATTAAAATCCGACCTTTGCAATTGAACCAAATAGCACTCGGAATGACTAAATGTTTGTTTTACATGTGCGTTGAATGAATGAAGTAGCAATGACTATGCCTGTATCAGAGAAATAAGAGAACTAGCAGACTACAAGGCAATGTACTAGCAATGGGCATACAGTTCAGAAAATCAACTTTGAAAAGAAAAACACAGTGCAGCAAAACACATATGGAGAAATTACATTTGCTTACTTTCATGGGTTTAAAATGACAAATCAGCTTGGAAAATGTGTTAAACAGGCAAAATCGAAAATGGTTTTTTTTAGCTAAAATACAAATACACCTCACAGGTAGGATATGAAAGTGAAAGGGTAACGCTGAATGAATGACAGGAAGGGATTCTTAACAGGAGAGGAAACTCGGTTTTTAAACGGAAAGCAGTTACACAAGGAAAATCGGTTTTGGAAAGGAAAGGACAAGCGTTAGTACAACTATATTTCACTTTTGACCCCTTAAAGAATAATAATACATGTGCCTTTTTGGTGTCGATAGGCAGATGAATACGTCATTCATGGCGTCTGCCCCTCCCCTGCCTTAACACCATCATAGGAACGAGAGGAGTGCATCATTTAGCGTGGCTGACTTCTTTCCACTTTGATCGACCCTCCCAGTCCAACTTGGGTCCTTCCTCTCCTCTATCTCTATCTGTACCTGTGGTGTTCCCCATGGTTCTAATCTCTCTCCCTGGCTGTTCAACCAATACCTGGCACTTCTTGCCCACCACATTGCCGATCTCTGCCCCAACTTCCAATACTATGCGGATAACACTGAGCTCATCTTCAGGCTACCTTCATCCACCTCTTCCCCTTAACTCATCTCTGACTGTCTGTCTGCTATCCAGGAGTGCTGTGCCACCAATGATCTCTGCCTTAATGCCAGTAAGACCGAGATTCTCCTCATCGGCACACCCGCTCCCTCCTTTCCTGTCACTCTCTGGCCGGCCTATCTTGGCCCTCTTCCGCCTCCACCCTGCGAGGCTAAAAACTTCGGGGTCATCTTCAACTCCACACTCTCATTCTCGCCTCACATCTCTGACATCTCTAAGACATCACACTACCAGCTGCACCTCCTCAGAGGTATTCTTCCTTTCCTCTCCTTCCCTCCTTCCCCCAGAAGCTCACTGTATCCAGAGCTCTGGTTCTCTCTAGGCTGGACTATTGCAACAGTCTCTTTCTAAATCTGCCTGTTTCTACTCCCCGCCCTCTGAAGCTCATCCAAAACAGGTATGCAAGGCTTGTCCTTGGCCTCAAACCCATGGACCGTATCTCTCCAGGACTGAAATATCTGCACTGGCTCCCAGTGGCTGCGAGGATTAAGTTCAAGTACCTCTGCATTGTCCACAAGGCCTTCTGGGGCCTCAATACCTTCAACTCTCTCTGCCTCCAACTCCCTCAGGGTCAGTCGATTCTCCAAGCAACGAGTTGGTGGAAGATCTCTTTCTTCGGCTGGGCCTCCCTCTTGAACAGCCTCCCTGAAACTTGAGGAGAACCATCTCTGGTTCCGGAAGCACCTCAAAACCTTCCTCTTTACTTCTGCTTTCTCTCCTCCTCTCCCCTGCTGAATTCCTGGCTGAATCTGAAACTGCACTGGTCACCTGCCACCCTCTGATCTCGAGCCCAGGTCACCTCTCCCACCAGTTGGGTTCCATGTGTTAATATCCCCGCAAAAATATTGCGATACAAAAATATTGCCATATTTTTGCGGCAATATTGACCCATGGACCCTGCGGGGGACACCCCTGCAACCCGCACATTATTTTAAAATGTGCGGAGGACACCCCTGCAACCCCCGCTCCCACAAATTATCCCCCCAAAAAATATCACCTATGGCGACACAAACGGCCATATGTACAACGATATTTTTGGTGGGGATATTTTGTAGAGATACCACCAGTTGCACACCTGCACTGCCTCCCCGGCAAGCCCCACACTTGGGGACTGTTTTCTGTATCCCTACAGACCCCCTACCAGCACTTGACAACTGATGTCTGCACTTACCCTTGCACTTGCCACCAGCAGGCCGTATATTTTTTATTATTGTTATTTATTCCATGTATCCCATGTACTGCACTGTCCTATCCCCCTGCACTTTCCCCCTTCCACCTTCCCATGCACTTGTGTGATCTGAATGACACCTGGCCTAGTAAGATTATTGTCTCTGGCTTCCATCTGTTCCTGCTTCCTTGCCTCGCTTCGCCTTGAAACACTGGTTTATAGGCGCGTTATAAATGCCATATCATATCATATGATATAATTTATAGCATTCAGTACAAAAAAGAAGGTGGGTGAGGCGCGCACTCCCGGTCCTGGTCAATTAAACCTGTTGCAAAAAATAGGTAGCTGGGTCACATCCCAAAATGGACAAATATTCACAGGGTTAGATCCCTTCTGCTGAAAATCAGGTACTCAGTATTAACAGGGTTAGATCCCTTGCTGCAAATCAGGTAGTCAGTATTAACAGGGTTAGATCCCTTGCTGCAAATCAGGTAGTCAGTAATAACAGGGTTAGATCCCTCAGCTGCAGTTCTGTGGTCTGTGGTTGTTCTCCTCCTAGCGCTTTCTTATCTCAAATAATCATCAGGGAGGCTGTTAAGCAGGTGTGTCTAATTAGACTCAAAGGATTCTGGTAGCTGTAGTGAAAAAAGTTTTTTCTGTTCAGGTTGCCAGCAACCGACACCCCTCCAAAGCACAAGTCCTTCCCAAATTTGGGGGAGGGGAGAGAACCATCTTTATGATTCTCCAAAGTGGGGCACAGTCACCCCGTGGCGCTGCCTCTGGAGCCCGGGACTCCCATAGCATTCAGTACAAAAAAGAAGGTGGGTGAGGCGCGCACTCCCGGTCCTGGTCAATTAAACCTGTTGCAAAAAATAGGTAGCTGGGTCACATCCCAAAATGGACAAATATTCACAGGGTTAGATCCCTTCTGCTGAAAATCAGGTACTCAGTATTAACAGGGTTAGATCCCTTGCTGCAAATCAGGTAGTCAGTATTAACAGGGTTAGATCCCTTGCTGCAAATCAGGTAGTCAGTAATAACAGGGTTAGATCCCTCAGCTGCAGTTCTGTGGTCTGTGGTTGTTCTCCTCCTGCTCCAGAGGCAGCGCCACGGGGTGACTGTGCCCCACTTTGGAGAATCATAAAGATGGTTCTCTCCCCTCCCCCAAATTTGGGAAGGACTTGTGCTTTGGAGGGGTGTCGGTTGCTGGTCACCTGAACAGAAAAAAACGTTTTCACTACAGCTACCAGAATCCTTTGAGTCTAATTAGACACACCTGCTCAACAGCCTCCCTGATGATTATTTGAGATAAGAAAGCGCTAGGAGGAGAACAACTACAGACCACAGAACTGCAGCTGAGGGATCTAACCCTGTTATTACTGAGTACCTGATTTGCAGCAAGGGATCTAACCCTGTTATTACTGAGTACCTGATTTGCAGCAGAAGGGATCTAACCCTGTGAATATTTGTCCATTTTGGGATGTGACCCAGCTACTTATTTTTTGCAACAGGTTCAATTGACCAGGACCGGGAGTGCGCGCCTCACCCACCTTCTTTTTTGTACTGAATGCTATGGGAGTCCTGGGCTCCAGAGGCAGCGCCACGGGGTGACTGTGCCCCACTTTGGAGAATCATAAAGATGGTTCTCTCCCCTCCCCCAAAGAGATCTTATTCACTAAGCCAACCCTACCAAACTGATCCTGGGACAATCGAAGAAGAGATGAATTTGCAAGCTCAAAAAGAAATTAACATGCTATAACCGAAGATGACGAGAGCAAGTGACATTACTGTCAAACTGACAAACATAAATGCACTGGACATTAAGCGGCTATGCCCTCACCATGGACACTAGGTAAAAACTTGTATTTGGTCAAGAAGAATGTTACCTGCATCAATAGACACTAGAAAACATCATAATCAAATGTGTACGCTGAAACGCAAGGCAAACAAGAGGCTTGCTTAATGTAGAAATGCAGCAGTAATGAGTGGCCATTATGGATGAAATGGATGGTGCAGCCACGTTTCGAGTGAATGGGAAGCATGAAAGAAACCTTGAAGCTGCAGGGAGATTCGACTTGTTGAATTAGCTGGAAATACAGATCCAGGCAGATCAGACAGTAGCTGCACAACCCCCGCCAAGGTAACTGTGGAAAGCGAGGCTTGGATAGCTCTGAGGAGGACAAAAGAGAATAATTCCCAAGCGTAAGGCTCAATATTGGACGTAGCTCAAACAAGTCTCCAGTGACTAGAGGGTAAAGAAACCTGCATTATTTTGGGCTGAAAACTTAATAAAAGTTGATCAAATAATTCAAAATGTGGTTTCCTCACATGTGACTTCTTATTGGAGAACAGTAGCTATTCATCAACTCCAGACACAGACAGACTCCTGCCTTCACTCCCCTCAAGTTCTCAGAACAAAGATATCAGACAAAGCCAAGGTCAAAGCAAAAAGTCCTGGCTTGCGGCCTAGGAAATCAGAGATGGTGTCTTATTTAATCGTAAGAACCCACACCTTGATGCCACTTCCCCTACCACTATGGTTGTTCATGTGCTGATGACCTGCCAAATTTCCAAGGTTGTTAAAGCCAATGCCAACCAATCCACGCTCTCAAATGATGCTGTCTTGTAACTGTTGCAGTAGACAATAATTTGTTGTTACAATGATGTCTTTCTTACTTCTACCAATTTTGGGGTGGTCCGAGGTGGGGCCACTAGATAAGTTGTGACCAATGAAGAAGCTACCACCTATGCATACCATACGTAGACAATATCCCTAACTAATTCCAAATCCCTCTAGGTTTTTGTAATCAGGATTGTGAGGAAATGTTAATTGTGACATATTTTTGGTTTTTAAACTGTTGTCATGCTTGAGAAGGACAAGAGTGGGGAGACCTTGGTGTTTACTGCTGTACCTGTTTCATACAGATTATTAATATAACAGGCCTTTGCCATTTGCCTTGACTGTTTCTGTCAGTGGGTCTGGGGTTTCCTAGCCCATCTGTTCCACTAGGGCTGGGGCTTTCCAGTCCTCCATTACATTGCCTTAGCAAGTTTCTAAATAGATGTATCACATATTGGCAGGTTGATGTATCATTTGACTTAGTTCTATGCATGTCAGTTTCAAAGAATATGGTGTATGAGTTTAGCTGGTCAAAGTCAACTTTCCAGAAAACACTGAAGATTGGAACTTGCTATTTGGGGGCAGGGGGGGAGAGGAGTGATGATACAGGTTACTGACTTAATTGAAAACTTTGGAACCAGGTAATTAGGCCCTGGATCCCAGCTCCCCACTTGATCACATTATGTAATCTAGGTAAATCCCTATTTGACTGAGCCTTATTTTTCATGTCTTTCCAAATTGGTATCACCCAGCAGCGATCCAATTCAGGGTGTGCAAAATCAAATGTCTCACTCATACATTTTTGATAGACTACAGTGCTATGTGAGATCATATATTTTATAGAGCTCTTCACTGCCCGGGCATGGACATCCAGTTCCAATGTCAGCACAGCAAACTGAGAGTCTAATGAGTCAGGTATTCTAAGAAGGCCACATGCCTACCGGATTGCAGATGGTTTCACTCTTATCCTGAGTCGCTTCGTGGATTTCTTCCTCAGCCCCAGCCTCGTGACCGATGTTTGTCTTGACCAGAAATGGTTGAGTTTCCCTTCACCGTTTTGGGTGCAATGCATTTAGTGTGTTGGGAGCGCTCTGAAGCACTCTCTTTAACTCACATTTCTTGTTGTTCAGATTCAGCCAGGAATTCAGCAGGGGAGAGGAGGAGAGAAAGCAGAAGCATAGACAAAGGTTTTGAGGTGCTTCTGGAACAAGAGATCATTCCGGAATGTGAAGAGAGACAATGCTAGGGATATGCTGCTTGCTTTGACACATTCCTTCCGGAGCGATTATTCTGGAGTCTTCATGGAAACACTCCACACCCCTCCTTTTTTGGGCCACAGTATGTGCAAGTATTTCTTCATTTTGAAGTCACCTCTGAATAATGGCTTATAATGTTGATAGGTCCAGGATTTCTGTGTCGCCTGTGGATTTTGGTCGCATTTTGGGTCTGAGTCACGTGGTGGTGCTTTAGGTGGATTTGGTGCATCTTCTCCTTCCTGTTTCTTCTGTGGCACACTGTGGGGCCCTGGGAAACAAAGTTGGCCTTTTTAAGAATATATACCGTAATGGCACTTTGAGTGAAAGGTGGACAAAAGGACAGTTTGTCTCCTATCCGAAAGAACTTACGCTGCAGTGAGGCAGAGCCACCTACCACAGCTCCAGCGTGCCGATCCAGGAGCATGGACTGATCAGTGGGGCCGACAGATCTAGATTATCCTGCCTGCTTACACTGCATGTTTATCCTGCCTGCTTATCCTGCATGCTTATCTTGCTTGTTTATCTTGCTTGCATATCCTGCTTGTTTATCCTGCCTGCTTATCCTGCTTGCATATCCTACTTGCTTATCCTGCTTGCGTATCCTGCATGCTTTTCCTGCATGCTTATCCTACTTGCTTATGTTGCTTGTTTATCCTGCATGTTTATCCTGCATGCTTATCCTGCATGTTTATCATGCCTGCTTATCCTGCTTGCTTATCCTGCTTGCTTATCCTGCCTGCTTATCCTGCTTGCTTATCCTGCTTGCTTACCCTGAGATCATTACTTTTTGTCTCACGCTCTCTCCTAGCATTGGGCATACTACCTTAGTAGAAGGTGGCTTACAAGGGTCATCTGGGGAACTTGTTGCTTTGCATGATGACATGAGCCGTTGACCTTCCTCTTCTTAGAAGCTTAGGGATGATTTCAGGTGTAATTTGGGTCTCTGTAAATGCATCTGGATCAAGCCGGTGCTCGAGCAGGATTCTTGAATTTATACCAACTCGACCATAAAAACAGTCTGGCATCTCACAAATGTATTGAAAAGCTTATATGGGGAGCGCTTTTACCACAGGTTTATGCTCAAATGTTAACATTGCAAAGAGATCCTTTGGACCATTAGGATGGCCAGAATATTATAATGCGCTTCATGCCGGACTCCAGACTTTAATCACGAGACCGGGGGGTATCGAACCCATGCTTCTCAACACTGTCTTATTTACAATATGGGTGTGTTGCCTCCTCCCGAGCTATTATCCCGACCCACTATAAAAGATATATGCTTTCTTTGCCTTAAATACTTCTTTTTTATAGTTCATCAGATGAAACCTTACATGTTGTACGTCTGCCTCTCCAGTTGCCCACTCGCTTTCCCAAGGTTGGCCAACTCAGGAGTATTCCAATGATGATAGGGGCTGCGGCTTAATCAGCTAGGACCTGACTGTGCCAATATTATCTAGTTCTTCAGTCACCCAAGACGCACAGAGACGGCATGCGTGGCAGTGTTCGTCTGAAGGAATCCTCCGCTGAACTTCTGCCGCTACAGCAGAGCGGGAGGAAGCGGTAAACTGTCTCCGTTGCAAGACTAACCCTTGGTTTGCTAGCATGGGTGCACTTCAATAGGCTTGCATAGCACGCGGTATACTAGTAGGACCAGAACAAGCAATTGGAAAGGGGGCATCCACCTGAATCATATATTTGCCTGTAAAAGATGGGATCCAGGGAATGTCCCTTCAAGTAGTTGAATGCACTGTTCTAGCCCCCCTCAACCTGAAGAGCAAGCGCCAAGGCAAGGTGACCTCAGGAAGCTCAAGGCAGGACCTAAGTTCTGCTAGAACTCCCAGATGTGCAACTGGGATAGCTAGACTAGAGATCACCTTCAATAGGGGATCTCTGAAGGTCACCAGAGACCTCCAGAGATCTCTGAAGGTCAAGGGAAGTGTGGGTGCTCCAGTATGGGGGTCTGTAGATGACAGGAATATCATTGCTTACATATGATGTTACACCGGCTGTCCAGCAGCACAGTAACTCGGACACCAGCATTAAGAACGCTACCACGACTGCAGCTCACCAAGGGGACTCACTCAATGCAGAGCCTTCTCTAAGGGTCACCGCCCTGTCCGATGCCACCACTATGTCACCCTGGTCCATGACTATTGCCTCACCACTTGCCTTTGGTCGTCCACCCACTTACATAGAGGGGACACACCGCGTATTCACCAAGGCACTGCCTAATGTCAATATTACTTATGTTCCACCCATGTAATTCACAATACCGTACCAAATGCCACTAATGTGCCAGTCTGTGATCTCACCAAGGCCCCACCTAATGTTATTGATGTGCAAACCTGTTTAGCTAACATTTTGTCGTCAAATGCAACTGATGTGCATCCCTGTTCAGTTAACACTGGTTTTCCAAATTCTATTGATTTGCCTCTCTGTGATCTCACCAAGGCCCCACCAAATGTTACTGATGTGCAACCCTGCGTAGTTAACATTGTGTCACCAAATGTTATTCATGTGCAACCCTGTGTATTTAACATTTTCTCATTGATGTGCCACTTCATGTTAGCCCCAACACCCTGTACTATGCAACCCATAATTCTACCACTCCCTCTAGCACCCGCGCCCTACACAAAGAGAGGAACAAGCCAGAAACAGTACCCTCTAATCCACATTCCACAGCCACCAGTACAGGTCACACCAACCTAACACAGAACCCTCCACTCAGCTGTGCCCTAATTAATGCCCGCTCTATCCACGCTCACGACCTGGACATTCATGACCTCATCACCACCCACGACCTTGACCTCCTCATGATCACAGAAACGTGGCTGCATGAAGCATCCGGCACGGCCTATCTCTCACCATACCGACAGGGTACACCATGCTCAGCCAGGACCGCCCCTCCAAAGGAGGCGGTGTGGCCCTCATAGCTAAAGAAACCCTCCCCATCAGGAAATCTGATAAGACCATCAAGAGCAACAGTGATTAACTCCTCATCAAACTGAACATTTCCCGCAACTGCACCATTGCCCTTCACCTCATCTACCAGCCCCCAGGCCTCCTAGGAGACATCCAGCCAGCCCTTACTCACCTCCCATCAGACAACCTGAAAAAAAAGCCACCCTCCTAGTAGACCCCAACCTTGGCCTCAATGATCCCAAAGATCCTGCAGCCAAGTCTCTAAATCATGCCCTCGCGACCCTAGGTTTCAGGAACACTATTGCTAACCCCACTCATACCCCAGGCCGTATTCTAGACTTGATAGCCCATCACAACTGCCCACTATCTATCACTGTGAACTCAGCTAGCCCTTGGTCTAACCACCACATCATCATTTTCAACATCACTAGCACAAAAAAGCACACCATCCAACGCCACCACTGCCACCAGCGATCTCTAGAAGCTCACTCCAGCTCACGGCTGAAAGGCTGCTACCCCATCTACGTGTGACTGCCTTCAGGCCCCCCTTCTCCAACATACCCTGAGGTCCACACCCAGTCTTATAACACTGCTATCAAACTTGCAGTCAATGCTATTGCCCCTCTCACATACCGGAAAGCCAATCCTACCAGACATGCCAATGCCTGGTTCAGTGCAGACCCTCTAGAACTCTGCTCCAAAAAATGTGCTGCCATATCCACTTGGCAAGCCAATCAGTCAGACAAGGCCAAGCTAGAATTAAAAAAAAACTGTGCCAAAGAGTACACAAAAGCCATGATTCCAAGCCAAAGCTACCTCCTTCAATGCCAGGATCTCAGAATCCAAATCTGATACTAAAGAGATCTTCTCTACCTTCAGGGAGCTAGAGACGCCTATCACCCCACCTCAGACTATCAATAAAGACAAGACCTGGTGCGACGGGATCCAAGCTGCTAAGCTTGGAAAACTAGACTCCCTCCAAATACATAATAAAAAATTCCCAACAATCTTTGACCCACTCATCACACCATAATCCGCCACACCCCAATGAACCAACCTCCACGTTCTCCTTCAAAGAAGCCCAGGAGCAGGATATCATTAATATCATGTACTCCATCAAATCCTGAAACTGCATAGGGGATGTATACCCTGTGGCCAACAATCAATGGCTGCGCCAGCATTCTCTCTCCCTTCCTGACAGCTTTTTTTTAATGCTTCCTTCTCCACCGGACAGCTACCTTCCTACCTAAAAGAAGCCTGGTTGGCCCTCTCTTGAAAAAAACACCATGGCCCCCACAAACCCCCACAACTACAGGCCCACAACCACTGTCCCGTTGCTGCTGAAAATACGAGACAAAGCAGCCTATGTCCAATTGCAACAATTCATTGAGGAAAACAGACTCCTAGGGATACGGCAATCCAGGTTTCGCCCAGGGCACGGTACAGAAACAGCCCTACTCGATCTGAAAAACCAAATGGATGATGCAAGGGATTTGGGTAAACCTGCCCTACTTCTACTCTTAAACTTGAACGCGGCATTTAATCTTGTAGATCACAATGTCCTCTGCTACCACCTGATATCGACAGCCAACTTCTCACCTACTGCCACTGAGTGGATCACATGCTTCCTGCAAGGCAGGACCATGCACGTTTTTTAAGACGTAGCATCTGCCTCCCATACCATCATCCTATGTGGAGTTTCACTAGGTTCCTGTATCTCGCCCACCCTCTACAACATATACACTAGACCCCTCTTTCCCATCTTAGACTCATTAGGTGTTTCCTACACCAACTACGCAGACGATACTCAAATCCTCCTCCCACCAACAGTTGACTATGTAGCAGACTCCATAGCCCTCAACGCCGTGTTCACAACCATCCAAGCCTGGATGGCCATTAATGGGCTATTCCCCAACAGTGACAAGACTGACCTTCTCCTGATAGAGCCAACTGAAACCCTAAAGAAACTCAATTACCAATTCAGCCACTTCACTATTGACAACATCGAAATCCCAGTCTCCGAAACCATGAAAACTCTTGGAGTATACTTAGACTCTAACCTCTCGATGACTAGACAAGCTAATGCAATCACCTCAGCCGCTCCATACCACGCCAAATTACTAAATGCAGCCAGACCCTTCTTGTCCAAGGACAATTGCCTTACCATTGCCAGGGCCATGCCAGACTTGATTACTGTAATGCCTGCTTCTCGGGCACATCAGTAAAAAACATGGAAAATCTGCAGATTATCCGAAACAGTGCCCTCTGTGCAGCTATAGGCATCCCCAAAAGAGAACATATAACTGCCACCCGGAAACAAGCTCACTGGCTATCCATCAAAGAGCATGTCCTCTTTAAGACCCTCGCTCTTTCACACAAATGTGTCAACCTAAGGGCCCCCAACCGGTCCCAAAGAATACACAGAGCTACATCCTCCAGTCCAACTAGAACTCCTTACTCTAACATGCTTACAGCTCCCAAGAATAAGCGAGTTAGAGCAGGTGGAGCCAGCTTCCCTTACCTAGCAGCTTTGCAATGGAACGCCCTCCCACCATCCCTATGAGCTGAGAACTCCCACATAGCCTTCCGCAAAGCTGTCAAGGCTCTTGCTCTTCATCTAACCCTGACTCTACATCATCTGTTTAATATGCTATTGATATGCCGGATTCTAATACTTGTTATGCCTGTATTAAGATTGCATTTGTCAAATACCATCCAGATGCCGCATGTAACTAAGCTCATCACATGTAACAGCGCCTCGATGCCCAAGGGCTGTTTGCGCGCTAGATAAATTTAAATAAATAAAACATGCTTTTTTTTACTTTTCTTTATAGATTTTCATAACAGTTAGACAGAACTAAATAATAACGTTCCCCCCACTGTTCCCCTCCCTCCCCCCATCTCGTCCCAGCAGAGGTATAAAAAATACTTTTAAGATGCATTGCATCTATGCTTAACATTGTTGGGGCTGAATTGCCAAGACCTCAGTATCATCTTTGAAGACCACAGTAACTCTGCCACCAACGTTTCTGCTCTGTAACTGAAGGTTATTTTAAAGCCTTCTTGGACTAGGTCTTTCATAGGGTAAAACCTTTCATTATGTTGCTCATTGACATTAACGTGCCTGCTTTTCAGGGTCATCCATTCTCAGACTGTATAAAAAGGACCCTGATGCGGACACTTGTTTCAATTACGGAGACTTGTTTCATGGGTCAGAAATATGTATGTTTTTTTATGTAACCTCCATGTCTTATGTTTAAAGTGTGTACAGCTCAGTTTGCAGTGTTGGAAGAAGACAGAGAGCAAAGGTTTAATTATGTCTCATTGGGCACTGCTTGAGCAGATCAGAGGTGGCGCCACAACCCAGGCAGCAGCCCGATTTGTTCGAGAAACTACGTGGGGTGGCCCAGCGGGGAGGGGGTATCCAGGTGATGGCGATACATATTATCTGTTAATAGAGAAGGGCACTGAAGCACATGTGAGACAGAAGGAAGTGTTCATGCAGATCCCTGAGTCAGTATGTAGTAGTCCATGTACTGTGACACAGGGTCTACTCATTGGGTAGCACCGAGAGTCCCCCTCACCCCCCCAGGGGAAAATTCATGTCACAAGCATGGCCTGAACCACACTGGAGATAATCATTTTAAAGTGAGATAGACATGAAGCCCAATACTGCAGAAATATATTCTAATGTGCGATTAATGCCCAATAAACAGGTCTTCCCCAAATAGATTAGAAAATGTGCTTTTCTCCAATAAAGTGTCTCTTCATATGTT
Organism: Ambystoma mexicanum; assembly: GCF_040938575.1. Classification (NCBI taxonomy): domain Eukaryota; kingdom Metazoa; phylum Chordata; class Amphibia; order Caudata; family Ambystomatidae; genus Ambystoma; species Ambystoma mexicanum. The sequence continues at coordinate 146,675,524 of NC_090935.1, read as the reverse complement.
CGGAGTTTGGGCGCAGAGTTCAGTCTGCAGCAGTCTTGTTAGTGAGAGGAGCTGCAGCTACTGGGCTACTGGAATTTGAACTTGCTTTTCTGTATCTCCTGGGCGTGTGTACCTTTAAGGAAACAATCTCTACCGCCTTGAAATAATCCTGGCAAGCACGGAGCACGTGCGGAGTTCGGGTGCAGAGTTCAGTCTGCAGCAGTCTTGTTGGTGAGAGGAGCTGCAGCTACTGGGCTACTGGAATTTGAACTTGCTTTTCTGTATCTCCTGGGCGTGTGCACCTTTAAGGAAAACAACCTCTACCACCTTTAAATACTCCTGGCAAGCGCGGAGCGCGCACGGATTTCGGGCGCAGAGTTCAGTCTGCAGCAGTCCGCAGCTGAAAGCAGAGGTAAGCCCCAACATATGGCCGAAAATGGGCCACAGACACGCTCATAGTTAAAGCAATCTTTACAATTGCGAGACTGCTTTGAATGAAAACATGCTGCACCAACAAGGTGATTTGTTAGAACTAACATGGGTTTTGGGGGGGTATGACTAGTCAAGGGGGCAGCCTGAGGAGTCTGAAGACTTGTTGCCAAAAATCCAAAGCTCCCAAAGCTCTGAACCCCAAATAACACCCCAAAAAACACCCATACCATCCCTTGTGCAAATTGCTACAAAGAGTCTGCACGCCGTAAGACAGCAATCGAGACCAACAAGTCCGGCAATGAAACTGGATGTAGCAGTAGCTCCCAATGTCGATGCCAATGTCGAGGACGTATTCACTAACGCCGCTGCAAGCGCCCTGTGGGCTGAGGCGGAGGTCTCGACTACCGAGGTGGCTGAGGCTGGCGGTGAATCTAACCTGAAGGCAGACGCTAACATGGATATGAATGCAGACAAAAATGCAGATGCAAGATTGAACGTGATTGAAGTAAACATTACTGCCTTCCAATCACTGTTCCATGCAACTGACACCGAGCTGCTGGAGATTGAAGTGCCCCTGACCCACACGGACACAAAACTTTTAAAAATTCACTTTTCCTGAGAAAACAAAGGCGGACAGCACAAACATCGCAAATATCGCTGCCACAGAGTCAATTTTCGTAGGAAAGCGGTCTAAAATGGAGACGCAAAGTAACATTAATAAAACAAACACTGTGCTTCCTGAGAGAGGCATGAAAGCCTTTCTCATGTTATCCCACAGCCTCTCACAAAAATGGTACCAGTTCCGCCAAGAGAATCAAGCACATACGTTGATGGGTTTGACCTTGCCGGGCGGGAAGCTAGACTCACAGAGCATTTTAAAGCAGACTTTGAAATAATGAAAGAGCGATTGACTGAGAGCTTTGCAAATTCCAGCAAAAAAAGACTAAGCTTGGACCCAGACAATTCTCAGATGGCAGAAGCAGGAAGTTTGCTGCACATCCCACACACAAATAATGCAGCACAAGTGCAATATGAAGACTTGAAGACTTGTCCGCCAGACACCTCACACAAGGATCAAAGAGTAAAGTACTGCACAATCGTGACAATAGGCCTTTTCAAAATATTAAAGGTAAAACCTTACCGGCAAGGCTTTCGTCTCACTGCTCTATGCCGAGAATGCGGTCCGAAATGAACGGTCCTGGCCAGCAGTCACAAGGAATAGTGGGACTTGGAGTACAAGGCGATCATGAGCCTATCAACACGAGTAAAGAAAAGGAACACACACATGTTGTTAAAGAGTCGTCTTCTTTGAAATCCAACTTGTCGGCGGCCGCTTCCATACAGATCCATAATAATGTATTAGCAGCGACGTTGTTGGCGCTAATCCCCTTCACCAAGCTCTATGAAAATCTACACGAAGCAGTACACAACAATGGGGCAATGCTGGGTCAATTAAATGAAAAGCTAACAAAAATGGAAAGTCTGAATACAATACTACAAGGCCGTTTGGACAACGAAGCTGCAACATCAATACTGTGGGAAAACAGAATGAACAATGCAGCCGTAAAGGACATTCTTGAAAAGAAACGCTGATGGACGCCGTGATCGGGTGCATGAAACAAATGACTGACATCTCAAAGTACAAGTTAACCACGGCCTCGGAAAAGAGTTGCAGCGTCTCAAACGCGACAACACAGGTAAACATGCTTACCGAGGCTCCTCCTATGTTTCACAATACGAATGTGCAGAATAATGATGTTCAAGCTGCAAGCGCCTCACGATGACTAATGAATACAATCCTTGAAGGAAATAACATACAGCCGCTCAACATTCCAAACAGGAAACTATCAGCTCAGAGTGCGAGCTCAAACTCGTTAGGCGCCAGTAACGCCCATAACATTGAGCGTGCAACTAAAGCACCCGTGATCTCTGACAAGCCCGTCAAAAAGGCAAACATAGAGTCTTCCGAAAAAGATACCAGGCAAAATTCCCCCGTCGTTGCACATTGCTCAACAACAAAAATGTCATTTGGAATATTTAGTGGGGCTGCAAAAACCTTGAAAATTGCCAATGTAAAGCAGAAATCGCAAGAGGCGGGTCTTGGCCCAACCAAAAGAAAGGGAGAAAAAGAAAAACCGTGCGCCGAATAAAGTGACTCAAGAAAGTTTATAAGAAATCTATCTACACCTGCCAAACCAAATCTATTTGTACGAGAAAAAAATGGGAAGACCGCTAAATTAAGACAAATGGACGGGATAAAAATTGAAGCGGACATAACAACGTAAGTGCTCCCACCTAATCCAAAAAAAACACAAAGATTGGACTCTGATGTACAGTCAATCCACTCAGTGACGTCATCTGAAGAGCTATCCAACCTTTCGACTTACCTCGAAGAATATGAGGAAAACAGCGCTGAGGGACAAAAGGCGAGCTCATCTTGCCTCAATGATATGGACAGGCAGGACAGAATGGCCGGGGAGCCAACCTCAAACCCTTGGATTGCAAAAACTCAAAATAGCGCCAATTCTGATGGTGAGGGAGCACCGCGAGAAAGACAAAGAAGAGCTGGAACCAGACAAGAAAAGGTTTCGCCCGCAGTCAGTCAAAGAAGAGCTGCGGAAAGCCAACGATCGGTTGCTCAAGAAATGAAATTAAAGATGCCAGTGAAATTGAATCCAAAATTAACAGCAGCACAGAGACAGAAGGAACTAAGTCAAGTCGAACAACAAAATCTGGTGGACCCCAAGCCACTGACTTCGAAAATTTGTGTTGTGAATGTATTTGAGGATGATAATGATGTCAATTTAAACAGAGGAAACGTAATCCGACTTTTGCACTCAGTACCGGCTCTTAGGATAGTGTCCTCTCTAGACTTTTCTATCGTTGAATACATTTCAGAAGAGCGAGCCGACAGAATCTATTTGCATATAAAATCTCAGGCCGTACGCAAGACCATATTGGCCGCAAAAGAAGAATTGCTGTTTCTGGGTTTTGAGATTTCGGAAGCTATGCTTGAGACACAAACAAATCAACCCAGAAACAACGATAATCGCTCGAATGGGGTCACCAATGAACAGCGCAGAGATGAATTAAGGCAACAGCTGACTCTAGTGCCAAACTCACAACAATCATCTGGCAAAAGTAAGATTGGCGGGAGAAATCATTAGCTAAACCAGAGCTCTGTGGAACCGTCCTCGACATTGATATCCTGGAACACACAAGGTTTCCGACATTTATATGACGATTTTCCTGTGGAATTGAGTAACAACTTCGCAACATACCTCCAGGAAACATGGTTGAGAAGCCTTCCGGTGAAAGATGGATATGTGACTTTGTTAAATCCAGCAGGGAAAAACTCCCAGGGCCGTCCATTCTCAGGCCTAATAACGATGATAAAGATTGGGACAAACTGGGAAGTGATTGAATCTGAAAATCCAAAATTTTTGTTCAAAAGCACGCTGATGCAACATTCTACTGACAAAACATCTAAATTGCAGCAGTTGTTGTAATTAATGTGTACTGGAACCCAGTCCAGATAACTTCAGAAAAGTTTGTTTCATCTGTAATGATGATTATCGACAAACATCAACAAATTCACCACGACCTTCTCATAATTGGATGTGGCGATATGAACATTACATGGTTCGACGCAAACGGAGACCGTATTATTGAGAGCAGGAAGGAAGGGCAAAATCATCTTTCAAGAAGAGCAAAATGGGAAACGGAAATGGAGGCACGTGACTGCGACATGGCCAATGGACAGGCCAAGGGCGACATACCGCCTAATTACACCTGGCATAATATGGGCTATAAGAAGACACTGGACCATATCTGGCTATCAAAACTATTTTTGGCACAAAATCGTGAGCTTGAGAACAACACCAACAACAAACAGCGACCATGACGCACTTGTAATGGCCATGACCCTACCTCACAAATTAGAAACATCGATATCGGTCCAAAATTTGGAGGCAAATAGTGGGCGAAATAGGCTCAGAATAAGCGACAAACAAATAACCTTATTGACCAATAATTTCCAAAAGCTGGACAATTTTGCCGGATCTTCGGTAAACTACATTGCACTTCTTCCTCACCAAAACGAGAGATCTCTACTGAAAATACAAACAACCAAAATACATACTCACGAATGGAGCATGAAGGTAAAAGAGGAAAAAAAGAAGGCGTACAAAGATATAAGCAAATTAAAAGCGCAAGGGGGCGTGGGTACCCTCGCTTCGATTAAACAACGGAAGCAAAAATATCGCAACTGGGTTAAAGCATTTGCCTTTTTTCGTGATCAAGAACGAGGCGAGGTTAAGCTGGGACTAATAAAATCGAACAACTGTAGATAGATTTGGCGCACCTTGAACAACTGCACTAGAAATCAAGCAGACAGGATGGCTAGTGGGGTGGCTGAAAGCGACTGGAAAAAACACTACAATAAAGTGTTCTCAAAGAGCAATGTAATAATATCTCCAGCACAGGAGGAAGTGGTGGCAAGATGGGACTGCAGTGAGATCACCGAAGATATAAGTGCCGTAATTGCAAAGCTAAAAAATGTGCGAGCGGCTGGGCTGGGCGGCATTACCAACGTTATGCTTGAAACAAACAAACATGAGTGGTCAATTTTTATTGCAAAATTGTTTGATAGAATCGCAGAGCTTAGAATAATACCGGCTTCATGGACAACAGCGATAATAGTCCCGATTTTCAAGAGGGGCAATCGGGCTGATCCAGACAACTATCGCCCGATTGCCCTACTTGACACAATTGGCAAGATATTCGCAAACTTCTTGCAGCAGAAATTAACAGCTTGTGCAATCAAGAAAGGAATCACCGACTGTCGACAAACTGGATTCACAAAAGGCGTTGGGAATGAAATCAATCTGACACTGGTAAATATGCTAAAATTGAAAGGTCTAGAAAAAAGGCCAAAGCTTTTCCTAGCTTTCATTGATATGCACCAAGCATTTGAAACAATCAACAGCGAAATGCTTTGGCAGAAATTTAAAAAACTGGGACTGGCCGGAAAGTCTCTTACAGCCAATAAAAGCAGACAATGACATCAATCCGAATAAGAATAAATGAAAAAGGAGGATTATCAGAAGCTATAAAGACACAAAAGGGAGTTAAACAGGGCTGTCCCACTGCTGCATGTCTTTTCAAACTGTTCATTGCTGATGTGCCTGTGGTCCTGAGTGCCGTGAAGTGCTTCCCTCCAAAGATCAATGGTCACCACATCAAATGCATAACCTATGCCGACGACTTAGTTTTGGTTGACACTACCCAGATAGGGCTGCAACGATTGCTTATGAAGCTGCAGTATTACATGAACTACAACAATCTAAAAATAAATGTCACCAAAAAAAAATCATGAAAATTGGTCCATTAAAAGGAGCCAAATACAAAAATTTACGTTGGAGGATCGACAATACAGTAATCAAAGAAATTGTTGAAATCAGATACTGAGGGGTCCTGATCAATAAATCATTACAAGAATGGAGCTGGGTGCAAGACATTGTTCGACACATCAAAACTTTGGCTTTACAAGGCGCACAAATACATAGCCTATATGGAAAATTCACCCTAACACCAGTACGGACCTTTTATTTGCAAAAGGTAACACCTGCTATCACTTTCGGCTCTGTAGCAGGGTGGAACTTAGACCATAGAATTTGGGCAAAATTGGAACGGTTATTTTGGAAACAAGTATTAAAGCTGCCAAAATACATATCAATGACCATCATCAGACACAAACTGGCATTAGATGAACTATATGTAAACGTGATTTGGAAATCAATGGCACTCTTAAGAAAGATGGTAATCCCAAATTCTGAAACAACGTATGAAATACTCGCTCCAAGTAACACACGACCATATGCTGGAATACAATGGGCCCAAGGACTAAAGACGATTTTGCAAGCTGCTGACATACACAGCGATATGTTGGTGGTGCAATGGGGGTGGATACAAAATTTGGCCAAGTTTGAAGGATTAGTTACAGCTCCAGTGCTCGGGCCTACAATGAATAAACTGAACAAAATGCCAATGTATATACTACAATTTCCATCACGACATCATCGTGATGGATTTCTTCGCTTATGATTGAACGCCATTAAAACCAAAGAAAAGCTGTTGTTGAGACACGATCAGGCTACCAATGACGATGCATGTAGATACTGTGTGATCAAAACAGAATCTATAAAACACTTAATGACAGAATGTCCTATGCTCAATGACTTGAGAACTCTGCATCTTGGAACATTTGCTCCCCTGAACATGAATATGGGCGATTGGTGGTTCTGTATACTAAGTGGGAGCTCTGTGCACCTAACATGTTCAGTCATAAACTTTATGGATAAAATCATAAGTTAAACTAAAATGGAAAGACCTGGCTGTTAAAGTGCTTAGTTCTGATATGTGATATGTTGTGTTTAGAGTAAATTGGATAATGAAATGAGAGGAAAATTGTAATAAAAGTTTGTAATAAACTATATGTTACAAAAAAATATATATGTTCATCAAAGACCACTGTGTTTCTAATGATGCATTATGTTACCTAATGATCAATACACGAACAGACGAAGAAACCGACGCTATGTAAGTGCTATATAAGTGGAATGTATGTTTATAAGTGCTAAGTGCATGTACATAGAAGCACTTATTGTCCTTTAAAGTCTGCTGTACACATGAAGTCATTGTTACGACATCACAAAGTAGGAACCAGTGTGAACCATATTTCCCCATCAGGTCTGTACTATAATGGGCAATGCCCATGCAAAGAGCATGGGAGGAAGAATCACGTGACCTGGCTTCTCTAAACACTAACGGGTTGTGCTATGTCCCTTTAAGCCAAAGTACTACCCAGAGAAACTGCTGGAGGAACTGCTGGGATGAGTCTTCACCCTGATGCCTTATGCAATTGTGTCCCATGCACAAAGAGATCCCTTACATGATTGACTGCACCAGTGACTATTCCTTATTATTTGGTCCCCAACCTTGGTCTGATATTATTGAGGTTTGGTCATACCATTGTCTGGGGTGATGGTAAGGAGCGTGATGCATTTAACCAATTTTCACTATAGCACATGCCGTTGTGCAGCGAGATTCTAGCTTCTCCATTGTGGTGCTGTGTGTTCTTTGCTGCTGCAGTGTGATTCTATGCTAACTCTCCACTGCAGACATTCCCACCATCCTTAGCTAGCGCATGGCCTTTGGCTGACCCCACCTCTGGGAACCACATATGTGAAAGTGCATGCAGCCCGGGCTCATGACTCCATGCAGGAGCTTCTGACTTGCGGTGCACCAGACAGTCTACTGAACTCGATGTAAAGGGTGATACTGTAGCACCAAAACCACCTACCTTTGAGCAGGGATTCCATGGTGCTCTCACAAATGCAAAGAGAGTACTAGTTAAAAACTGAGGTCTACTGAATTGGTTAAAATGTAGCAAGACCATGATCACTGGTTTCCAATATTAAATGATTTCCTGATTGGGCTTGTCGGAGAATATCGCGAGCCAGATAGAGGTACTGAAGCAATCTGATGATGCTGTCTGACCAGGCTGACCTTTGGTGACCTGAGAATGTCTTACAATACATACACGTGTTTTGCAAGGTCAAGTGATACACATAACTCGGTTGTGGGCCACTGTGTCCAAATTGTGAAAAAGGGTAAAGGCCTGGCCCTGTGTCTTGGAGCTGCTCTGCATGCGATTCCGGCATGGTTTGGTGCAGTCAGAGGATGGCCATTTGGGAAGACGTTCTCACAATACTCAAGCCAAGCTGAGCAACCCCCGTTTTGAGGTTAATTGCGGAGAGATTTGGGAAGACATACGATGGCTGCCGTCGATGGCTGCTGACGCTGAGCTTACATTCCCCTTTGGGCACCACAGCAGATTAAATGGAGCTCCGAGATGCCTTGTCGGATGAGCAAACTCGAAAAGCTGCTCCTGAATTAATCACCAACCTGGAAATTGACCAGAGAGAGCATGGGCACACAATCTCCCCTGAGACCAGTGGAGTTAGGGGAGATGGCATAGGAAGAATCGTGGGATAATCCATCAAATTCGTTTTCAACAAATTAATTTTATCAGATTTTAACTCAAATTCATGTAGGGGGTGGGTTTAGGTTAATAACTAATGTGAGGTTGATGGGGGTGGGGGGGTCTGCAGAGGGTCTCGCCCCCACATAGTACTGGGGAGATAGTGACTGATGACTCACTGATGCGCCTTCTAGATAATTATCGCTGACCATCTAGCAAGGTCAATACATCTGATGGTTTGCACATGAAGCTGTCAAGCCCAGAAAGTCCCTTCCTACTGTGATCACAAAAGTTTTACTCCCAGTGAGTGCCACTGGACTTCCTGAAACTCTAGTCAAGTTAATGATTACTGTCAGATGAGCCAGCCTCTGATCCCGGTCAGGAAGGATAGCTCAGGGGCAACGAGTTTGTCTTGGAAGATAACGTGGAATTCCGATCCCGTGCGTAGAAACCACTCGCTGGTATTAAGCGCGTTATAAATGAACAATAAAATAAAGAAAGGGATTGCGGCACTGGACACGGCCCCGCCATCTTCTGTGGTGGAAGATGGTGAGGAAGAGTGGCAGTCCACAACTGTTCCTTCCATACTGCTAATGCAGAGTGAGAAGCAGAGCCAGATAGAGCACTGGATCAGACAGCTGAGATACTGGGGCGGATTCCGGCCACGTATGACAAGTACACTGCTTCACCCTGAATGTTCCCGCTCTAAGGAGGAGTGTAGCAGTAATTCCTCTGGACAAATAAGTGATGCGGCCACCAAGCTAACTGGAATTCCCATCCATACCAGTGTTGCGTAGGCCAGCTTGCTCAGAAGCACTCAAATCAGATCCTACAGAAGTGGGGGGAGACATTACCAGCAGTGATCAAGTTCTGATGTTCCCATAGCTGCTGATCCTCGCCACTGAAGAGACGATAGCCTCTGCCGTAGCCCCCTGCCAAAATGCCAGATGTGGTAATCGAAGTGCACCTGGAAACTGGAGAGACACAGCCACTAAACAATTCCCATCAGATGGCCTACCTGGATTGCAACACGTTTGCTTTACCCAGAGACATTCCTTGGAAAAGGACCACCCTGGCCCAGTGGGTGGGATGGAACAAGTATGGCCCAAGGCATCATGCTCTGCCAGAATTCACTTGGACTACACAACTGTTTTCAGTGTAAATAGTATTTAGAAGTATGTACTCTGGTTGGACTGAGGCCGATGAACTGGAGTTGCCCTTGGGCAGAGAACGTCAGCATTCCACAGTAGCCAATGAATTGGAAAGACCCCATAGACAAAGTATTGGAGACAAATGAAGGGCAAGGTGGTTGGGTCTTGACCAGCGAATGTTGTCAGTAGCATGCTTTGCCAGATTGATATGGGTCATCCAAGCTGAAAAGGTGGTCTGATAACAGTTATATAAGCTCTGGGGTTTTGGTCATCTCAGAGTACCAGAGATGTGCTTCAAAACTGTTGAAACAGTGTGACATCTTTCAATGTAGGACAAAGTGTGCACTAAAAAGACAATGACACCACTTTACGATGTTGTATAATCCAGACAATTTCAATTTGGAAGAGAATGTGAAGTGTTCACCAGTACATTGCTACGTGTTTGAGTCAGGAAGACTGTTTGCTAGCGCATAAACTAGTGCCTAAACTACATGCAACTCTATCAAATGGACAAAATCAGACAAACCAAATGGCACACAGTACACCGAGCTGAAATTGTCTGAGGATATAGTAATAGCTTTCATACATCAAAGCCACTGAAGCTTGATGAACAGACCAAAACTGGTCTAAATCTAGCGTCATGTTTTTCTTTATGCTACGTATTGTCTGCGTGCTGACTATCGAAATAATACAACACTCAGGGCCTGATTCACAGAGCGTTTTCCTATGGGACTGCCCCATTAAAAATGCTTCTGTCAATAAAGTAGAGGTATTATTATTTTTTATTTTTTTATTAAATGAGTTAGTTTGTTACAAACTTTTTCCGTTATGTGACATCTGTTTAGCAAAGAAAAGATGAACAACATAGCAAAGCAAGGCGTGTAATCACTAAATCACTAAATGTTTTGGAAAAATCAGGAGCTTCTGATTTGCGGTGCATCAGGAGTCAGGAGGATCTTCTAAAATTAGATTACTAAACTATTCTGTGGGTGGCTTCAAAGCTGTCATCTCCGAGAGAAACTAAATATAAATGGGATAGTCTCTAGAAGTCTTTGGTAGAGGCGATTTCCATCCAAAATTGTAGAACAGCAACTAGCACGGTTTTTTCTTCTCCCAGAGGATTCCATCTTTCCTCTGGTGTAAACCGGGAAGAAGTCCATCAGGGCTTCAGACCCCATCACTATATGGTATACAGTTTCCATCTGCAGGTTGTTTTTTCAGAAGCGGTAGGTGGTTGGCATTTCCGTTCATTCGTCCCAGCCCCTCTCTAGTTGGCAGAAGGTTGCATCTAAAGCGCAAGAATAAATTGCGTATTTTCGGTGATGGAAACAGTTGGAGGTACGCTGGAAGTAGGTTTAGTGAGCGTGCCTCGGTCACGCAATTAATGGACAGTTTGTAGAGTGCTGAGTCTCGATCCAATCATTCCTCTATATAAACCTCTGGATTGCAAGAGGATTGTGCTTCAACATTTCTATCAAGGAATCCAAGGACTCGATCCAACCACAACAGTTGGACTTCCATTTATTTAGAATCCAAAAGTTACATCTGTTCGGTGTCAATCTCAGAATATCGATGGCAGGAAGATTATCCTCTACTATCATTTTCCGAAAAAGTGATTTAACACTTATGAGTGTATAGATTGTAGACCTATTTCATGGTGTATTCTTTGTACTGGAAATGAGGCTGGCAATGTAAGAACTTTCCTCCAAAACCTGCCTTTGAGCTGATCCCAGCTGTGACATGACTGATTTAATACGGCTTCTGCTCCATAGCATATGATGGATACAACCTTTTGCCGATAGAAAGTTTGCAAGGGGAGTAGGGAGTATTTGCCATATTGGCCCTCATTCCAACCCAGGTGGTAAGTTCCCTATTACCCTTCCCCATTCCCATTTTTGCCCCATAGGGCATAATAGGAGTGGGGAAGGCGGTAATTACGGCACCGTAAATTACGGTGCCGTAATTAGCGCAGAGGACGCTTAGCGCCTTGGTACTTAACGCCTGCTAAAAGCAGGCGTTAAGGTGAAAATCAGGCGTTAAGGGTTAACGGCGCCGACGGCGCCGTTAAACCCTTAAAGCCTGGGTTGGAATGAGGGCCATTGTTTATGTAGGATCAGGCCTTGGTGCGCTAAGGAGTCTGTTTTCGCTCTTAAGATTGTCTCCAATTCTAGTTCACAGATGCTTGAATTCAGACAAATTCCATGGTATTTACATGAATGTACCTGCATTAGTTTGGTCGAATGTATGAACAATGAGAGAGGTTTCTTTCTAGGGCCTTGCAGTGCTGTGAATATCATGGCTTGTGTTTTTGCTGTATTTATCGCAAGCCTATTAACTGCCATGTATGTATCCAGTCGATCAAGACGTCTTTGAAGTCCAATTTGAGTTTTGTCCAACAGGACCAGATCGTCTGCATATATCATCCAAGGGACCTCTGTTCCATTTAATATTGGGGAGAATGCTCTGACCCCTTGTTGAGATGTTGCCATGCCTGATATTTAGAGATTAAACAGGGTTGCCACCAAGGGACTACCCTGTTTCAGGCCTCTCTAAGTATTGATTTTAGTCGTAACAGCTCCCTTAGTGGATAGTTGCACCTGTACCGAGGTATTAGTGTAAAGGGCTCGGATAGCATCCAAGAGATCTCCTGGACAATTCCACAGCTGCTGTTTTCACCATATGATGTCTCGATCTACAGAATCAAAGGCTTGTTTCAGGTTTATGAAGACCAGGTGTAGTTTGGTCTTTGTCCTTATAGCCTCCAATTTTAGTATGTTGAGAATTATTAAGTTGACATTAGTGCCAACACCCTTGACGAAGCCTATTTGGTGGAGGTCTCCTCTGTTGGTATTTTTCATCCACCTCATGAGCTGTTGAAGCAGCATTGCTGCAAATAGCTTCCCCAAAGGGTAAGTAACGCAATCAGTCTATAGTTCGTAGACAGGGCTCTGTCTCCATGTTTATAAATTGGGATTAGTATTGCTGATTTCATTGAATTGGGGAGCTGCTTGGAATCCAGAATCACCTCAAAAAGAGCCTGACAGAAATCAGCCCAGGCCTCAGGGTTGGCTTTCAGATATTGGTTATATAAGCCATCGGTGACTGCGCTGTGAGAATTATTAAGATGTTTAATTTGTGACAGGATCTTCGTCCCACTTGAGGTCCCATCTGTCATGAACGACAGTTTCCAGGTGCTTCGCAGAGTCACTTTGTTGTTGGTCTATCGTCTCTATTCTTGGTTCGCAATTCACAGGAATTGCATAGAGTTGGGTAAAGTGAGACACCCAGGCTGTTTCAGATACTAGATTAATTACAAATGCTGCTTGATTGGTATTGTCATTTAGGAGTGACCATAGTGAATGGGAATTGTGGTTTGCCATGGCTAATAGCATACATTCTGCACCCAAATCTGATCGGGAGGCTCTTGTCATGAGCAGCCAATTTCTATACTTGTGCTTATTTTGTTTTTGTTCAGTCATTCGTTCCTCTAAACACAAGGACATCGTTTGCTTCAGGTCTCTGCATTTTTGTTTTATCTTTTCTACTCGTTCACAATGGTATGCATGATTAATTATTTGTCGCAGTTAGACAATATCTCGCACTAACAGATCTATAGGTGGCAAGAAGTCAATCATAGTCAAGATCTTCCAGTCCAGTTCGAGTACTGTTGAGAAATTCTTGTGTTACATTCTGCACATCTTGATTGCCAATTCGCAATCTAGTATGGCTATTATTCAAGATTAAGGCCAGTAAGTTGATAGGAGCTCTTCTCTCTTTGGGCGATTTTCCAAGACAATAGCAAAGTTGTATGGTCGCTTTTGAGAGTTGAAACTATCTGTAGAGAATCCAACTCCGGAGGTAACGCTGCAGAGGAGACAATATAATCTAAACATGCTTGTAACTTTCCCTTCTACCATGTGGGGGCAGGAGGGATGTCGTTCGTCAGATGTCCGTTGATCAAGAAGATAGATTGTGCCTTCAACTCATGGATCCACAGTTTCTCTTTAGGTAGTACGTTATTATCGGGTATCAGTACTCCCAGCATTTTAAACAGATGTATGTTAAGATCTCCACACAAGGTGAAGTTAATGGCTGGATAACGGATGATTAATGCATCTATTGCTTGAAGGAGGGAGTTAATTAATATAATCATTCAACGCAACAGGATTCCGATACAGGTTACCTATAGCTATGGTTCTCGTTGGAACAGAGTTTCCATGGAGCAGTATCAGCAGCAGATGGTTGCTAATAACTTAAATCAAATTTGGTTGAAACTGTCTGTTAGTTTTACTTCGAGTTATAGGTCTTTCTGTCCCTCTGTGGTTTAAGTAGAGGTATTTACCTAGGAAGATATGAAATTCTGCGTAGGTTATGAGGGTGAGTTGTACATTTTTATTCCATACAGACTTCATAGTAAAAATATGAATTTTAAGTTTAGCTGATTGTCAAATTGAAGAAATTACCTTAGCCACATTGAGAGGCACCCAAGATGGAGAGAGATGGCTAGGGGGTTTGTCATGCCTGTCCATATGGAAGAATTTGTGAACCCGGCAGGGTCCAGGTAGTAATGACAGGATACATCACTATATGCTGACTAAAAATAAGAACCACCATTTTTGTTATTTCCTTAGACATGACTCCTACACCAAAAAACTAAAGCATTTGGGCCTAAACTGTTTACTTTGTCAGGCTCTCAAGGCCAGGTATTTTGATCCGAACTGGTTCGGAGTGTGGTGTGCCTGTCTCAAGTATGATCTGATGGTGGAATCTCCGGCCTAGATCTGGATACACGGCTGAGCTTTCTCGATATGAAAAATGCATCTCTTCATCCAACATAGAATCCCAAAGGCTTTGAACCATGTCTTAGTGTGAAATTAGTTTACAATAATCAGCTTTCCCAAAGATCTTAAAAGTGTTGATCTACAATGTAGTGATTCCTCTTAACCAGATCATCTTCCGCAAAGATCAATGTGTATCTAGTGAGGCATTGTGTAAACACATATCTTCATAAAAGACTAAAGCAGCGATATGTAACTAAGTGCATGGTTATGCATTTAGTATAGTCAGTGTTTATTAGCTTTTTGGTGTGTAGAGTCACCACATTTATTGTTCTTCCTTACGAGCCCCTGTACAACCTAAGGGTAGGCGAGGCTCTGTTTGCCATAACAATTTAGGAGCCATTGTGAACCACACCTTCTCACCAGGTGCATAATATAAAGGGTTGTTGGATTGCAAAGAGTTGTATCCTGTGCAAATGAAAATATTGGCCACATCCCATTAAGATGACAAGAGACACCCATGGCTAAATTTACCTATGAATATGGCTCTTCCTTTAAATACGGATTGTTACTGTCACTGTTACTTTGTTCACACGTCAAAGATTGAACCTACTGCAGATTTCCATTACATTCACTCCATATTATCATTTTACCCTGCATGCTACTTATCCCATACACAGATCTATGAGGCGTGCAAGAGCCAAGGTCTGGTCCATTTATAAAAGTTGCTGTTGTTGGTTCTATTCTAGAGTAGATACGGAAATATTCCATCCAAGATATTCATATCTTCATAAACGGACAATCCATGCTACCATGCTGCTTGAGAGCACATAAGTATGAAGGCCTCTCCCTCTGGAACAAAGGCTTGACCCATTTCTGGCCAGAGCTAGACTGCCTATGATCCAGTAGGAGCCAAAAATGTTTTCTTCCTCTCAGCATTTGGCACTCAATATGTGGCTTTGGAGAGACTTCTTGGAACTTGAGTGGTATTGGGTGAACTGTGAGCAATCCTTCTCAAAGAATAACTGTATAGATGGACTACCAGACACAGTGAATTGAATCCAGGTTGTTCACCAATAAAGTGAATCCTCATAAACAGACCATCTTCCCCAAAGATCAATGTGTATCTACTGAGGCATTGTGTAAACTCATGTCCGATATCATCCTAAAAGAATAAAGCAACAATATCTCACTAAGTGAATGGTTATAGTCAGTGTTTATAGTCACTGTGAGCCTTCCCAAAGACTAACTGTATGATGGACTACCTGACACAGTGAATTGAATCCAGTTGTGGGTTTTGCAACAGTCCCCCAAACCATTTTCAAAATGTCAACGAAATACTATGCCACTTCCTTAAATGTTATACCTAACTGTCTACTCGGGTAATTTGCTTTTCAGGTAATATTGTTTATATATTTAAACAGAAAATGAATAGGAACACCCAATAGCAGGAATATAGGTAGGAAACAACATTCAATTGTGAATCTATATAATGCCATTTGGAGCCAATCTTTAACAAAAGCTAGGACAGAGAATCAATTTACCCTATTTTTCATAATAATCTAAAATTGATAACATGACCATAAGGACACATGCATGATTTTGCCCAACTTTCTTTTCGCAGATATAATAGGTAAAACTGCATTTATATAAGTTCACAACATGCCATTATAGAACCAACCCCCATTTGCAAACATAAATTATGAATTAACTTTCTTAAATTTCTTTTTTCCTCTAAGAATCTAACAAATATGTATAATATGTAAAAGCTGACATGAGAGAAGGCAATTGGGAACAGAAACTGTAGCAAATTGAAGCACGCATAATTTGTCATTGAGAACAGTGGAATATGGACTTAACACCGAACATAAGATTAATGTTTTTTCATGAAATGACTATACCATCAACAATTTGTATTGAAAATGGCTGAAATTATAGCGAACAACATTGAAACAAAAAAATTAAATGCTGAACAAGTAATGCATATTATATGAGACTAAAGTTGATCAACCATGTAAATAGAATGTCAACGTATGTCAATATTATCAGTAATTAAATACTTTACAGAGATTGACTAAAATGACAAACAAATATACATATTAAAAATATATATAATAGAATTTTTGGTCATAGAATATACAGAACCTTGAAACACTCCTTATTGGACAATACTTTTCTCTCTACCAGGTCGGACACTTTTTAGTCAAAGCACATACAGAAATATAATTTATACTGAATCACATGACCACATACCTCATGCTAGAATCTATTTCACATAGATACAAATGTACTTATATGTAAAATGTGGATGCATTAAGAATTAGAGAATTCAACCTCCAGAGAATGCAACAAGATAATATAAGAAAATGCGCTGGCATTATTTGGTTATCAACATTTAGCATATCTATGTTGAGGATAACATTTTGTAAATTTGATTGTACTAAATAAGCAAGAATGTGAAAAAAGAGAATTTGATTGTATGTGAACGCAATAAGAAGCTCTATATCTATTAGCATTGAGTGGGAGGAGGGGACATTCAAGCCCCCCCCCTTATTCCCATGCTTCCCGGGAGGACCCAATCATGCCTGCTCCAAGTCTAGGGTCCCGGACTTGGGGCACTCATGTGGGAACACCTCAGGGAACCATCGCCCCTTTCGTACAAGTACACCTATGATCCCTACCACATCCTCATACCTTACATTATGAGGATAAGTCAAGGCTCCATTTTGTACCGCACAGACTCCATCTTGTAAGTAAGCGAGAGGGTGTTCAGGTCTCACCCCAACTTGCAACCATCTTTGGAAGCACACAGTCAGTGTAGCACTTCCCCCGCCACCTCCTCCTTGCCGTCCGCATAACTGCCTGGTTCCCATGAGAAGACTGGCAGCAGAAAAGCAACAAAATCTGCACTGTGTCACTTGCTGTCTAAACTCCCTCTGTTGGCTCAAAGGCAGCTCAAGGGGAAGAGGCAAAGGCCAGGGATATCTGTCTCCGTAAACACCTAGCCCGCACCCCTTAGACCTGGACCGCAGACAACTAATCCCTGTGTGCCCTAGAGCAGAGTCAACAACACGAGAGACTTTTAAGGTGACAAATGTATCTTCCCTTTCCAGCCCAAGTGTGTGAATGAAGGCCCTCTCATCGTATTTGTAATGCATGTAAACCCACTGACACCTTCAATGAGCCACTGAGCATAACAGTGTAAATACATATACGAGGGTATTAGAAGCTTTTATGATAGCTCGTTCTATTTAAATCAGAATGTGTATTGACCTATAACATTTAAATGCCAGCACAATTAACGTGCAGTCCCATAATGAGTAAACAAACCAGAGACCTATGCAAAACTCACACAATGCTACCTCGCGGTTAATGAAGCAGAATGTACGTCTAGACATATCATTAGACAGAATCATGTGAATTGTTGATTGAACTTAGTTATTCATGTTGCATTGATTGTGCGCCAGCCATCACTTTCCTACCACCCCCTCGTCCCTGTGTTATTAGATTGCCCAAAAGCATATGAAGTTTGAACAATGTCATAGAGTATTCCTTTCAAATACAGAAGCAGCTAAATGCACATGAAGCAGTAACTTGTTATATGTAAATGCAAATGATCCCTGCCATTTCTTAAGTGATGTGAAACCAAAGACCTCAGTATGAGGGCCTTAAGCCCATTCCAGAACACCCTGTCCAAATGCAGAGTTATGTTGTTTAAACACACGATCAGAAAGGCCAGAGATGTAATGTGTTTTCTGAAATCCATCCACAGTAACCATATACCCCTGCGTCCCCCTGTCAATAATGAAGAAATGCCCCCAACCCGGTATTCAACTATGTTTATGTGTTTGTACATGAACGATATCCTTGGTAAGAGGCGCGCAAGTGGTGTCCAATATTAGAGAGTCATGAATTGTTTTTCCAAGTGCAATTTATTGCCTAACAAAGTGATTGAATGTGTGATCTGATGAGAATGCGTGGCCACATGGGCAAAATGTGATAGGACCAGGAAGAAATGTGTCCATTCGTCGGAGGTTGGACAGATGAGCCCGGATGAACTCCTGACCCAGCACACCACATCATGATGTCAACTCACCACCCACCCATGGACCAATCAGCCATCGCCGACCATATAGCACCTATAGGTGCCACCTCTTAGTGACCAATCCCAACTGTACATGCCCCTAGGCCTTCCCACAGTTCCATGTAATAATGTCCCCTCAAAAATATCGCCATGCAAAAATGTCGCCGAAAAATGGCCGATTTTTGTGGGGACATTATTGCATGGAACATGCAGGGAAAAACCCGTGCAACCCCAAACCCTTTTTTTTTCTTTTTTTAATCTTTTTTTTGCTGCCCCTTTCCCCATATATTTGGTCACCCAGATAATATCGCCACGACCTTTTCCCGGCGATAATATGTACGGCGACCACATATATAGGGATAATATTACCTGATACTTCCCACACCTCGATGACGATCTCTCTGTATAAAAGTAATTTGCAACATGTTTTCTGCAGAGCGCTCTCGGCGCGAGCAGAGTAGATTCTGTTTGCCCTAACTTTAGATAAAGCCTTTGACATCACTCTCACTTGGTCTTGGTCTTATTCCCTCCTGGGATGTACCTTTATTGACTCTGGTGGTAGTTCACTGGAGGCCTGGAGGTGCCCTCTCCCCTTCAGCATACAGAATCCAATATCAAAATATGAAGAAATAAGCGTGAAAGAGATTGCGCAGAATGCGGTATGTCATGCCATGACATCATCACACACCAATGCCATCATGCTCAATGACGTCTATGACATCATTGACACTACACAAAGCCCAAATATACAAATTGGCGGCCGAGCACCATGCGGAATGCAATGTCAACTGAATGGTTAACAGCACCTTCCTTTAACAAAAGGTGAGTTTGTGAACCATTATAGATCTAAGAGGCAGAATATACAAGAGAATGTTCAGGATGTGAATCATGATAGCAATTTAATTTGCTTTTCAGGTAATATTGCTTATATATTTAAACAGAAAAACAGTAGAACGCCTAATATAAAAAATGTAGGTAAGAAAGCACAATCAATTATGAACTTATATAATGGCATTTGGAGCTAATATTTCACAAAACTAGGAAGAGAATACATTTCCCCAATGTTTTCAGAATAATCTAAATTTGTAGCTAAATTAGGTAAAACTGCATTCGTATAAATTCATGAAATGCTATGATATAACCACAAAATAATGCAAACATGAATTATCAATTAACTTGTCGAATGTTTCTTTTTTCCTCTCAGATATTTCTTGCCTTTTTAATAAAATTAAAAAAATCATACATTGTATAATCTTGTGCTCATATGAATTGAAAAGGTTTGAATTTATGAAATTTAGAGCCTTGGCAAAAGCCATAAAGGAGAAACATGAAGCATGTGCAACAAAGTTGGCAGGCAATTTAGAATAAATAATTGAATGGAAACTACCATGGGACCGTCACATTTCTATACAAATCTTTGAATGATGATTAATCAGTCATTTCCAGTGCGAATCCCCCATTAGAAATTTCATTTTTCGGTATATTTTCAATAACGGTAGATGGTAAAGATGCCCATTGCTAAGGGTGAGGCAGCAGAACTGGACATTTTGAATGAGTAATTAAGGTCCCCACATACTATACGAGGGGGAGGCGCTCAGTGAACTTCACCACTATCTCAGCCAATTATGGGACAACATTTTGTCACCTTATCAGAGGATCTGGAATGACTATGAAAGCTACATTTATATCTCAGCCTCCAGTCAGTTCCCATCATGAGGCTGACAATAAGGTTTGATGCTGCCTGAGGCCCTTCGGATAGCACTAGCACGGATGATCCAGCCTCAATCTTAGATCAGCAGCTTCCTAAATTCCAATGTTCCCTTTGAGAATGAATACATATCTTAGCCTACTCATCCATAAATGACCACACCAGAATCATCCGTGAAGTACCATCCAAAGCCAGTCGAAGGACCACTAGCCAAAGCCCGGTCAGGTCAGCGCCACTTTTAAAGAATCTTCTCCAATACTCCTGGCTATTGTTTTGTATTGTATTGTACAGGGATTTATAGAGCACAAACTGTGGCCCAAGGGCATCTAGGCACTAAACGAGAAGCAGCCATTCAGTAGGAGGGTGCCATATTGTGAGGGAGGTTTTAAAAAGATGAGTCTTTAGTGCCTTCGATTTCGCAAAGGGAGAAAGGGAGCTTGTTCCACAGGGTGGATGCAAGGACCGAAAAGCAACAGCCCCCCCAGTAAGTCTTTTTGAAAACGTGGCACTTTTAAAAGTTCATGGGAGGATGAGCGAAGGCACCTGGCTGGAAAGTAGTACTGCAGATTATTTCTCAGATAGGTTGTGCCTGTGTTGTGAAGAGCCCGGCGAGAGACACATAGAATTTTAAACTCAACTCAAGCCTTCACCGGCAGCCAATGGAGTTGCTGCAACAGACCCATAGAAGGAGTAAGTCTCGGTGCATTTAAGCCTAGCCTAGCTGCTGAATTGTGAAGTACCTGCAGCCACTACACCTGGTCACCAGGGGCCCCAGGTAGACTCTGTTACAGTAGTCCAGTGATCCCATGATCGCTGAGGTGACTACCTTAATATGGCAGTCGACAGGGAGAAAAGGGAGAATCTTTCTAAATACTTTCAGTTTTCCGAAACCAGTATTGCACACTGCCGCAATCTGGGTTTCGTGGGAGATGGTTGTGAGTAGCCTCACACCTAAGCTCTTTACAGACAGGCTGTGAGTAGGGCACGGGCCGAGAGATTCTGGCCCGAACTGTGGGACCAAACAGGAGCACTTCCGTTTTTTCCCCCATTGATGTTCAACCAGGTCTGCCAACGGACGTAAATAAAGATTAAACAAAAGTAGTGACAGATCCGACCTTTGGGGCACCCACAAGAAAGAGAGGAAGAGGAGGATTGACAAGCCTGAAAGGAAACAGTTGGTGTGCACTCTGCAAGGAACAAAGCAAACCATGCCAGCGGGAATCCTGATAATCCCAACCAGCTCCAGGCAGTCCAGTAAAATGCCATGATCCACCGCATCAAAGGCCACAGAGAAGTCAAGAAGAATCCAAACTCTGACCCCTACACGGTCTTGAACCAGAGCTAAATCATCCAAAAGTAAGTAAAATCATGACAGACTCTGTACCCATCAGGGGCCTGCAACCTGATTGGGAGGGGTGTAAACAATTATTGTTTTCTAGAAAACAGGAAAAGTGCGGAGTGACATGAGCTTCATTAAAACGAGCAGCAACAGATATAGGACATTAATTACCCACTATGGTAGAGTCTAGATGAGGCTTTTTAAAAAGAGGAGTAACCAACGCGTGCTTCGGGGGGGGGGGCTGGAAGTGTTAAGGGTGAGCAACATTTTGGGCTGAAATGAATACTCAGGCTACAGAAGCAATGAAGAAAATGCAAACTCCTTTTACAAGTGTACAGACCTAGTAACGCAAGCAGAGAAAGTATTCTTAAATAGTGGCTACATAGTGAATAGATTGCGGTGATGCTCCAATGTATATGTATAGGAATGTATAGATTATGGATGTTCCACAACACACTTTATCAGAGGCTGGACCCTTGAATAGAAAGGCTTTTTCAGTGTGGCGCAGTTGGAACACGACTTAATGACAGAGGTGGATTCAAGAAAGGCTTGGCTGTCCCAGCACCAGGAAGTCAAGGCCACCGTGAGCTTGGATGTTCATGCAGTAGCTATAAAACGTGTGAAAAGAACAAACTCCTTTTTGAGGGGAGGAACAAGAACATTGAACACGTCAGAGGTTCATCATTTAATAATATTTTAAATAATCTATAATAAAACATGCGAAAAGAACAAACTCCTTTTTGCAGTGAGGAGCAAGAACATTGAAGATGTCAGAGGTTCATCATTTAATAGTATTTTAAATACAGAAAAGCTCTGAAACATGGTCTCCAGTCACATGTTTGGATGAGAATAGATACTGAGTTGAGCTCTATGGAAACCAAGAGACAGAGTATGCCTATACTCCCTTTTAGTCCAGGCACAGAGAACATTTTCAAGGCCATGTTCAAAGGCTAATTGACTAGCAGACAGCAAGATTGATGATAGATGACAGGCTAATTAGGTGGGAAGCTATGGTAATGACCAGCCCACCAGCACTGGGTGCCAGTCTGCATGCTGGTAGCATGTGTGGAACATTACAGATGGGGGTACAAGGGTGCCAACCAATTGTAGCGGGCCACATAACAGAGAGCCCTATAGTTTATGTAACCAATGGGCCGTCGTGTATTTGAGGGCGTTCGTAGTGACTTGCACTAGAGGAGGATTTAGTTGTGCACCTGATGTTATAAACCCAATCACTTTCCCGAACAAGTATGGAACGTATACCTAGATGTTCCCTTTAAGCCTATCACTTTCTCAAATAGGTTTTTGGAGTTTGCCATGCAGATTGGCATCAATGATGATGAGTTTTTGTTATATAACCTGTTTTTTTATGAAACCTGCTGAGTGAGAAGATCGAGCGGATGTTTGTTGATGTTCGTTATACTCCCTGTTTTAGACAATTTATATTAAAACAGATGTACTTTGCCAACTTCCTGAGTCAGTCTGATTATTGATGTTTGAGTATATTCTGCATCCCCATCCATCTCAAAGTATTGCTACCTCGTCTTAAAGGGCCTAGGGTTTGGTACATGAGTACACTTAGTAGCAGCAAGAGGATGGTTAAATACCCATTGACCAAGTAGGTTTTTAAGGTTCTCGAAATATGGAGTGTGCTCTGCCATTTAGCTGGAGGAACGTGATGCTCCCGGTAGATAGGTTATGGTGAGAGGCTGAAATTTGATTATTTATTGATTTAGTTGACTTATGATGTTCATTGAATAGGTAGTTCGAAGTAAAGTGAAATATAAAGGTTTGGAGCTGGGATGATTGGTGCATGCTCATGTTGTATTCCTTTTTTTTCAAAAATATTTATTGGTGTAAATAACGGTAAGTATTGACAGTCAATTGTGACTGGTCATGATGGAGGATGTTACTCCGCTTATACATTTGTGCTGGCAAGCTTAAACAGTACAGTGCAGAATGGATGAAGGGCACAGCAGATAAAATGTTAATGCCATGGCCACAAGGGGGATCACTGTCAAAAGTATATATCGGCACACAGTGCACATGGGAAAGAAGCTAGAAAAGAGGTTAGCTAGCTTAGAGCTTTGGAAGAGGTACCAGGAGGAAAGGGAAGACCCACCTCCTGAAGACTGGATGCTTAACCAGTGTAAAGAGGGGGGTGAACATCCTTCTGCTTCCCCTACCACACTTGAAGTAAATCATTTAGTACAAAAGATGACAGATTATATCCTTTACCAGAGCTTAAGGCAGGACAACAAGTGAATCGAGAAATAAAGGGACAGCAAATCGATGTGAGGGAGCAAAGAAGGGGGTTTGTTTAACATCAAGGACAGAGCTTTGTCTTTGGACAAACTAACGTAAACAGAGATGAGAAAGAGGGAAGTCATACTAGTTGGTGACAAGATATGTCAGATGAAGAAACAGAAACCTTACGTGGGGATGAGGGGGGAGGGCGCTTGTACGTGTGGTCCCAAGGGATGTTCTCTGATAGATAGTGAAGTAAGATGGTCAGATCTGGACCTACCTAAAGCGAGGATGCCAGAGTCCCTTGCACGGCTGGATCAACCTAAAAGACAACCTCTTATTGAGAGTGGGGACTCGCCACCATATGTGAGCAGGCTAAGGTCATTACCAGAAGAAAAAGGTGCAGAACCATTGTCCCTGCTATAGACGGGCAGAATATGGGAGACAAGTGCGATTTTGGGATTTCACAGTTTCCTTTGTTAGTAAAAGGAGGAGCCAGACAACAGTATATACCGTGGCCCGAGATGGAAAAGGATAATTTAAGGTGTAAACTCCTGAGTTTAACTTCAGGTTCTGGAAAATGGATCTATGAATTAGAAAAAATGACAGGAGGAAATCCGCTTGCCATAGGGGACATTAAGGATCTTCTAGCAGCTATCCATGGGGAGAGAGCTGATGACATCTGGTCAAGAGCACGATACGCGAGTGTCTCCGCACAGAAAACACTACATGATGGAGTGCCATTTAATAACTGTAGAGTGGCAGTCTGGAAAGTGCTTCCAGTACAATATCCTGATACGTCAGACATGGTAGCTATAATGGCATGAAAGATGCAGGAAGGGGAGTACCCGCTTGTCTAAATTCAGAATTTTCAAGAGCAGTGGTCTTTGGAAATGCGGGAGATATGTGGAAAATCTATACCTGTATTTTATCATATATTATGTCAGGGACTAGAAGATAAGGTACAGAGACAGTTTAAGAAGGTGTTGTGTATGGAGGCTAAATCATGGCCAGAAATACAGCCGACAATTGTGCATCATTGCCAACTGTTGCAGGAGAAAAATCAAAAGAAAGACAATGTTAGAAAGCTCGAGGAGGCTAGGTTAGTACGGAAGAAGCTATCAAAGTATGCTATAGAAGGGGTGATGTTAACTAGTGGAGAAGGGCCCGGATCACAACAAGCAACGGGCATGCTGCAGGTGAATAACCAATGGCAGTTTGATCGGCAGAGGGAGCAGATTTGTACCAAGAAGTAGAGGACGTTTCTGCGGAAGAGGAGGCTTTCAGAATAATCAAGTGAATTATCAGAGTAACCAATGTGGGTTTCAAACTATTCAGAATGATATTCAAGGCATGCAAGGAGGGTAAATCAGAAGACTCCCTCCTGTATGTTGGACATGAGGAATGACAGGGCACATAGCGCGAAGATGTGGGAGCCAAGGGTTTGTAAAGAAGGGGGACCGCTTACCCGCCTGTATATAGCTCACAAAGTAGGGACGGGTTCACCCAAGATCAGACAGTGTATCAAGCACAAGTGCCGAGAATACAACATGCTTTGTAACCATAGCAAGCACCATTGAATCCACCGCAAGGACAGTCATAGCACACACCTATGCAGGTACAGCAGAGTGCAAACACAGAACATTTATTGACTCCTAGGATGGGGCTATCACTGTCGAGGGTGGAAATCTTTTCAAAGGCACAGGAATGATATGATGTGATATGATATGATATGGCTTTTGTAACGCGCCTATACACAAGTGTTTCAAGGCACGACGAGGCAGGGAGGGGGGAACAAGGGGAGACTGACAACGATCCTACTAGGCCAGGTGTCATTCAGATCGCGCAAGTGCATGGGTAGGGGGGACGGGAAAGAGTGCAAGGGGGAAAGGGAGAGGGAAAAGTGCAGTACAGGGTTAGTAATGAACAGGATAAATAATAAGGGCCCGCTGGTGGCAAGTGCAAGATAAGTGCAGACAAGTGCTGGGAAGGAGGGCTGTAGGGATACAGAGACAGTCCCGCAGTGCAGGGGTTGCCAGGAAGGCAATGCAGGGGAGAGTGGCTGGGCCAAGGACCGAGATTGGCGAGTGGCCCAGTTGCTGATTCAGTACAGTTTCAGTGATTTAGCAGGGGAGAGGGAGAGAGAAAGCAGAAAAAAAGAGGAAGGTTTTGAGGTGCTTCCGGAACCGGAGATGGTTCTCCTCAAGTTTCAGGGAGGCAGAAAGGCTGTTCCAGAGGGAGGCCCCTGCTGCGGAGAGAGTTCTCCCCCCAACTCGTTGATTGAAGAAGCGGCTGACCCTGAGGGAGTTGGAGGCGGAAGAGCGAAGTGCTCGAGAAGGAAGATATTTAGGAAGGGAGAGTTGAAGGTAATTTGGCCCCAGGCCCCAGAAGGCCTTGTGGACAATGCAGAGGGTTTTGAACTTAATCCTCACACCCATAGGGAGCCAGTGAAGCGATTTCAGTCCTGGCGAGATACAGTCCCTGGGCTTGAGGCTCGCAGTCCTGTTCTGGATGAGTTGCAGAGGGCGGAGAGTAGAGGCAGGCAGATAGGCTTTGAGAGAACCAGGGCTCTGGAGACAGTCAGCTTCTGGGGGAAGGAGAGGAAAGGAAGGATACCTCTGAGGAGGTGCAGCTGGTAGTGTGACTTCTTAGAAATGTCAGAAATGTGAGGAGAGAAGGAGAGTGTGGAGTCGAAGATGACCCGAGGTTTTTTGCCTTGCAGGTAGGAGCAGGAAGAGGGCCAAGAGAGGCCGGCCAGAGAGCTGCAGGGAAGAAGGGAGTGGGTGTGCCGATGAGTAGAATCTCGGTCTTACTGGCATTAAGGCAGAGGTCGTTGGCGGCACACCATTCCTGGATAGCAGAAAGACAGTCAGAGGTGAGGGAAGGAGAAGAGGAGGCCGAGAGTAGCCTGAAAATGAGCTGGGTATCATCCGCATAGCACTGAAAGTTGGGGTAGAGAGCAGCGATGCGGTGGGCGAGAAGTGCCAGATACTGGTTGAACAGCCAGGGAGAGAGGTTAGAACCCTGGGGGACACCACAGGTAGAGAAAAAGATGTCAGACTGGAAAGACCCCAGTTGGACCTGGGAGGGTCGATTTGAGAGGAAAGAGGTCAGCCAAGCCAGAGCCTGACCAGTGATACCCAGGTTATCCCGGAGACGGTTAAGCAGGATGGTATGGTTGACAGTATCAAAGGCAGAAGAGAGATCAAGCAAAATGAGAACACATGGAATGTTAGAGTCAAGGTTCGAGAGCAGGTCCTCACTAATGTTCAGGAGAGTGGTTTCCGTGCTTCTGGCAGCTCTGAAGTAAGACTGATGGTCATGAAGGCTACCAACAGATTCAGCATGGAGATTAAGCTGGGAGATGGCAAGTTTCTCCAGGAGCTTGCCTAGGAAAGGAGTGATAGAGATAGGGCGATAGTTAGCTGGGCAGGACGGGTCGGAAGAAGGGTTTCTTAAGAAGGGGGTGCACAAGGGAGTGCTTGAGAGGGGATGGGAAGACTCCAGAGGCGAAGGAGTGATTGCAGAAGTCAGCAAGGGCAGGAGCCAAGGAGTCAATGTGGTCCTTAATAGTTTTGGAGGAGCAGGGGTGGACCTGTGTTGACGAGACTTTCATAGATCGGACTTGTCTCGAAACCTCATCAGCAGAAAAAAGGGGAAAGGCAGAGAAGGAGAGAGGAGGGGAGGCTGCAGAAGGGCCAGAGGATGGGCAGGGATTAGAGGGGGGGAGGTGATGGGAGGAGAGTGAGGACAAGATGTCCTGAGTTTTTTAAATGAAGTGAGAGGCCAGTGCTGTATAGAGGGCCTGGGAGGGGACAGGAGAGGTAGAGACTGCAGCAGGGCTGGCCAGCTCCTTGCAGATTTTAAAGAGTTCAGCCAAATTGTTAGATGCTGCAGTGATGCGGGCTTGGATAAGGGCTCTCTTCTTGGTGAGAACGGAGAGCCGGTATTGCCTTTGGAGCTGGCGACAGGCCTGTTTGTCAGAGGATGAACATGAAGCACGCCATTTCCTCTCTGCCACCCTGCACAAGCGTTTAAGGGTGACGGGATCCGAGTCATACCAGGAGTTACATTTGGCTTTGGGCTTCAGGCGGATTCTCATAACAGGGGCAAGGATATCAAGAGTATCAGATATAGCAGAGTAGAGAGTGGAGAGGGCTGTGTCAGGGTGGGAGTCAGCCGAGGGGGGAAGAGGGGGCGAGAAGGTGGCAGCGAAAGCCTCAACTGACACACGCTTCATGGGTCGGATGACCGAGAAGGAAGATGGCAGTGATGAGGGTGGCTTTGCCTGAGGGGTAGGGAGGATGAGGTGAGAGGAGAGGAGAAAGTGATCACTCCAGGAGAGAGGGGTGGAGAGAGGGACAGAGAGGGGAAGGTCAGAAGAGATCAGGGCATCAAGAGTGTGCCCAGCAGAATGGGTTGGCCCAGACGGGAGAATAGAGAGTAAGTATGTACCCACAATAGGACAGCCTACTGGGTGACTTGATGTGCTCAGTACTATCAGCGACACCCAGTCCTTTAATGTCAAACCATACATGATGATTTCTTTCAATGATGAAAGTATAGTGTGTTCCATGCCAGGAATACATTATTTAAACGTGGGTGAACTTATTATGGCATTTGCAGGACAAATAGCCAATACGAGAAGTGCCATTAGAATCAGAAGTATTTCACTATGGTGAATGCATTTTGTTAAATGTTAACATGACTGGTTGGTATCGTGGGTAAGACTATGAGAATACCTGATGAATTTCTCTTTAGGCCAGAGTGTCCCATGGACGAAGAGGGGGTCGGGTTTTTCCCTTCGAGTTGCAAGCAGCTGTAGTGTGAGGAAAATTGGTCATGCTCATAGGATTTGATGATGATGGCAGATCATGGAGCACAGTATTTG
The DNA here is from genome assembly GCF_040938575.1 of Ambystoma mexicanum. Classification (NCBI taxonomy): domain Eukaryota; kingdom Metazoa; phylum Chordata; class Amphibia; order Caudata; family Ambystomatidae; genus Ambystoma; species Ambystoma mexicanum. The sequence goes on along the minus strand of NC_090935.1, from coordinate 146,646,871 downwards.
CTATTGGGGAGGTTTACAGATTGACTGACGTCACTGATGAGGACATATTTAAAGATGATCTGTCAGACGATGAGGTGGTATTTGAGATGAGCATTACATATTGAGTTAGGGCAGAACAACGCGATGTTCCACAGAAAATGATGATAGTATGACAGCATCCTGCATTTTTTGATGAAGATATGGTGAAAGTGCGAGTGTACTAATGGACTAAGGCCCATATGACGTAGGCCTATTAAAGGGGGTTGGAGAAGTTAAGATTAAGCTAAAGCCAGGAGAAATTTTACCTCGAGCAAGGCAGTAACCCATGTCTCGAGAGGCAGACAAAGGTATTTTTAAGACATTATCTGCCACGATGGATCAGGGAATTTTAGTGACGTCAGAATCACCTTACAACACTACTGTGTACCCCCTTCAAAAAAACAAAGGGGGATTGTGGCGTTTAATTCAAGATATGAGGCTGATTAACCAGATTGTAGAAGCCGAGTTTCCTCTGTTACCCGGCGACGATCCTATGTAGTATCCCTGCTGAGGCACAATGTTTCACAGTGATTGACTTGAAAAATGCATTTTTCTCAATCCCGTTGCATAAAGATTCTCAGGATCTAACGTCATTTACATTTCAGCAGACTAAGTTGCAAAGCACAAGTTTGCCCCAAGGGAATTGTGAGTCTCTATCGATTTTCAATAGAGGCCTGCGGATGGACTAAAGCAATATTGATTTGCCAAGTGTTGTATTGCAATACGTAGATGATGTTCTGGTCTGCAGCAAATCAGAAGAGTGCAGTTGTAACTGAGTTCAGATAATGATTATACTAGCAGAGAAGGGATATAAAGTAGACAAAGATAAATTGCAGGATCGCCAAGAAGAGGTGTTATACATAGGATAGTTAATCTCGCATTAGGGAAAGAAAGTTACACCTGAATGGGCTGAGTCAATTTTGAAAATAGCAAAACCACACATGATAAAGCAAATGCAACAGTTTTTAGGACTGTGCAATTATGTCAGAACATGGGTATTTGATTATAGTTCTTACACGAGACCATTGATGCAAGCCCTGAAAAAGGCACTGCAGAATCAGGAAAAGATTGTAAGGACTTAGAAAATGGAGGAAGGGTTTGATGAGTTAAAAAAGGCAATTTGCACAGCTCCTGTTTTAGGGATTCCCCATTATTCAGATGAATTCTTTTTATTTCCGCACACAAATGGAACAGTCATGACAGCAGTGCTCACGCAGAGAACTACGTTGGGGTACAAACCTCTAATATATTGCAGTGGGATTTTGGATCCAGTAATGAGGGGTCACTTCCCTTGTGAACAATCATTGGCAGCCGCTGCGTTCACTATTGAGAAATCTACCAGTATAGTAATGGGGTGTTACATGACGTTATTTGTTGAACATGCTTTATTTGCTGTTTTGTAGAAAGCCTCAAAGCAACCATTGCTGAGGACTGGTTCGTACAGAACCTGTTAGAACACATTGGGTCTCATTATGACTCTGGCGGTAGCCGGCTGCCGCCAGAGTATTTGTTTTCCCGGCGACCGGGAATGGGTAATTACCGGGGCATTACAACCCTGGTGGACCCGGTAATTGCCCATTCTTGGGCACTGGAAAGAATTACTCCATTCAGAATGGTGCCGGTGCTACCGTCAAGGTCTGTCGGTGGGTGTCGTTCTGCTCGCCAGGTAAGTTCTGGTGGGTGGGAGGGCACCCACCTACAGAACTCGTAGTTTGCCGGTCCGGAAACAAGCTTACCAGTACCGTTGTTTCTGGACCGGCAACCTTGTAATGAGGCCCCTTGCTTTTTATGTAATGAATTGCATTTTATGTCAAAGTTTACTGCTGGGCACATGCTGGGAACAGTCAGAGGAGTTATTCCTTTACCAAATGGTCCTTTTCAGCATTTACATATTGACTATGTTCGTATGCTGCAGGTCTGTAATGGATATATGTATATGATAGTGGTTGTGTGCCCCTTCTCTAGGTGGATTGAGGCCGATCCATGCACACACCCTGATGCCACTTTCACTGCAAAGTTTTCAGTCTGAGAAGTATTTCTTAGATGGGGAATATGTGAGATGTTGAGATCAGATAATGGCCCACATTTTGTGAAGGAGGTTTTTGAGCAAGTAAGTTTATTATTGAGCATTAAGCATATGTTTTCTTCTGCTTATCACCCCCAAGTGAACAGGATATGTGAGAGACTCAACGGTCTGCTCAAAGAGAGGAGAGCCAAACTAAAGTTATCATTGAAAAAGGGATGGCTGCATTGCTTGGCCCTTGCACTGTGTGCATTGAGTAACCATCCAGGCTCTGACCATCACCTCACACCCCAGGAACTAGTTACGCGGAGGCAAATGAGAATGCCTCTCACTCCTCCATCGAGGACTAGAAGTGATGCCCAGACAACAGCAGAATTGTTAGAAAATGAGCTATGTGCGTATTTAACATGTATGACCACAAGTATCTCTGTCATTTCAGACCAAGTCAAACAGACAGGTTGCCATTCTCAGAATACAGGTGAAGACCATACAGCAACCAAAGTTCAAGAACTACCTCTACCTAGACTATTACCAGGTGACAAAATTTTTATTAGGAATTTTACGCAATGATGGCATAAGCCCAGATTTAATGGCCCTTTTATAGTGAAGGACGTTACTCCCCCTTCCACCTTCCCTCTTCCCATGGCACTTGCCGATCTGAATGACACCTGGCCTAGTATGATCGTTGTCTTTGTCTTCCCACTGTTCCCCCTCGCTTGCCTCATCACGCCTTGAAACACTTCTGTGTAGGTGCGTTATACATGCCATATCATATCGGCAGTAAAGGTACGAGGGACACGTGCATAGATGCACCTGGGGGACGTAAAAGTCTACGCTGGAGAGACCACTGCACCCGCTCCCCATTCGTAAGCAAGTCACAAAGAAGAGGTTCAGCACGTGCAGAGTAGATCGATGACGAGGAAGAAGGATGCAGAAACTGTCAGGTAGACAGATAAAGAGTACATTGAACTGTGGTTTTGCCAAGACACTCTTTGTAGCTGCTAAGCAAGGAGTGAAAAAGCTATTGTTCTTGAGCCACAGGAGTTCGCTAACCTTGGACTGTGAGGCATTAAGATCCTGAAGAAGAAAAATGCTAAATCTCGAATTCCTTTAAAACGACTGGAAAAAGGAGCAGTTTCCTGACTCCTTTCTTACCGAATTTATCTTTGGAGGCACCTATTGTGGTGTCTAATGGCAACACTCGCCAGATCATTTTTGCTGTTTTCCTCTTCATTCTTCGTGCATATCCTGTGCTAGTTGGGAGAACTTGTGAAATTCACCTGTTTCTGCAAGATCTTAAAAATGGTCCTATTGTGAGGAGACTGCTCCCAGCCATTATTGAGCAGATCCTCCAGCTACCTGAGTTCTGTACAGAAAGTACAGATGGTCCTATCAGAAGAAGATGCCATAAACTGCTTGTCATGATCCTTTATTTTCTGTTTTGAAGAGCATCCTTATCTTGTTGGACGACAGACCAGTACTCGAATTTTTGAGGGATCCCAGGAATGGACCTGCAATAAATTGGCTGATACATGAGATCATCGAGCAGATTTGTCTACTGCCTGAACTTCTCTTTGAATGAATAAACAAATGAATGAATGAATGATTCTATCAAGTGACGACATTCACAATTTACTGGCCTTGATCTTTTACTACTTGCTTGAAGCTCATCGTTATCTAGTTTGGCATAAGGATAACACTTTTGTGTTCATTCAGAATCCTAGAAATCGTCCTTTAATCAGCCAGCTGCTTGTGGAACTGGTGGAACAGATTCAACAACTGCCATCCTTCCTTAAAAGTAAGTCACAGGCAAGATGGGAAATATTGATAGCAATAATGATAATGTGGCAAGCAATGAGAGATCATAGCGATGTGCAAGAAGCCACTGTTGCTGGAGTTGGATGTATTGGTATATAATATTAACATGTATCATATTCATCATTATTCTTCTGTTTCTCACCATACATACTGTTTATTACGTCGGTCCAAAGAGAGCAGTAGGTCCTATATAGCTTCCTATGCAGAAGGAAGGTACAGATATAGCAGTTGTATGACAGCCAAGGCCCTATATGAATGTTCCTACACCAGTAGTTCATGAATAAACAGTGATTTCACTGACAAATGTCCCTATCATTCCTCCAGTAAGAAGGAACTATGCTGACATACTTCATGAGATGATTATAAGAGCTCATGAGGCAAGAAAGAGACCTAAGAGAAGTGCAAGGGAGGATGAACATGATTTGAATGACAACTTAGATAGCACAGCACATTTGGGGAATATCATGTGGTATCAGCACATGAAAGAGGTAGGAAAAAGAACCTCAGAGGAGGAATGCTATATGTGTGCACTCCTGCCTTATAGTATGGGAAATTCTAAAATATTTATAGCTGTTGAAGTAGTTGTCAGAGAAGCACACTGCCTATCTCACATAGCACTCAGCCGAGCAAGAGGTCAGTTCATGGACCGAACAGCATCTTTGGTATGGGCAACAGAATGGACAGCCCCAGATGAAGATGATTGGGTCCAAGATACAAAGACAAGAGCAAGAGTACATACCAGAAATCATGTGATAAGATATGAACACCTGGAGTGAAAAGCGCTGGAATCAGATGGGAAGTAAACAGAAGACTTGAGAGCCCAGGAAAAACTCCAGAAGTAATTCAAAGCTGGTAGGAAAGTGGCCATATGCAGATCTGGGGATAAGTACTTTCAGCGTGGTTATCTTCAGAGCCTGGGTGGTAATGGGTCACCACAAATCATCCATTGACATTGTGGAAATTAGATGCAAACCTTTATGGACAAGACTTGCAAAACTACTGACATGGGTCGAAGGCAAAGGAAGGCCTTTACAGGTAGTGCCTCTGAACAATGGGAAGCTGTGTTTAAGAAACAATGGCACAAGAAAAGTTGGAGAGAATCAAAATTGTGGTTGAGTCTTTGATGTACCAGGAATCAGCATTGGAACAGCAGTAATAATGGATCACTACTGGGCCTGTTGATCCAGAGCTTACATGAAGCTGCCCAGAGATTGGTAATGATGGTGTTCTATAGTGATCGTCCATGTTCCAGGGTTGGTGAGTCCTAAAAGTGACTTGAACATAGGTGAATTTCCAAAAGCAGATGCTCACCCGAGGAAGAAGAGATCTGCTGAGCTGATAATTTGAATGAAGAGAGAGAACTATTCTTCAGCTAAATCAATAGAAGCTTTTGATTCCCTTACATATGAACACAAATTATTCAGTCAGACCTCATCGATATTCACAATAAACGTAATGCTGAGGATCCATACAGAAGCAAATAGCAAGTGGTTACAGATAACCAGGTGGGAATTGTTACAGACAATTAACACTACCCTAAAGGGATTCAATGCTATCAAGGAAGAGCTGAGAGCCATACGACTGATGACTCTTCAGAATAGATATATCCTGGACACGATTACAGCTATGGATGGAGGTATGTGTGCCAAAATCAGAGAATCATGTTGCACCTTCATACCTTCTTATGATGACGAGAATGGTATCTCGACATAGGCCATAACACTGCTGATGAAATTACACGTCCAGATGATAGATGAAGTGGAAGACATTGCTGATAACAGTTGGTTTGGATCAATATTCTCATGGGTTCCACAATGGGTGGCAGATATGTTCAAGTTCCTTGGAGCCCTGATAGTGATGGTTTTGCTTGGATTTTGTGTCATCAAGATAATAATATCACAATGTAAGAAGACTGCAAAGAAGACAGTAGGAATGAAAATCATGACTGACGTCGAATCAGGATGGAAAACTAAAGAACTGACAGATGAAGAGATCAGAGACTACGCGAAAGCCAGCATTCATGCACTTTAGGGAACGAAGTTCCTGTACCCAAAGAATCACAAGAAGTATGTGAGGAGATGGATCTACTGTAATCCAAATGGACAATGCATGCTTATGTTCTGGAATAAAGATGAGCATGTGAAATCAGAAGGATGCCTGAAAGGAGTCATAAAGATATGTGTCCCAAAAAACCATTTCTTCAGACAAGGATGTCTAGATGTGAAGGATGATGGGAGAGTGGTCTATGAATCGCCGCAAGGGGGGTGTACAGGTGGATCCAAGTACCCCAATCAAAGCTCTGCCCCCATGTTACCTATATTTTGGGAGCCAGAGTGTGAGATACATGCAGTACCAGTGAAAATACCTATACCAAAAAAGAATCCTGGAAGTAAGGTATCCATTGAGGAAGCCATATACACTAACCATGCATACACTCACAACAATGTGATGGCCATTTGAATGAAATCCTGGAGGAAGTGTGAAAATAAACGAGAAGGACGACGGATGATGTCATGCGAAGCAGAGCTGATGCATCCAGAAAAGATGCTGAAGGCCATAAACATTCTAATAGATTTAAGGAGGAGGTGTTAAAGGTGAGCAACATTTCGGTCTCGAAATTAAGAATGCTCATGCTACAGAAATGATGAAGAAAATGTAAACTCATTTCACAAGTGTACAGATGCAGTAAGTATTCTAAAGGGCTTGCTACATAGTGAACAATTTGCAGTGATGTACCAACGTATATACACAGGAATGTATAACTATGGATGTTCCAAAACACAATTTAGCAGAGTCTGGACCCTTGAAGAAAAAGGCTTTTTCAGTGAGGAGCAGTTGGAAAACGACTTAATGACGGTGGTGAATTCAAGAAAGGCTTGGCCGGCCCAGCACCAGAAAGTCAAGGCCACCGTGAGTTTGGATGTTCATGCAGTAGCTATGAAACCTGTAAAAACTCCTGTTTGAGGTGAGGAGCAAGAACATTGAAGACCTCTGAGGTGCATCATTTAATAGTATTTTAAACACAGAAAAGCTCTGAAACATGGTCTCCAGTCACATGTTCGGATGAAAATAGACACTGAGTTGAGCTGTATCGAAACCAAGAGACAGAGTATGCCTTTTACTCTCAGGCACAGAGAACATTTACAAGGGCGTGTTCAAAGGCTAATTGACTAGCAGACAGCAAGAGTGATCTAGATGGCAGGCTAATTAGGTGTGAAGCTATGGTCATGACCATTCCAAAAGCACCTGGGTGTCTGCCTGCGTGCTGCTAGCGTGTGGAATATTACAGAGCGGTACAAGGGTGTCAACCACTTGTAGAGGGCCACATAATAGAGAGCCCTATAGTTTATGTAATCAATGGGATGCTGTGTATTTGATGATATTTGTAGTGACTTGCAATAGAGGAGGGCTTAGTTGCCCACCTTATGTTAGAAACCCAATCATTTTCCCAAACAAGTATGGAACGTATACCTAGATGTTCCCTTTAAGCCTATCACTTTCTCAAATAGGTTTTTGTAGTTTGCCACGTAGATTGACGTCAATAATGACAAGTTTTTGTCATAAAACCTGCATTTTTTATGAAACTCGCTGAGTGAGATGATCTAGCAGATGTTCGTTGATGTTCGTTATACTCCCTGTTTTACACAATTGATATTGAAACATACGTACTTTGCCAACTTCCTGAGTCAATCTTATTATTGATGTTTGAGTATATTCTGCATCCCCATCTGTTTCAAAGTATTACTACTTCATCGTAAAGGGCCTGGCGTCTATCTGTGGCCTAAAAAAGCCAAAGCAAAATGGAATATCAATAAAAGTGGTCATGTTGTAGTGGTCAATACTTAGATGAATCAAGTAATCATACACTGTTATAGAACAACACTTATTAGGTATCCAAATCGTTATTAACAAAAATGTATTAATCATTTAAAGCAACAAACAGCTGAACCCTTTTCTTAAGTAAAGACAACTGACAGACCCATTGCTCCCTTAGTGCTGAAGCCAAATGACCTTGAACTATTGTGGTTATTAACCATACCGACTACCCTCCTGTCAGAATCCAGAGTGCATCACTTTCCTTCTTTGAAACTGTCTGTCCTTTGAATTCCTATACAGGGTGGGTTGTATTTCATAGTGTTGCTAGAACTATCTCTTGTGATAATAAAAAAGTAGATATTATTATACAACCTTGACTGGACAGTCCCTTTTATCATTGGGTCATAATTGTATTTTCCTTGGTCTGCAACTAACCAATGATCCACAACCTTTTGGAGATAAGCCTGCCATTCTGTCCACGTTACTAGAATTGTAAAAGGAGGTTTATAATTTGCTTGTGTTTCCAATCTGTTTGGATCCGTTCTGGTGTACTAGAGGTGTGGGGCTGATTGATGTTTTAGAAACCGATATTTACTCCTGGACCACTGCTGCCCCGAAAGTTGATTCGTCACATTGGTAGCAGATGGTCGGATCTAGTTGGAGTCCTGCACACAGCTTAGTTACCCGACAATAAAAGTATTGTTGTCAGCAAGGGTTAGACACTTCTAGGTATTTGTAATAATCATGGATCTTGACATAGAGACTGTGGAAGGCATGAGCAAGGATGTCCTGTGCGTCCTATGTCAAGAGAGGGGACTTCCACACAGCACAAAGGTTAATAAACCTAAGTTGCTGACCAGCCTCCAAGCTTGGGTAAAACTGAGGGCGGCTGGGGAGAAGACCCCAGGGGACAGGCTAGTCCTGTGTACCTGAACAAATAAGACCTCTGGGAGGGGTAGTGGATGTCGAGAAAGACAGCATAGCAGTGTTTCTCGCCAACTATCCCTGCAGGGAGGCAAGATTGGTTTCCCATCTACAGTGTCAGTGAAGTCAGGGGCTAGTGTGGCATGCGCAGGGCCCAGGCCTTAGCAAGGTCTTTAAGTGTCCTGGTAATTGTTCCGGCTGTTAACGAGGTTGCGGCTATAAAGCTCCTGATGGAAGAGATGGAAGAGAGGAGGCTTGTGCTACAGGGACCGAAGCAGCGGGGCATGGTCAACAAGTTAGCATTCAAAGAGAAGAAGGAGGCCAACATATCCACCTCTATAGAAAGCAGTGGTAGTGGCAGCGGTAGTGGCTCAAACCACGGTACCTGGGACAAGCCCCAACGCCACGTCCCCAAAGACTTAGTGCAGCTTTAGAAGTGGGGAAGGATATTTTTGTCTGGCTTGAAGTGCTTCAGCTTCCTTTTCAGCTTCTAGAGGTGGACAAGGTATTGTGTGCTGCAGCTCTGATGGTTCGCTTACCAACACCAGGGACTGATGCAAGTCTTCAGTTAACTCCTGTGGAAAGGTTCGTTTATGAGAGCATGAAGGCGGCCATCCTCAGGAAGTTCTGAGGATGTACAATTTGATTGTGTGTGAGCATGTATTGAAGAATTGTGAGGTTGACCTACACAAGGATATGGTGGAAAATAATATTACAGACCCTAAGGCGCTTGCAAAGACTGCCGACCAGTTTGTAAGTACCCAAGTCCAGAAAAAGGCTCAGCCGAGCACACCTAAACCAGAAGAGAAATCTTCGGACAACAAAGTTAACTAAGATGGGAAGGACAAAGGTCCAACCCACTCCTCTCTGAAGTCAGGTTCCCAAAAGAATGAAGGGAAATCACAAAATGTAGTTCAGTCGTACACACTGAAAAGAAGAGTGCAGGTACCCCTTACATTGGGACACCTAGGTTCTCACCACCTAAATGTTGTTTCGTGTCTAAGGAGCTGGGCCTTAGGAAAGGGGATCCTGCTTGCAAGTGCTTACCTGAGCAAGCCATAGTAAATATTGGACTCATATAGGGGCCATCATTAGCGTGTGCCCCTTAGAAGAGGACTTCCCACTAGGCCAAGGAGTGGCTGAATGTGGATTGGTTACACTGAGTGAGAATGGTACTGGGTCACCAGAAGAGATAATACTCAACTTTATTTAGAACATGTGTATATCAATGGACACAAAACTCCTCCAGTCCGAGACAGAGTGGCTAGTCTTACTGCTGTCACCCGGCAGTGGGTACAGGCATGCCAGTATATAGAGGGGCCTAATTGTAACATCTTTGGGTTTGACAGAAAGAGTAATTGCCCCTTGGTGATAGTAGAGTTCCATGTAGAGGTGAAACAAACCAGTGCTGTGTAGCGGTGAAAGACTCCATCCCCGTCTGCTGAGTAATGATCTTCCAGACCCTGAGATAATCGTGGTGGTTACCCGATCAGGGGCCAAAGAGGTTGCCAGATTGAACATTCTCAGAGCCTTAGGGCCTGAGTGCTTCCAGAGGGCTTATTGGAGGGACCGGTGTGGCCGGTAGCCCATGGTCCAGTTCCACAGACTGCTGAGTTGCCTACTCCTGCGGGAGAGGGGACAGTAGCTACTGAGGACCCTACCTTGGTAGCAGAGAACTCAGTGACTTCCGATTTGCCTGGTATAGTGCAGGAACCTGAGGTGGAGGACCAGGTGAGCTCAGATTGGAAGGACCTACCCAAACTGGATGAGTTTGCATTATCTGGGGGCCCAGATCAGACTGACTTGTTAAAAGCCCAGAAAGATTGTGCCACTCTGGCAGGCCTGCAGAAGCAGGTGGAGGAGCATGCTAAGGGCGTGTTCAAAAAAATACTGGGAGGATGGACTCCTGTACAGTGAGCCAAAAGACACTGAGAGGAAAGCACAAGAGGTTGGTGATTCCCCAATCCCACAGAACGTTTGTTTTGGATTTGGCTCACCAAATTCCTTTAGCTGGTCACTTGGAGTGTCTAAGACATCGGACCAGTTTTACGGCGCAGTTTTACTGACCGCAGTTTGGCGTAAAAGCTAAGGAATTTGTTTGGTCCTGCTCGACTTGTCAGGCTTCTGGCAAGTCAGGTGGTGCCACAAGGGCCCCCTGAATTCCACTACCCATGGTTGGGCAGCCTTTCAAGAGTATAGGCATGGACTTTGTGGGTCCTTTGCATCCTGAAACCAGTTCCGGGAACAAATATATCTTGGTGGTGTTAGACCACGCCACAAGGTAACCTGACGCTATGCATCCGAGGAGTATCAAAGCCCTTGTGGTTGCGAAGGCTCTGATTGGGATAATCTCCCATGTTGGTTCCCTCAAGGAAGTCGTTTCTGACAGGGGATCAAAGTGCATATACGTCAGAAGCACATTCTCTAAAGAAATTGTAAAAAAACGATTCTTTTGGAGAGACAATGGGCCTGATTTACAAAGTGTTTGAAATGGGATTGTGCTTTTGTAAATCAGGTCCAAAGTCTTAAAAATTGATAGCCACGAAGAGATTATATTCATTGGCTGTAACTGAGTATTTTGCCTTTGTGTGGCCATACTAAATGCAAGTTCCAAAGAAAGGGATTAATATGTCTGGGTATGAGGGACATTATTTTCAGTCTCTGTAACTAAGTATGTTGCCCTTTAGTGGCCATAACTAATGTTTGTCGCAGGGACAAATTATTTTAATTCCTGGAACCCAGGAGCAGATTATTTTCAGTGTCTGTAAGTGACTGTGCCCCCTTTTCGTAGCCAGACAAAATACTAGTTGCAGAGAAAGGGTTGAATATTGGTTGGTCGGCAAGAAGACATATTAATAGAATCTCTATGCTTGAGTGTCTTGTATTTTTGGTCCATACTATATCCAAAGTCTTATTAATCTTGATAAGCAAGAGGAAATTATCTTCAGTATTTATAACAGAGTGTGTTGTCCTTTGTTGGCTATACAACATAATAGTTGAAGAGGAAAATGTCTGATCATTCTTGCTAGTTAGCAAGAGATTCTATTCACTGGCGGAAATGAGTGTGTCAAGTTTTGAGGACATGCAAAATACCTGTTGCATGGGAAGTGTCTTATGATGCTTGTTAGGTAGTAGGAGATTGTATGTAGAGGCTGGAAATGAGCCTGCAATAAGCCTTCTTCTCATGATTAAGGAGAGATGACCACCCATTGTATCTAAGGACAACCCAGGAGAAGCAAGTGCAGAGGTGCTGCTGAAACATGCATAACTAGCTGGCAATAACCTGTGTACCTACATAACAAAGACATGTTGCAAATCAAGTAATGTTTCGGATAATCTGATGTATGATGCCTGGCTATGTAAATATAGATGTGTTTCTATGACCTACACTAATGTGTTAGTGGAGAACGTATGCAGAGTTTGGGTTATGTCCCTGATCTGTAGTGTAGCTTTATGAATTCTCAGGTGTGACTTCTTAACTGTTACCTAGGAAAGGTTGGCTGATCAGCACTGCTCCCTGAAGCTTGCGCCTAACATTGTTCACGCCCCTTTTGTGAATGTGGGTATTGTACTCGGCGCATTCTGTTTCTCTGCACAGTGAAAGATATGCACTCCATATTGGTAGACCAGAACTGAAACCTGATGATAAGACCTGATATTTAACCATCACAACCAAAACCCACATCTGGCTGTCTGTGTCCATTGCACAGCGTACCCCAACGGGAGGACTAGGAGCCAAAAGTGGCCTTGGGAAAGGTTTTCAACGTGGCCCCATATTACACCAAACACGTACATGGGTGTTGTTGATGTGCTCTTGTTCAGAGGGCAATTGCTAAGCATTTCAGTGCTGGACTGCCCTTGTGGGCGGGACAAAGACTGCTATGCAAATGGAGATTTCTCCTCTGTGAAGGGTGCAGTGAGCTACACCGTGGTTGGAGACCCTCCTGAGTGGAAGACATTCCATGGAACAGGTTATTTGACCCATGTTCGTTCTCAGTAGAGGGGCTCCCACACTCTTGTGTAACCCATAGAACCCTACGTGAGTAAATGTAAAGAGCAAGATCCCTCTTTGCAGGGTTTGGGGGTTCTCGACCCAAGAAAATGAGAACGCATGGGCCAAAAAAGTGAATTTAGCAGCAAATAGGTTCCTATGTAGGGATTCAAAAGTAGTTAAACGTCACAATAATGCTGAAAAAAACATTCCACCAGGGCTGGGTGCACTTTACAAATGACAAAATAAATACATAAACAAATACTTCTTAAGAATGAGGAATAACACACTGGAAGCTTTTTTTAACAAGGTCTCTCCTTCAAAGCAATGGTGGGGGAGGAAAGATGGAAGGAATGCTGTGGGGTGATTGGGAAGAAGGAGATGAGCAGCCAACATCCAAGGTACCCTCAGATAAGAGGCCCATGGTGCAGAGGCCCACCAGGAAATCCTGGGGAGTGGACAGAGATCGCTGTAGGCCAGTCCACCACTGCATACACCATAGGACGGAATTTAAATGCTCTACTGCCCCTCATAGGCTAGGGAGGAAGACAGGCTACTGGCTGTATCGACCTGCCTTTCTCTCGCGAATGTTCCGCAGCTGTGATATGTCTGCAAAATAACCGGTACCGATCAATTGAGTGCTGATGCAGATTACAGCGCTTTTTGAGTGACGGGCAGATTTCGACTCCAACTGGAGTGGCACTTGCAAGTCACACCAAGGGCAAATGGGAGGCGAGTGATTGCCTGAAAAGAAAGGTCAGACAGGATTATTATTGAACTAGGAGCATGGAAAATGCAATATAGGATTCCCAGAAAAAAGACGACAGTGTGTAATTATGAACAGGTACTTGTGCAGGTAATGGTGTATTTGTGACAATGGGCCTGATCACGACTTTGGCGGTAACGCCGGCGGTATTACTGCCGGCAGTATTAGCCCTACCGCCAAACTCCCCGGCGCTAATAGCGCCAGATCGCGAGTTTGGCGGTAATGTAATTCCCCATTGCCCATTGAGCCCATTCGGGAATTCCCCAATTTGCGCTTTTACCGCTGCGGATTTCCCGCCGGCGGTAATAGCACAAGTTTTCAGCAGATTTCACCCTAGCCAAGAGCTGGGGCGAAATCTGCCGAAGTCCTGATTTGGCGGACCCTTAAATCCGGCGGTAATAGCACGACCGCCGGATTCAAGGGTCACCGCCAAAGTCGTGATGAGGCCCAATGTATTCATGTTAAGTATCTTTATATGTTCGAGCTGGAGGCATGTTGATCATAGTGGTATTTGTTCATATATTAATGTATTTAGTTATACGTTTTATACAGCGCCATTTTCCAGAGAGGACTGCTTCAAAGCGCACTTTGGGTCCAAACTCACAGCACATTCCTGCTTGTGAAGCGTTGCAGAGAGCAACCTAATTCATAAGTACATGAATATCAAATGCAACGGTTGCATGAAAAAAATGGCACAATAATGCAATGAAAGCATTAAATTATAGTAACTGAATTTTGCAGGTATTGACTGCTAATTACAGGTGGTTGTGGTAAAAAGACAGAAGTGAATTAGCGGCTATTTGTAGGAACAGGGGGCAACTGTTACTAGAATCTACAGATGTTTACAGCTTCAGTGGAGGCAGAAAAGGAGGGGTTATTGGAGTGAGGAATTAGCAGGTGACATTCGACTGCTCAAGAGACCAATTCAAGTAGAAAGCATTCTCATGAAGCCTGACCTTGTTGACCCACTGAATATCAAAATGATGCTAGGTTGTCAGGATATCCACAATGAATATGTAGGAGACACATTTGCATAGAATGCATTTAAATTGAGGTTATTTGCATATTTGCTCCACCTATTGACAAACCAACTGGATTTTGCACTCCTGTTGCCAACGAGCCAAATCCTAAGTTTTGCTTTGGTTAAAATAAGTGTTTACCATAACCAGGTGCCTCAAAGCATGTGGGATTTACCACAAGGGGAAAGCAGGGCAAAGAATCAGAGCAGAAGAAATATATGAGATTACCGATGATAAATCTGAAGCAAGCAAAGACTTTGAAACCATCAATCAGAGAGAGCCAGAGCAAATTACCTTTGAAGAAATGTAATGTACTTCAATCATCACAGCAGGGAGGAAAGTGTTACCAAGGCCCTAGGGGATCTAGGGTAGAGCACTTGAGACGTCTCCATCCACTTGGCTCAGAGGCTAAATGTGTTTTCGTACAGAGCTTTAATTAAATTCCATTTTTCTATGAAACATCATGGTGTGCGTCGTGCAAAAAATAGATTGGCTAACTCATGCAGATGCACACACACACACACGCACACACATGCGCGCACTCACGTACGTGCGCCACAAACACACACAGGTTTGATGCAGGCATGATTGATTGTTACATTTCAACCTTTTTACATTTTTACCTTTTGAAATGCCTCTTTGCAATGAAAGCTCCCATTATAGCAGATGTGCAATGACAGCAATTGAAAACACATATTAGCTGATGATGACATATCAAGTGGTTCCATTGTCATTTTATGTCATGTAGGCATCTTGAGCCAAGGGACCACCTTGGGTCAGGGAGCAACTTTACAGAAACATAATTTACATATACATCTAAATCTTTATTTTTATTTCATCATATACCACTTTGATTTGCCCCATGATACTGATAGTTAACATTACAGATGTGGCGTGTCTCTTTTTTGTTGTTTAAACAGCTTTATTGAAAGGATGAAAGTAATATCTTGAGACATGCCGCCATTCCCTTTCTTCTATGTGCAGGCTTGCCCATGGTATTGCAAATTGCTATTTTAGTGCTTTTGCAAGTAAGGGTATCTTTTCTTCACTGCTGTGTTGCTCTCTCATATAAAGCTAACCCACCACAGCACAACAGAGACTCAAACTTCAGAGAGACATGTGTTACTTTGGTAGACATGAGTTTCCATACCCACCCCGGAAAACGGTTTGGGCCTATTTGACCTAAAACATTTCACCTAATCACATTTGATTACATTTATTTGACCTTTTTTTAGTCTAAAATGCAGGCAGAGACCCCCTCACCCATAATTACATTTGACTGAAAAAAGGTCCAAAAAATTAAATTAGATCAAATGTCTTAGTCCAAATGTTTTTAGGTCAGTTATGCGTATACCCGGATAACCACCCACTTATGGCCTCTTGCAGCCGCTCGCGTGCCCCTGTTTCCATGCCCTGGATATCCTTTTCTGAACAAGTGTCTTGTGCCTTCTACATTGTGCCTTGCACAAAAGGTCCTTTTACCGAAGTCTGAGAAGCGATCTACCATCTACGGAAGCATTAGCAAACTGATATGTTTCCTTGATTTGTCTTAAAAAGCTTTGTGGTGGATCCATGGGAAAGAAAGAGGAAACCACCCATACAATAGGATCATGGCCCCTCTCTGTCTTCCCTTAACCTCTAAGTCAGAGACATAAATCCAATCATCCGATGTTATTCCATAATCCAATAGTAATATCCTATCATGAACCCCAAAGTTGTAATGCTTTACAATAAATGCATACTGTCCTTGCAATGAAGCACTTTTATTTCATTGATAACGTGTTAGTAAATGTATTGTTTTCATAGGCTGCTAATCTCTATAAAGTAACACACACCTATGTACTTTTGTTCTTCTGTAGGCTGGTTTTCCCTTCATCTCCCAGACTATGCTAATTATGACAGAGACTTCAACTACGAGATGGTGAAATAGAAAATCTGGTCACAGCATACTGTGTTTAGCAGCAAGGAAGGCATTTCTCTCCAAATTGCTCAAAATTGGATTCAATACAAATGGCTGAACCCTTGGTCTTAGGGACCTTTAAGGTGAGGTAGCAATGCTAGAGATGGATAGGGATACAGAACCTACTCATACATAAATAATCAGACAGACTCAGGAAGTTGGCAAAACACAGTGCTGTTTTATTAACAATTATCTAAAACAGGGAGAACAGCGAATATCAACGGACATTCGCACAGCTCGCTCAATGCATTTAATAAAAAACACAGTTCTTATACTAAAAATGTACTACATGGCAAAATAAGAAACCCTACTTGGGGATGTGATTGGCGTAAAGAGAACATCTAAGTATACGTTCTATATAGCCGAGGGTTATGATTGGGTCTCTACTATATGGTGGGCAACTAAGCCCATCCCAAGTGCAAGTCATCTTCCGTGTCATACTAATACACTTCTATTTCTCGATTGAGGATTCAGAGGCATTCTCATCCACCTCCCTGTAACTAACTCATGGGGCGTGAGGTGGTGGTCTGACCCGGGCTGATTACTTAATGCATGTAATGCAAGGGCAGTCAGTGCGGCCACCCCTTCTTTAGTGTCAATTTCAACTTGGCTATCCCCTCTTTGAGAAGACCGTTGAGTCGCTCACATATTCCATTCACTTGCGGGTGATCAACAGAAGAAAACTTATGTTTAATACTAAGCAATAAACTAACCTGCTCAAATACCTCATTTACAAAATGGGGCCCATTGTCGGACCTCAGCACTTCACATACTCCCCTTCTAGAGAATACTTCTCAGACTAAAAACTTTGCAGTGCAAGTGGCATCAGGATGTGTGCATGGACCAGCTTCAATCCATCTCGAAAAGGGGCACACTGTCATGATCTCTGCTTCCAAAAGGTCAGGGTTTTCCCAACTCCCGTGGAAGCAGATCCATAACCCAGGTTCCGAGTGCCAACCAGTCCCAATTGGGACCTTTTGGACCCAGTCCTGGCGCCAGTGGCCCCAGGCTCATAAATATGCCCAGGCCCAGCGCTGGAAGCGCCGGGCTCATAGTGCTTGGGTGGACTTACCTGCAGCAGACCATGCTGCTTACTTGCCTGCCAGTTGAGCCTCTGATCCTCTTCTGTTTGGAACTACTTTTCCTGTTGGGTGGGGCAGGAGCCACTCCCTAGATTCAGAACACTGGAACTCTTCTGGAAAGCAGGAACTCTTTTCTTACCTAGGCGCGGCTGTGGAAGGAGACACCTAAGCACTACAGGAGGCTATTTAAACCACACCCGGTGGATGAATCTTGCTTTGCGTTATTCTGCATCCTCTGCAGCAGAACGCTCATTGTGTCTTCTGCATCGGATCCTGGGCCTAAGGAAAAAGGCTTTCCATCCTGAATCCAGTCTTCAGCAACACCTATAAAGACAAGAAAGAACAGGTTAGCATTCCGGCATCTGAAAGACAAAGGCTTACCTACTCTTCGTGCGCTTCGGCGGTCTTCACACTGCATTCCGGCATCTGAAAGACAAAAGCTTACCAACTCTTCGCACGCTCCGGAGGCCTTCGGCGCTGCATCCCGCATCTGAAAGACAAAACAAGGTGCGTTTAAAGACATTGGGGAACTTTAATACTCACGTGCCATTGCTCCTTTCCACATCTAACCCAGTGGGTATTCCGGCACCCTGCAGCCGCTCCGAACTTGTACCTGCAAAATAAAAAGACAGTTAGAGCGCATCGTGAAGCAGGCAACAAGCGCTTACTTGCGTGCTTCCAGGCGCTTCTATTCATCACACGGGCTCCATCTTCAACTCACTTCAGCCCGTCATCCGCCATCGCCGGAACCCTGCAAAACAAGAGACATCATTACTAAAGACTTTAAAGACAATAGATATACTCGAAACTTACCGTTCGTGCAGTAAACGACGGACAGCAGTCCTCTGAAGTCAAGAGGCCTGCGCTACCTATCCAGTCAAGAAACTGGTTACAGCACCCTGCCCCGAGGCAGATGGAGAGCTCGGCATTCACTTACCTAAGGTGAGAGCGTTAACCTATGGGGGTCTACAGGAGAGGAGAAAAGGAAAGAGATAGGGACACCCCAATAACCCCAGTTCATTAATCCCATATTTTCTATCTGCAGACATCTTACTCTTGAAGTCAGGCATACAGTGCACAGAGGTCCAGCCCAAAGAGACAACCGGGTGCTACGCATCACCTTGAAGATACGGTAGTCGCCCAGTCAAGACCGGCGCCTCTGCGAGAATCAGGTGAGCGTTACAGAACGCAAAGCCTACCGCAAAACTCTCGCCCAGGCGCTATGGAAACCTCGGAAAGTGACCACCTAGCCCGGTTACTTGGGGAACTAAGGGCAGAAGTGCATGCAGCTCGTCAGGAAACGAATGCTCTAAAAAGGAAACTCAATGGCCTGAGGACAAAAGGATTACGCTGTTTTATAGAGGTCTACGTGGAGAGCTCAAAGACGTTTTAGCCCAAGTAGTGAATCCCCCACAAGACTGTTCGGATTATATAGACTTGGTCGTTCAAATAGATCATAGACTGCAGAACAGGAGGCCGACCGTTCCAAGTTTGATGCTCGAGTATTTTCCAAACCGCCAACTCCTTCCAAAGGAGTAGACTCCGGGGAACCCATGCAAATAGGGGGTCTGAAAGGTCCTCTAACACAAAAGGAGCGGGAAAGGAGAAAACAGTTGCAATTATGCCTATATTGCGGAAACTCAGGGCACTTTCTTCAAGACTGTCCGGTGAAACCTGCCAAGAAGGCAGTAGGAGCTGCAGTTACCAAAGTTACAAACTCTGAGCAGGGAAACAACCTCGCCCGACAAGAATAGAGGTCCTCTTGCCGAGCGTGAATACCAGTTCCG
Source organism: Ambystoma mexicanum (assembly GCF_040938575.1). NCBI lineage: Eukaryota > Metazoa > Chordata > Amphibia > Caudata > Ambystomatidae > Ambystoma > Ambystoma mexicanum. The sequence continues at coordinate 146,627,667 of NC_090935.1, read as the reverse complement.
TGACCTCGCATTTCGTGATACCTATGGTCCTCATTAGCCCTGATAATCCAGATCGATTACATGCAATTGAAGCTTACGTCGACAGCGGTGCCATCGGCAATTATGTGGATCATGAAATGGTTTTGAGGATGAATCTAACTCTTTGTCCCAAGGCTGTAAAGGACGTCATTACTACAGTGGATGGTACGGAGATAGCCTCCGGGCCAGTAACGCATACCACTCAAGAGGTGACGCTAGTAAGTCAAGATGGACACCATGAGAAGATCGTGTTCGATGTGATCAAGGCCCCTCAGTTTCAGATTATTCTAGGAATACCTTGGTTAGAGAAACACAATCCTCTGATCGATTGGCGAGCAAGAACGGTCCAGTTTCCAGAATGTGTCTCTACTTGTCACCCTCCACCTGGTGTTGCACTGGCAGCAATTTCTTCAGAGACTCGCCAGTTACCTCCCGAATACCTAGAATACCAAGATGTTTTCCGGAAGGATCAGGCTCACTCTCTACCTCCTCATAGGTCTTATGACTGCCAGATAGACCTGATACCTGGATCTACTCCTCCTTGTAGTAGAATTTATGCCCTCACCGAGCCTGAGAACCTTCACCTTCGACAATACCTGGATCAATACCTGGCGAATGGGTTTATTCGTCCTTCCAAGTCCCCTGCTTCTTCAGCTTTGTTCTTCGTTCCAAAAAAGGAAGGAGATATTAGAACATGTATCGATTATCGCTCCCTGAACCAGATCACCGTTAAGAATAGATATCCGTTACCTTTGATCCCTGAACTCCTGGACCAAGTCAGAAAAGCATGCATATATACAAAGCTGGATCTTAGAGGAGCTTACCACTTGGTACGAGTAAAAGAGGGCGATGAATGGAAGACGGCCTTCCGCACCAAGTATGGGCTATTTGAATATCAGGTCATGCCCTTCGTACTTTGCAATGCCCCGGCCGCCTTTCAATATTTTATGAACGATGTCCTCAGAGAGCTCATAGATGTGTGTGTTGTTGTTTACATTGACGACATCCTCGTTTATTCTTCATCGGAATCTGAACATCGGAAACACGTGAAAATGGTCCTCGAAAGATTGCGTCAACACAAACTTTTCGCTAAGTTGGAAAAATGTGTTTTCAACGTGACTGAAGTTGAATTCTTGGGATTCATATTATCACCTGGCGGAGTACGTATGGATTCAAAGAAGGTCGATGCAGTTCTCAAATGGCCATCACCATCCTCCGTAAAAGGTGTGCAAAGCATGTTAGGCTTCGCTAACTTTTACCGCAGGTTTATCCCCGAATTCTCTCGAATAGTCCAGCCCATCACTGCCTTGTTAAAGAAAAACAAACGTTTTGAATGGTCTACCGAGGCGGAACAAGCTTTCCAGGATTTGAAGACTAAATTTATCTCTGCACCAATCTTAAAACACCCTCACCCCGAACTCCCCTACATCGTGGAAACTGATGCTTCCAGCCTTGCCATGGGGGCAGTTCTATCACAAAAGGACCCGGTAACCAATCAGTTGCATCCCGTGGCATTTTGGTCCCGCAAATTCTCGCCTCCTGAAATCAATTACACGATTACTGACAAGGAACTTCTGGCTATCAAGTCTGCCTTTAAGGCTTGGCGGCATTATCTGCTGGGGGCCCGACACACCGTTACTGCAATATTTGAAAACCGCAAAATTTGATTACGGATCACCGAAACCTGCAATATTTGAAAACCGCAAAAGCCCAATCCTCTAGACAACTTCGTTGGGCATTATTCTTTGCCGAGTTTGACTTCATAATTACCTATCGACCTGGTACAAAGAACGGTAAAGCTGATGCCCTTTCTCGGATAGGAGTGGAAGAACACTTGATCAACCCTAAACCTGTACCAATCATTCCCGAACAAAGAATTCTGGGTATAATCGCCACAGAATCCACAGAGGAAATTAAGGATAAAGCCAGGCAACTTGTAACTCCAGCAGACATACAGAATTGGCATCTGCAGGGAAAGGACTTTGCAGTAAAGGACAACTTATTGTATTTCCAAGAACGATTATACCTACCCAGCACAGATTTACAGAAAAAAGTAATCTCTTGTTATCACGATTCTTTAATGGAAGGTCATCCCGGTATGGCCAAGACCTCAGAAAAGATCAAGCGCTACTTCTGGTGGCCGTCTTGGAAAAAAGATATCAGAGACTTTATAATGTCCTGTGGAGTATGCGCCCAAAACAAGAGTCAAAAGGAAAGACCAGCAGGCCTCTTACGCCCTATTGACATCCCACCTCGCCCTTGGCATACGCTTTCTATGGACTTCATCACCGATCTACCTCCATGCTCCGGATACAATACGATTCTAGTGATCGTGGACTTATTCTCCAAGATGGCGTATTTCATTCCGCTCAAAGGCTTGCCAACAGCAGCAACTCTGGCCCGAGAATTTCTCGAAAACATCGTCCGACTACACGGTTTTCCTTCGGTTCTAATTTCGGATCGAGGTAGTCAATTTATTTCTCATTTTTGGCGAAGTTGCTGTCGGTCGGCTCAAATTGATGTGAGACTATCGACCAGTCACCACCCTCAGACCGATGGACAAACCGAGAGGACCAATCAAACTCTGGAACAGTATTTACGCTGCATGCTGCAACAAACTGAAAAAACTTGGAAAGACATCCTTTGGATAGCCGAATATGCCTACAATAACTCTGTCCATTCGGGAACTGGGAAAACACCGTTTTTTCTTTTGTACGGCAGTCACCCTCGAACCTCGGAGTTGGATCCCCTCCAAGATCTTGAAACACCAGCAGTAGACTACCTGCATTCTACAATCACCCAAGCCTTTAAGGAAGCTGTTTCTCACCTTCAAAGGGCTAAAGAACAATACAAGAAAGGAGCAGATCAACATCGGAAGGAAGCCCCTCAATATCAAGTAGGGGATCAAGTCTGGTTATCCACCAAATATCTACCTCTAAAACGGCCACGCACATTCAACCCAAGATACCTTGGTCCCTATTCCATCACTACCATAGTAAACCCAGTAGCGGTCAAGTTGGACTTGCCCCCGCACATGAAGATACATCCGGTCTTCCACGTCTCTCTATTAAAACCCGTACAACCTCAAACCCGACTAACTAAATCTCCAAAACCCATCCTAGTTGATGGAGAACTCGAGTTTGAAGTCAAAAGCATTCTGGACTCCAAGATCTCCAAATCCAAACTATTTTACCTAATTGACTGGAAAGGCTACGGCCCCCAAGAGAGATCCTGGGAACCTGCTGAATATGTCCACGCTCCTCGCCTAATCAAAAGATTTCACCGAACATTTCCTGACAAGCCAAAACCCCCGGAGAAGCCCGGTTTGGGAGGGGCCTTGAGGGGGGGTACTGTCATGATCTCGGCTTCCAAAAGGTCAGGGTTTTCCCAAGTCCCGTGGAAGCAGATCCATAACCCAGATTCCGAGTGCCAACCAGTCCCAATCGGGACCTTTTGGACCCAGTCCTGGCGCCAGTGGCACCAGGCTCATAAATATGCCCAGTCCCAGCGCTGGAAGCGCCGGGCTCATAGTGCTTGGGTGGACTTACCTGCAGCAGACCATGCTGCTTACTTGCCTGCCAGTTGAGCCTCTGATCCTCTTCTGTTTGGAACTACTTTTCCTGTTGAGTGGGGCAGGAGCCACTCCCTAGATTCAGAACACTGGAACTCTTCTGGAAAGCAGGAACTCTTTTCTTACCTAGGCGTGGCTGTGGAAGGAGACACCTAAGCACTACAGGAGGCTATTTAAACCACACCCGGTGGATGAATCTTGCTTTGCGTTATTCTGCATCCTCTGCAGCAGAACGCTCATCGTGTCTTCTGCATAGGATCCTGGGCCTAAGGAAAAAGGCTTTCCATCCTGAATCCAGTCTTCAGCAACACCTATAAAGACAAGAAAGAACAGGTTAGCATTCCGGCATCTGAACGACAAAGACTTACCTACTCTTCGTGCGCTTCGGAGGTCTTCACACTGCATTCCGGCATCTGAAAGACAAAAGCTTACCAACTCTTCGCACGCTCCGGAGGCCTTCGGAGCTGCATCCCGCATCTGAAAGACAAAACAAGGTGCGTTTAAAGACATTGGGGAACTTTAATACTCACGTGCCATTGCTCCTTTCCACATCTAACCCAGTGGGTATTCCGGCACCCTGCAGCCGCTCCGAACTTGTACCTGCAAAATAAAAAGACAGAGCGCATCGTGAAGCAGGCAACAAGCGCTTACTTACGTGCTTCCAGGCGCTTCTATTCATCACACGGGCTCCATCTTCAACTCACTTCAGCCCGTCATCCGCCATCGCCGGAACCCTGCAAAACAAGAGACATCATTACTAAAGACTTTAAAGACAATAGAATTACTCAAAACTTACCGTTCTTGCAGTAAACGACGGACAGCAGTCCTCTGAAGTCAAGAGGCCTGCGCTACCTATCCAGTGAAGAAACTGGTTACAGCACCCTGCCCCGAGGCAGATGGAGAGCTCGGCATTCACTTACCTAAGGTGAGAGCGTTAACCTATGGGGGTCTACAGGAGAGGAGAAAAGGAAAGAGATAGGGACACCCCAATAACCCCAGTTCATTAATCCCATATTTTCTATCTGCAGACATCTTACTCTTGAAGTCAGGCATACAGTGCACAGAGGTCCAGCCCAAAGAGCCAACCGGGTGCTACGCATCACCTTGAAGATACGGTAGTCGCCCAGTCAAGACCGGCGCCTCTGCGAGAATCAGGTGAGCGTTACACACACTACCACTATCATATACCTGTATCCATTCCATACTTTCAGCATATCAACATAATCTGTATGTAAATGCTGAAAAGGACCATTCGGTCAAGGAATCACTCCTCTAATTGTTCGCAGTATGTGCCCAGCAGTAAACCTTTGACATACAATGCAATTTACTACATAAAAAGCAACGTGTTCTAACAGGTTCAGTACGAACCAGTCCTCCGCAATAGATGCTGCAAGGCTCTCCCTAGTTACATGTGCAGGGTAGTGTAGATGTTCTAATGCCACACTTAAGTAGGCTACAGACATCACCGGATTTCCAGTGCTGTACTGTTGCCAAAATGCTTCAGAAGGGGATAAAAAACACCCCCTCCATGTCCATAGATCTTTTTCCCTAGGGTCTGATCAGCTGGAGATCTGGTGTCAATTTTGTGGGGATATACATTTTTTCTGAGACAGTGAGACATCTAGTGATTGTTTGTCCTTATTTTAAAACTTTGTGACTTGGGATTTTTAAAGATAGGTTTGATAAAAATCTCAAGATATCAGTGAACCTTTTCTGGAGTAGATGCTTGTGGAGGACCAATATTTCATTGATCTTGGCAGTAAATCTTTTTCTGAAAGGGGAAATAACAGAATTGGAAAATAAGAACTTGGTCAGCTAATGGATTTTTGTAAGATGTGAGGTCCCTCTGAAATGTGATTCTATGATATAAGATGCGGTAGCACCTGAAAACCCTCCTCTTTGCTTCTGCTTTCTCTCTCCCTCTCCCCTGCTAAAGTCCTGGCTGTTACGGAGACTGCACTGCTTACCTGGCCACCCATCTGATCTCGGGCCCTAGCCCTGCCAGATGCATGCCTGCACTGCCTCCCTGGCAACCCCTGCACTTGGGGACTGTTTTCTGTATCCCAACAGTCCCCCCACTAGCACTTATGTCTGCACTCACCCTGCACTTGCCACCAGCTGGCCGTTTATTTATCTTGTTATTCTATTAACCCATTCACTGCACTTTCCCTCCTCCCTGCACTTCTCTTCCTCCCCCTTCCTTTGCACTTGCACAATCTTAATGACACTTGGCCTAGTAAGATCGTTGTCTGTCTTCCCTCTGTTCCCCCTCCCTTACCTCATTGCGCCTTGAAACACTTGTGTATAGGCACATTATAAATGCCATATCATATCATTGTTATCTCTTGTATGTTTCCAATGATGAATTTTGTGACAGATGAACTGTGATATATTTGACATTTGCTATATTTTAAAATAATTTTAATTTAAAAAAAAATATTGTAATGGATTCATTGATGTATTTTTTCTATGTGTTGTGTAAGGTTTTTTGCAAACTAAAAATGCAACAATAAACAGTAAAAAAATTTGCTATTTTTCTTCCTGTGGAGTACAGCCTTGAACTTCCATTAGCTGTGTTCTATACACATGGTTAAATCCTTCATTTATAATCATAATCGTGGCCATTCACATTTGGAGTATCGAAACTCATAATATCAGGTGAATATGCAACCCTTTTGGCCTCTTCATCTGCGATTTGTTACTGCATGAAATAAAATCAGTTTTCTTAGTATGTGCTGCACATTTAGCTATTGCAATAGCTACAGGGAGTTGTAGTTCCTTAATAAACCAGTCCAATAATGCAGTGTGCTGAACTGGAGTGCCGTCCGCTTGGAGGTAGCCCCTCCTCTTTGAACGTGCTAATCCTGCGGGCACGGTTAACATCACATAGGAAGAGTCACTGTACACCGTCACTTCCTGCACTGCGTGATTTTCAAGTGCTGCGATGAGCGCCACCAATTCTGCAGCCTGTGCCGAAAATGAGATGGTAGTCTAGCACACTTCACTACTTCAAATTCCCCATTAGCTCTGTGCCTTACTACGGCAGCACCTAAATGCCTTTCTCCATCAGTTTGATCAATTTTTGAAGACCCATCAATAAAGAGAACCTCCCCCCATGCTAGAGCGTTCTTATTCACCCTCGGGATTTCATCATAGAATTCCTCGTAATTTGAGCAATCATGCGCTTGCTCATCCACTGCCAATGGTTTGGCTACAAACGTGGCAGTGTTCACTATTTTACACCCGACTATTTTAATTGTCGGGTTTGATATGGCCACCTCATATGCGGAACCCTCTGTGATGTCAGTGTACCCTTAGGTTTCTCCAAAACAGCAAACAATGCATGTTCAACAAATAAAGTCATAGAACACCCCATTAAGATACTTGTAGATTTCTCAATAGCGAACGCACTGCAGCTAGTGATTGTTTGCAAGGAAAGTGTCATTTCATAACGGGATCTAAAATCCCACTATAATATGCAAGAGGTTTGTGCCCATCTGTGGCTCTTTGTGTAAGCACCGCTGTCATAACTGTTCTATTCATGTGCGAGAACAGGAAGAACTCCTCAGAATAATTGGGAATTCCTAAAACTGGAGCTGTACAAATTGCTCTTTTCATTTCCTCAAACCCTTCCTCTATTTTATCCTTATCCACTTTTGCTTTCTTCAGAGCCTGCAAAAGGGGTCTTTTATATGAACTATAATCAAATACCCATACTCTAACACAATTGCACAGTCACAGAAACTGCTGCATTTGCTTTATCATGTGCAGTTTTGGCATTTTCATAATTGCCTCACCCCTTTCCGGTGTAACTTTCTTTCCCTCATATGAAATTTACTGGTCTATGTACAACATCTCTTCCTGACAATATTGCAGTTTCTCCTTATCCACTTGGGCCTCATCACGACTTGGGCGGTAACCCTTAAAATCGGCGGTAACGCTCTTAGTGGCGATTTTAAGGGTCCGTTGGATCACGACTCCAAATGCCGCCGGCGCAATAACAGCCGGCGCAAGGACAGCCGGCTGTACAAGCGCCAGCCATAACAGCGCCAGGAACCATTCGCGCTAAAACATCATCAATCACAAGTCCGGCGTAAGCGCTATTAGCGCCAGAAAAGTGGCGGATAATCCCCCGAAAATACCTCCAGCAAAAAGCTGGAGTTAACAGAACACAGGCCACTGAAATAAGGGCTCAGGTGGAAGCAATGCAAATCAGAGGCCTACAAAGGACCCAGCCATGCACAACACACCCTCCCCAACCCCATTACACCAGCAGGAGCAGGGAGGAGACAGCAACGAGGGCCCAAGTGGAAGCAATGCAAATCAGAGGCCTACAAAGGACCCACCCATGCACAACACACCCTCCCCAACCCCATTACACCAGCAGGAGCAGGGAGGAGACAGCAATGAGGGCCCAGGTGGAAGCAATGCAAATCAGAGGCCTACAAAGGACCCACCCATGCACAACACACCCTCCCCAACACCATGCAGCCATTTGGAGCCGGGAGCCTTGATGTTGACTTCTACCAGCTGCGTCTGGAGCTACAGAGGCCAGTCAACCAGGCCAGGTCCCTGGGAGTGCAGGGGGCAGTGGGGATGAGGAGAAGGAGGAGGAGAGCAGCACCAGCAAGGCGGCGAGCCATCCCCAGGGTCAGGCCAACACCCTGGGCCCTAACTGATGGTCAGTTGGTGACAGAATATCGGCTGGACAGGGCAACCATCACCCAGTTGCTGTACACAATCCAGGGTGACATATGCAGCTGCATAGCCACCAGCACGGCAGTACCTCCCCTAGTGAAGCTCGTGTCTGTGCTTCAATTACTTGGGACTGGCAGCTACCAACATACCGTTGCATTAATGCATGGAATGGCCCAGTACACATTCAGTGCCATTATGGGACAGGTGCCTGATGCACTGTTGAATCATGTGAACGAACACATTGCATTGCCAGCCACACAGGCACAGGTGCACCAGCTTAAGAGTCAATTCTATGCCATTGCCCAAGTCCCGAATGTAATAGCAGCCCTGGACTGCACACATGTGGCACTTGTACCACCCCAGGCACATGAGGCTTCCTACAGAAACCGTAAACAGTACCATTCCCTCAACGTGCAGATGACATGTGGCCCTGACCTCACCTTCAGCCACTGCTGTGCCCGCTACCCAGGATCCACCCATGATTCCATGGTCCTATGCAACAGTACCCTGCCAGCGTACATGGAAAGGCACCGAGGCCAAAACACATGGCCACTGGGTGAGTACAAATGTATCCCACAAAGCATGTCAATCCACAACTGATGGTGCCTGTCACAGAATCCATCATTCCCAATAGTCAGCAGCATACACATTCAAGCACCTTGCACGATGAACCTTGGACATGTCCTACACAGCAGAACACACCCATGCAGGATGTAAGACATGTAGCGGCACAATGACATATGGAATCCCCAACACAACAAAGCCTCCTGTGTGAGTAGCACCATGGCTCACAACACTGACACAGTCCAGATATCCCACCCTGGCCATCCGACAGTAATGTAATTCCAAACCATGAGCTGGCACATCCACGAATGCCCCACACATAAGTAGGCTGAGTAATGACAATGCACATCCCACAGACACTGTCCCCAAAATGGTCATGGAAATGCATGGAGAACAGTACAGAATAGTGAAGAGCAGCAAATGCAACTGCAGCCAAATGGATTTGCAATGATACATGAGGCAGCCACTTCTGTCAAGCAGAAGTAGATGGAAGGGCCCCCTCATCCTGCGACAAGTGAATGAGTACTGTTACATACAGAAACATAGGCGTACCACGTGGAGAGTACCCCATTGAGTCAATCGTGCCCGTAGGACAGCACACTCAACATTGTTATAGGCCACATGCCAAATATGGCAAAATCACACTGATGACAGGGCTCTGTACACCCACTGGACTTACCTTGTCCCCATACCGGCTTCTTTCCCCTGCAGGTGATTCTGGATATCCCAAGTACACGTGGCTCATGACCCCTGTGCGTCACCCACACACGGCGGCAGAGTGGGCATACAATCTTGGCCATGCCCGTACACGGATCTGCGTGGAGAGGGCATTTGGACTGCTGAAGGCACGCTTCCGGTGCCTCGACCGCACAGGAGGGGCAATGATGTATGCACCAGAAAAAGCTTGAAAATTTGTACTGACCTGTGCCATGCTGCACAACATCTGTTGTCGCAGAAATGTGCCACTGCCCCCTGATGCACATGTGCAGCCACCTGATGATGGTAGTGAGGGCGATGAAGTGCCAGAAGGTGTTGCACATGCACAAAGGGTTGGGCAGAGGGAAGGGAGGTCAGCCAGACAGGGATTGATTGATGGATTCCATTAGAAATGGGTAATAGGTAAATTGTGAACATGTCACTTCAACATCAAATTGCATTTGTTACAATCACTACTGTCCATACATTGTGTCTTTTTGTAACGTGATTTATTTTCCCTCCAACAATCCCCCTCCCCCCAGTGAACACCCAACATTCCCCCCACCCCCCCAGTGAACACCCAACAATCCCCCCTCGCCCAGTGAACACCCAACAATCCCTCCTCCCCCCAGTGTACAACCCCCAACTGTGCAGTTGCCTCATCAGGCCAACAACAATGTTGCCATGCACCACTAGGATGGGCGCGGGCGCTTCCCTCTCCCAGGACCCTCCGGTGTGCTGGCCCTCAGGTGGCGCATGGACCAGCGCCTTGGAGATGGGTCTAGTGAACCCTCTGTGGGTGTTGTGGAATTGGAGGGTATGGAAGCGCTGGCCATCATGTGCTGGCACATGAGGTTATTGGCCTCGTGTTGCTGTTTTGCCAGTGCTGACACTGCCTCCGTGAATTCGTGGACTCGTTGCCCAAAGCCTGTCAGGGCAGCGGTGCATTGTTGCACAACTTGCTGTGTGCGCGCATTGTCCTTCGCAATGTACCTGCACCCATGCCGGATGGATTTACTCACAGCCTTTATGTGCCGGCTCGGGACCCTTGCCATTCCTTCCACCCGGGCCTGTTTTGCCTCAATGATATCCAGTTGGCCCATGACTGCTGCCCCAGTGACAAAGGGCTCACCTGGTGCGTCAGGTGGTGGAACACGAATTGGGTGCTGTGGGAGGGGGGGCTGCATGGCGACATGCCACCAGACTGGACTGGGCTGCCTGGCTCAGATTGCTGGCCCTCTGGACTCCCATAAGACGGAGTGTCCACATCGGGCTGCGATGGTATCTGACTGGGCTTGGGCTTCCATGGGGTGTTGACACCCCTTCTCCATCACTACTGCTTTGCGAGTGTTGTGTGGCGGCATGATGCCCACGTGGAGGTGTTGCTCCCACGTCAGGCTCCACTTCAGGCCTCTCTCCCTCGGCATCGTGGCTGTGGATGGTGGCTTCTGGTGAGCTGCTGGTTGCCTCCCTGCGGCCATGTGGCTGCCGCTGCTGTCTGGCGGGGCTGCGTTGGGGTGAGGTGGGTGTTCACCTGTGTTGTCTCCCACGGGTGCGGCATCTTTGGGGGGCTGTTGCTGGTGGAGGCACGGTGTTGTGGGCGCATTGTCGGTTTGGCCTCATCGCCATCATCACCAGGCTGTTGGGATCGACGTGTGCATGTGGGGTGCATAGGGGGTGGTTTGAGTGCAATGCTACATACATTTCTGTGATGCAGGTCATGCAAACAAGTGTGAATGAAGACAGTGACAATGACGCAGTCAACTTGCATTCTGTTCAGTCACCATGTGGTGCTTGTTGTGGATGTGCATGGAGGTACACTGCATGGGAACGCGTGGTTGGGGTGGACTGCGCTCAGGCTTTTGTGGTTGTGTTGATGCACAGTACCACTCTACGTAGCTGTCCTATGGGTATGGGAGTCTATCCCCTGCCCCTGTCATTCATGCACTGCACGTACAGGGTGGTCTAGGCAGCACTGCCATTCTAGGGATGTGGCCCTCACTTACAGGTGTATGCAGTGCCTCAGACACATGTCTTCTCTCTCATTCAGATGCATGTATTTGGGGTTGGGACTCACCTGCCATTGGATTTATGCCAGTCCCTGCCTCCGCTCCACCAATGCCCTCAATGGTTCCGATGTCGATGAGGCCCATCAATTTCTCCTCCCATGGTGTGAGGTCGGGTGGGGGGGGTGGCCCTCCTACTGTGCCCCTGCTTGCACTCCATTCCTGGGACAGGATGCCTCGCACTCGCACGCGCAGGTCATTCATCCGCTTGCGGCAGTCCTCCGCGTCCCGGGGCACGCGCCCCACTGCACTGACCCTTTGTGCGACGGATCTCCATATTTGGCCTCTGCACTGGGCGCTGTTTTTACGCTGCTGCAGCTCATTGTGGTATGTCACTGGCTCCTCCACAAGTACCTCAAGCGCCTGGTCACTGAACTTGGGTTTTCTGACCCTGTCCAGTGCAGACTTGCCCCTAGTGCGCTCTTGACTCATTTTCAGGGTTCAGATCGCGTGGATGGCTTCCAGTGGCTGTGATATCCGACGGATTGTGATTTCCAAGAGGGCCGCCACTTTATTTCCCATTCCGGCGGTGACGCGTTTCCCGCCACATTTACCGCCCAAGTCGTGATGAGGGCCAGCTGTGATAGTCATAAATTGAAGTTAGTTTTGTCTACACTCTTCTTCTGTCATGCTACAAACTAAAATCTCATCTACATACTGCAGCACAACACTTGGCAAATCAATATTGCTTAGGTCCTTCTGCCAGACCCTATTAAAGATCGATGAAGACTCAGAGTACCCTTGGGGCAAATGTGTACTTTTCAGCTTTGTCTGACAAAATGTGAATGACGTAAGATCTTGAGAATCTTATACAATGGGATTGAGAAAAATGCATTTTTCAAATCAATCACCATGGAATATCGTGCCTCTGGGGGAATACAGCATAGAATTGTCACAGGATTCAGAACTAGAGGGAACTCTGCCTCTACAATCTGGTTAATTGGCCTCATGTCCTGGATTAAACGCCACGACCCTCCTTTCGATTTCTTCACAGGACACACCGCAATTTTACATGGTTACTGCGATGTCACCAAAATACCTTGTTCCATCATAGCTGATATCGTCTTAAAAATCCCCTCATCTGCTGCTTGGGACATTGCGTATTGCCTTGACCGAGGCATATTCTCCTGGTTTCAGCTTAATCTTAACTTCTCCAAACTCCCTTCAATAAGCCAATGTCATATGGGCCTGTAGTCCATAAAGGGTTTGCCACTTTTACCATGTCCTCATCAAAAAATGCTGGGCGCTGCCACACTATCACTATTCGCTGTGGGATTTCCCTTCTCTCTATCCTAATCCAATAAGTAGTGCTCATTTTGAACAACACTTCATCGTCTGATGGATCATTTCTGAACCTGTCCTCATCAGTGACATTAGTCAATCTGTACCCTTCTCCAATGGCAATTACCATTCTCCAGGGCCTGCCTTCATCATTGGTGCCTTCCAGCATAGCCAATTGTCCACATTCTATAGCTGCCTGTAACTCTAAGGGAATAATCTGTCCCCCTTCTTCGTCCATAGGTATCTGTGGTCTGAACAAAAACTCATCAGGTATTGTTATCATTTTTCCCACTAAGCCAGGTAGCCATGTCAACAGAATGCGCACCCCATAATGGAAAATGTCTGGCTCTAATGGTGTTCCTCGCATAGCCATTTGCCCTGTAAATCCCAATATAAACTTGCTCACATTTAGATAATATATTCTTGGAGTAGAACACATTATGCCTTCATCAGTGAAAGAAATACTTATCCCTCTACACGTAAAGGGACTTCCTTCCACCACAGTGACACCCCCTACTTTAGGTGTCAGTAACTGTCCTGTGGTTGCATTCTGCTCCATCTGCAGAAGTGCGTGCTGTGACTGCCTTTGTGGCAGATTCAATGGTGCTTGCTGTGGTTGCATTGCCTGTTGCATTCGTGGCACTTGCGCTTGGTATACAGACTGGTCTTGGCCGAACCCATCCCTAATTTGTGAGCTATATGCTGGAGGATAAGCTGTCCATCTATTGAATATTGCGCATTCTGCATATACCCTTGGCTCCCAAAGGGTCGCGCAATGTGCCCTGTCATTCCACATGTCCAGCATACAAGAGGGAATCTTCTGCTTTGACCCCCCTTGCATATTCTCATTATCATTCTGCATGTTCTGAAACCTGCCTTGGTTAATCTGAAAACCACCTTTTTAATTTGAAAACCACCCCTTCCTCTTAATCCCATTCCTCTGCCTCGTGCATATAGCCATTCCCTCCTTGAACCATTTGGCATTGATTACTCACCTGCGGTGCACCCACTGCTTACAGCATTCCCAATCCTTCTTCCCTTGTCGAAACTGCCCCTTCTATGGCGTACTTTGACAATTTCTTTTGAACTAACTTGGCTTCCGCAAGTTTTCTAGCATATTCCTTCTTCTTATTTTTCTCTTGTAACAGCTGACAGTGATGCACTATAGTCAACTGTATTTCTGCCCATGGCTTTGCTTCATTTCCCACTAATTTCTTGTGTTGCCTCTGTACTGGCTCAGGCAATCCCTGACACAAAATGTGGTAGAATACTGCCACTGATTTTCCCCACGGCTCTCGCATTTCAAGGCTCCATTTTACGTGCCATAATTGCACTCATGTTGGATGTGTCAGGATACTGTACCCTTAGCGCTTTCCAGACAGCTGCTCTACAATTGTTAAATGGTGCTCAATCGTAGCCTGTGTTCTGTGCTGTGACACTTGAACATCCTGCTTTCCTCCAAATGTCATCAGCCTTTTCCCCAAGAATGGCTGCTAGGAGACCCTTAATGTCCCCTATAGCTAGAGTTTCCCCCTGTCATTTTCTCAAGTTCAAAGATCCATTTCCTCGCCCCAACCGTTAAGCTGGGGAGTTTACACCTTAAATTATCCTCATCCATTTGTGGCCACGGAATATACTGTGGTCTGACCCATCCTTTCTCCAGTAAGGGGAACTGTGTAACCCCAAATCCGCAATCGGCTCCCACCATCTGACTATCCATAGAGGGGATAATGGTTCCTGTTTGTCTTCTACCTGGCAATGACCTCAACCTGCTCACATATGGTGGTGATTCCCCCCTCTCGCTTCGCGATCATCCTTTAGATTGCTCTGGATATTCTATAAGATCTGGCGTTATATCCTGAGGCTGCTCTAGATCAGACCATTTGACTTCCTTGTCTGTCTGTAGACATCACTCAGCACTGCATGCACTTCCTCCCTCCTCCCCTCGGACGGCTTCTCTTTCTTCATCTGACATGTCTAGTCCCCAACTGGTATGGCTGTCCTCCCCTTCACCTCTGTCTAAAGTTAGTCAGCTGAGAGACAAAGCCCTATGCTCAAAACGAAGTCAGCTTACTTCTTCCCCTCGTGATTGGGCGACTATAGATCGATCTTCTTCGCCCTTAATTCTTTCCTCTTCCTGTCTCTTTTGTTCCCTTCTTTCGCTTGCTCTACACACCTCTTCCTCCCTTTGTCTCTGCATCCTTGTATCCATACATTTCTGTTCTTCTTCCTCTACTCTTTCTTTCTTGCCTGTAACGTTCCTTGACTGCTCTCTACCTGTCATACTTCCTTTGCTCTTCTGCCTTTTCTTCCTTTAGTCGCGGTTCTTCTTGATAGAACTGCTCTTGCCACTGTCAGCTCTTTCTTTTTTGTTCATCTTCTCTCAATCTATCTCCTCGTTCCCTATCTTTTCTATCCTGCTCGTCTTGATCTTCCCTTTGCCTGACTTCCTCAATACTTTTCCCATCCAGTTTGAGCAATATCTGTCCACCCATCCATTTGTTCTGTATGAGTGCTATCTTGTCAGATTTATCCTTCTCTCCTTTCCATCTCTTAATCTTTCGTTTTATTTCTGTTGACACAATCGGTGGATCACATTTCTCCTCCTTGTCCTGTAAGACCTTAAAGGTCTCTTTCTTTTTTCTTGTCTCACCTGGACTATTGTCACTGCTATAAGTAGGTCAGTTTAGGTATCGGGTTACTATACCATGTCGCCACATTCAGTTCCCTCAATGGATACAACCCTTCATCTTTTGTACTATCGCCATTTACTTCAGACGAGGTAAGGGGGGGCAAAAGACTTAGCACCTTCCTCCTTACACTGATTGAGCATCCAATCCTCAGGAGGCGGTCCTCCCATTACTCCTGATACATCTTCCAGATTTCTAAAATAGCTAATCTCTTCTCCAATGTCTTCCCTGTGTACGTAGCGTGCACGTATGTGGTCATGTGTTGCAATATCGCTTTTTACAGCAATCCCCCTTGTGGCCATGACATGAACATTTTATCTGATGTGCCTTTTACCGATTCTGCACTACATTGTTTAAGCTTAGGCAAGTGTTTTGGCAGCATTTTGCACAGGTGCATCAGCTGAGTAATATCTCCCATCATGACGAGTCTTAATTGACTGCCAATACTTACCGCCGTTTTGCACAATTATGTTTCAGGAAAACAACAAATATCAATCGTCTCACCCTACCATTTTTTGGTCGGCGCCGATAATGACTGAATGAATAAGTAAACCCTTTGTCTCTAGCTCAACTTTACACAACTTATCTCCATCACTTTTCAACACTTTTTTTCAATTACAAAATTCACAGACAATCAGATAAACTAGTTAACACTTCACAAAGATACCATGGTTCTTTATCTCCAGCCCCTAAAATAATCTGCTTAGAGTTCGAGTTATTTCCTCTTATAAACCTTGTTTATGTGCCGCCAATTTATTCCTTTTGAATTTTGAAATGACTCCTTCTAGACCTTTCTTAAGGTAGAAAACCAGGCTCTCACAGAAGGTGTTTGCCAATCCCCTTAGTCTACTCACCATTCGCTTTTCAGCTCCAGACCTCTATGTATCATCCCCTTCTCCAATCGACCACCGCCGCCTTCTGTCCACTCATCGCCTGTGGAAACCAGGAGAGATTTCATCAAAGAGGGACACGTCTCACCTCTATCAGTCTTCTTGCAGGTTTTCTATATCGGCCGCTCTCTACAGGAAACTTTGTAATCTTCTGGCTAAGTGGCAGAGGATGTCTGATCATTTGAAAAGCTGGAGACCTACTAGGTCGACGGATCTTGAACCGTCCTCCCTCTGCTACCACGTGAACTTGTAAGTCCCTTTAAGACGAGGTAGCAATCTCTGGGATGTATGGGGATACAGATTTTACTCTAAAACAAGACTGACTCAGGAAATCGGCAAAACGTAGCTGTTTTAATCTCAATTCTCTAAAATAGGGAGTACAACGGGCATCAACGGATGCCACACAAGCATTCTCTCCGCATATTATAAAAAACACAAGCTTTATACAGAAAACTCGCCATAAGTGGCGTCATACTATGTGGAACAATAAGAAAACCTACTACAGGTTATGATTGGCTCAAGGGGAATATAAACTTTCTATGGGGGATAGGATCGTGATTGGGACTCTAACATAAGGTGGACAACTATGCCCAGCCCTAGTGCAAGTCATCTTCGCTGTCATAAAATACACGATATTTGATTGGCTTTCAAAACAATTGGTTGGCATGCTTGTACCCTTCTGGAATATTCCACTCGCTAGCAGAACACAATATGGTACCACAGGTGTTGGAGGGTTGGCCTGATCATGCCTCCCCACCCAATTAGCCCATCATCCATCATCACTCTTACTGCCTGCCATTCAATTAGTCTTTTAAACTCGGCCTTGCAAGTTTCACTGCACCTGAGAATAGAAGGGAGTGTGAGCATGGCCTTATTTTCTGGTCTGAGTACAGCTTGCCCAAAAGTCTATTCTCACCTTGACCATGTGACAGGAGACTGTGTTTTGAACTCTTTCGTTGCATTTAATACCATTAAATGAATAAAACCTGGCACTTCTAGTGTTTTTCCATTACACCTCAAAAGGGGCCTGACTTGCTTCTCACGTTCATTGTATCTTCTTGAATAGATAACCAGGTTCTTGGTGGCCCTAACTCTTGACACCAGGCCAGACAACCTTTCTCGAATCTTCGTTCAGCATCAGCTGTTTTCTTGACTGCGCCCTTCTGTTTATGGAGTCCTAGTTTGCTTAACATGATGTGGAATATCCAGATTCTATACACACTTATATATATAATGGTGGCACCGCCTGCAGTCTATTCATTATGTACATCCAGCCTCATGATTTCTTAGTCTACTTGCGATTCAGCCTCTGTACAGTTATAAAGTGATTTGCATTTTATTCAGTGCTCTTCTTCCATACAATCTTCATTTCGCACATGAAATGTCGCCCAATGCTTTGCTTCATCATCAGAATATATAGGGTCTATATACTTGCTTCTTCGGGATCTCTTCTTGGTGTGTCATTTCTACTTTACGTGACATTACCAGGCTCTTGCTTTCATTGTTTCACACCTCTTCTATAACTTGCTTTAGACGACTGTTATTTCTTCATGGATACACCATGTAGGGCTTTCTTAATGGATATCTTGTTTTATGTACTCTTTGTGTTATGGGCATCATTACTGGTATTGCTCTGGTCACAATTTCTGGTTCCCAACATATAGGCAATATGGGGGTGGGGCTTCCGGTAGAGGCACTCGGCTCCTTCTCTACAATAGTGTTTTGGCGTCAGTGAAATTATAACGTGCCATTCTAATCTCTCTTTGCATGTCATGCTTCTCGTCTCTGTGCCTGAACTCTTACCTTCAATCTCTATATGGTATCCTTTAACTAGGGCTACTTCATTTGTAAACTTTGTTATCTATCTTTCAATGTCATCTACACTTGAGTTCTCCCAAAAAAAAAAATATGTTATCAAGGTTATGAGTGCAACAGCAGGCTCTATCAATATTCTTAGTAGACCATGTGATGCGATTTCCAGCATGGGTTACATTAGCATCACCGATCCCTAAATTGCCAGGATTGTCGATTCGAGAATTTATCTGGATAGAATGTGCAGCATGGTCACTACGCTTAATGTGACATACTGACAGTTCCTCGATCAAAGGTGCAAGTTCTCGATTAATATAAAAGTAGTCTAGGGTTGCATTCTTACTTCCCATCTTCCATGTGAAGTGCCCAGGTATGTCTCCAACAGTCCTATCATTTAGCATTAGAAGATCTGTATCATACATAAAGCCATACCAAGACCCCTGTTTGTTGGTGGTCGTATGTTTCAGAGTATTTCTAAATTTAACAGACACAGTTGAGGCACAGGTCAACAGCCAGCACAACATAACCATCACTGTTGTGAGTGGACAATTCGACCAAAATCTCTGAGCTTGATTTGAATATATTTTCAGTATATATTCCTCCTGGAGTGTCATATATATTTGTAGAGAGGCAAGTGTACATGACATTTCTAGTGCCCGCCCTCTCACCTCCGTCATACTGGAACAGCAGGAAGAGAGCACTGTGTGTAAGACCAGGTATCGCCCCCATACTGCATCAAAGATACAAGAGACATTATGCACTCAGACAATGGTATCAAATGTACGGTACCATCGCACTGATGTGGTGGAAGGATGTCTGCATACACCACTGGACATAGAAGAGCTATAAGAGAACTTAGACTAAAGCAAAGTGACTCTATGAAGAGAAGACATAAGGACGCACTGAAATGATATGCAAATATTTAACAAATTAAGATGTAACTGAAGCAATATGAGAAACATGTATGCTGACATGAAGAAATCATATTAATTGAGAAAATAAGTGAAAGGAGGATCAATACATGCACATATGAAATGCAAGGTAGATAAGATATACAGAAGCTTGTTGCAGGAAAAAATATAATGCGATTAAAGAGGCCATGATCAAAAGGTGGACGTCTGACTTGTGTGAAAAATAACCAAACTACCTCACAGACAGACCAAGGCTGCAGGGCTGAAAGGCTCTGGAAAACAGGTTTGTGAGAAAAACAAAGAATGTCTATTGGCCTGTGGTCAAGGATGCCACATCAAGAAATAATTGCAGGGCACAAGGGGAGACAAAGAGGTTAAGCTGATTAAGTGAAGAAGAAAACATTTGCATATGCAAAGTATTGAACAAATAAAGATGCAGAAAGCATATGTGAGATGGAACAACGAAGTCTCCAGAGGCCAAGAGGAGTAATAGCACCCAGAATAAGTGAATGAAAGGGCACTAAAAGGTCGAAATCAACAACATTGTGTTCTCCTCACACGTGATTCGAAAACAAGGCCTATTCATTAGGTTCGAACTGAAGATAGTGATGTGCCTATACTCCTTTAAAAGTTCCAGAGAAGAGAACAGTCAACAAGGTCAACTGCAAAGAAGAACGCTTGGCTTAGGGCCTAACTGATGAAAGATGGAAAGCTAATTGATCAAGTAGGTAGTAGTCTGACGTTGTTGCCCGCACCTGTGTTTCGTTTTGCTTACATGCTGCTAACGAGTTGAAAGTCCAAGGTTGGGAGAGAATGTCAACCAATCATGAGGGCCTATTTAGCAGTGCACTATACAATGTTGCAGAAGCCAATCTGCTGCTGTTATTCTGCTATTAATTTGTATTATACGTATGTAGAGGTACTTCTAGGCGTGCATTCCAGATAAAGGGCAGCCAATTATGACACTAACAACTAAATAATATATAAGTATATATGTTCCCTAAACCAATGCCTCCACCCAAAAGGTTTTACAGTTTACCACATAGGAGGATGTCTTAGCTGACATACATCGAGGTATAAAGCCTTTGTGTAATTGAAATACAGTTGAGAGTGAGTGAACTGCAATTTGCCTGTTCACCCTGTTTCCCTACTTTATTTGAGATGATGATAAAATAGTACTATGTCATATTTTTGTAGTCTGTCTGGTTCTTTGGGTCTGAAATCGTTTATTGGTAATTCCATCAGGTACTTGGAATGCTCCAGGTGCTACAGCACATATTAATAATTAATTGCTTATTAAATTTATCAGAGATTGGCCAGTCCACCTCCACTGCTATTATATTATCATTCACACTGGGGGAGAGGGGTCTATCCTAAATCCTTGTAGATAGTGCTTTACCCCAATCAGCAGACGTCCATATGGTCTGCCCTGCACCCCCTTTTTAGCCAAGGATTAACATATTTGATATCCATCAATGTGTAGTTTAGTACAGAGCCAACATTCCTGCAACAAAAATATTTGGTTAGCCACCAGGATATCATGGGAATCCTTAGAGTTGAACAGATGACTGAAATCACGCGTGTTCCAGGTTAACATCGAGCAGCTTCAAGGTTATTCAATCAGTAATAAGGAGAGTGACTCAGTGAGCGATTTCAGGAAGTGAGCGATTTCAGGAAATTTCTCAGTGCAACATCGTTAGCTGCTACTTTACCATTAGTGTCAGTTGTCAATTTCAAATGTTCACTTATTCTGACATTT
Organism: Ambystoma mexicanum; assembly: GCF_040938575.1. Taxonomy (NCBI): domain Eukaryota; kingdom Metazoa; phylum Chordata; class Amphibia; order Caudata; family Ambystomatidae; genus Ambystoma; species Ambystoma mexicanum. The sequence goes on along the minus strand of NC_090935.1, from coordinate 146,606,711 downwards.
GTAGCTACATGCCTTGGGTCAGGTATATTTCCGTCCACATCCAATTCATATCCCAATGCTAACAGTTTGTTTCAATGATCACAAATCATAGTAGCAGATTCAGAACCACAGCAGTGTATGCGGGTTACTTGCATAAGAATTGTTCCCACCAGTACCCAATTGCATTTAGTGGTGTACTCAGTTGCATTTGGGGGCTGCGCCTGATAGCCTCCCTGTGAAAGTTGATCTGTTACCACCCGCATTAGAACTGTTCCCACCTGCACTTAGAAGTGTACCCAATTGCAGTTGGAAATTGCGCCGGATAGCCTCTCTGAGAAAATTGAATTAGAATTGTTCCCTCTTGCCCGTAGAAGTGTACCCAACGGCATTTAGAAGTGTACCCAATTGCATTCAGAAGCTGCACCCAATAGCCTCTCTGTGAAAGCTGAATTTAGAACTGTTCCCACTTGCATTTAGAAATGTACCCAGTTGCTCCTGAAAGTTTGCACCCAATAGCCTCTCTTTGAAAGTTGATTTTAGAATTGTTCCCACCTGCATTAGAAGTATACCCAATCTTATTTAGAAGTTACGTCCAATAGCCTCTCTGAGAAAGTTGAATTAAGAACTGTTCCGACTCGCAACTAGAACTGTACCCCGCACCCTCTCTGAGAAAGCTGAATTTAGAATTGTTCCCTCTTGCAATTAGAAGTGTATCCAACGGCATTTTAGAAGTGTACCCAATTGCATTTAGAAGCTGCACCCAATAGCTTATCTGAAAGTTGAATTTAGAACTGTTCCCACCTGCATTTAGAAGTGTACCCAACAGCATTTTAGAAGTGTACCGAGTTACACTTGAAAGTTGCACCCAATAGCCTCTCTGTGAAAGTTGAATTCAGAATTGTTCCCAACAGCGTTTTAGAAGTGTACCCAGTTGCACTTGAAAGTTGCACCCAATTGCCTCTCTGAGAAAGTTGAATTAAGAACTGTTCCCACCTGCATCTAGAACTTTACCCTGCACCCTCTCTGTGAAAGTTGAATTCAGAATTGTTCCCACCTACATTAGAATTATACCCAATTTTATTTAGAAGCTGCGCCCAATTAGCCTCTCTGAGAAAGTTGAATTAAGAACTGTTCCTACCTGCATCTAGAACTGTACCCTGCACCCTCTTTGTGAAAGTTGAATTCAGAATTGTTCACACCTGCATTAGAATTATACCCAATTTTATTTAGAAGCTGCGCCCAATTAGCCTCTATGAGAAAGTTGAATTAAGAACTGTTCCTACCTGCATCTAGAACTGTACCCTGCACCCTCTCTGAGAAAGTTGAATTTAGAATTGTTCCCACCAACATTTAGAAGTGTACCCAATTGCATTTAGAAATTGCACCCAATAGCCTCTCTGAGAAAGTTGAATTTAGGACTGTTCCCACCTGCATTTAGAAGTATACCCAACTACATTTGAAGTTGCGCCCATTAGCCTCTCTGAAAAGTTGCTCAACTCAGTAGTATACCCAACTGCATTTAGAAAGTGTACCCAATTGCATTTAGAACCATACCAAGTTGCACTTAGAAGTATACTCAATTGCTTAGAAGCACCAATTAGTCCTTGACTAGTTGAGCCCAGAAGTGTACCTATAAGTGTGAGTCACCGACCCTAGAACCACAATCAGAAAACCCTCCTAAATCAACCCAAAACTCACACCAATCATGAGCGCACCAACTCCACCAGTGCCCATCAGAAACGACTCCCATGGACCCCCTCCACTCTCCGATCTGCCCTCCTCCCCCACCCTCCCAAGACAACCCACCATCCTCCGCAATCCCTGCCAGCACCCTCACCAAACACCAAGCCAGGGGGGCACAATGGTGTGCCAACCACCCCAAGACCACTCATCTCCTGAACCCCACTGCCGACCCGCCAGCACTGCCCATGCCCGCTCCCCCCACTACCACACCCCACCCTGCAATCACCCACCCCCCGCCTTGCCATCATACGCCTGCCACCTTCCCCCCCCCGACTGCACCCTTTCCCCTCCCTAAAAACTGCACGCCTCGCCCTAGCGAGAACCGAAGCTGCCTCCGTCTCCCCCTCAAACCCCCCCTACCCTCTCTCTCACACCAATCGCAGCAAAGAAAGTGTGCGGGCTGGACAAGTGTGCAGACTGGACGAGTGTGCGGACTGGACGAGGGTGTGAAATAGACGATGATAATGACTGGACGAATGTGTGGAGCGGACGAGTATGAGGAACGGACGAATATGTGCAACGGACGATACTTAATATGCTTTGGAATGAAGGAAACACTTGAAAACATACATCATACCACACCCCACGCTTACTCCCCCTTACACCACCACTCATCTAGAACACAGAGATACTATGACACCATTCGGTATAACTGTTCTCATATCTACATCTCCCGCTTACTCCACATCACTCTAAGTAATCATTGCTGGTTTCACACCCCCCCAGCCAGGCGTTCTTCTCAGGCCTAACGCAGCCACACTCGTTCTGGGTAAAACCGACCAGAGCGAACACATACTCCTGACCTCTCAACCACCACACCTACAGCTAAGAAGCAGCTACCACTCGATTCCCACACCAGCTGCACACATACCTGGTGCGCACACGCACTTTTGGACTCCCTCTACTCTCTCTACTGACCTGAACTTCGGTTCCCAAGGGCGTTCAACCTACCAGCTCCTTCAGACCATACCAATGGTATATAAGGCGCTATATAAATGCAAAATAACATAACATAACATAGGAGTTATTGCACTCCAATGGCTCAATATAGTCAAAACCAGCCAATTTCAAGACGCGCAAAGGTGGTGTGTACGGCAGTATGGAGCGGTTTACTCTTTTGTCTCTTTTTATTTGATTTAGACACTTGATTGTGAATATCTTTTTGTCAACATCGGCACGTGTTGATACATCCTCGTGCGAGTTGGAAGGGCGATTGGATACACATTCGCCAGTTCTTTTTGATTGGTCTGGGGTAGAGCAGTGTTCCACACTCATTGTCCCACTCTTGGGCCTTGATATTGTCGCTATAATGGTATCCTCGGCTTGTACTTGGGCAAAACTGAGTGCAGGGTTGTCATCATTACACAGCCAGCTAGTCAGGGTCCCTGCACTGTTAAGTCTTTTCTTCCTTCGACTTTCATATTGTCTTGCTTTCTTGGTAGATGTTTCGTACTGTGAGTTGATTTTCATCCCTCTATCATCGGGCCCTACATTTAAGTTCAGTTTAGCCATTTTGTCGGGGCCCTGCTTTCTCAGTGCATGCCGCCTCTGCTTGCGTGATAGTTAGATCACCAAAGTGTCAGATTGGGAAGAGTCGATATCACAATTTTCAGCCGTTGCCAACACAGCCACATTACAATCACTCATCTTTCAGAGACGACCTTATTTATTATTGGGCTAGCGGTTTGGTTAACTTTTTGCACTGGTTTGTCTTATGCTGCGGGACTGGATGTCGCGCCTAGAAACACTTGTGCATATGCGCGTTATAAATGCCATATCATGGCTATTTGTTACACCCTTCTTGACACATTTGTGTATCCTTTCACATAGTTGGAGGGTATCCAGTGTTTATAACATAACATGAATAACGACAAACCTTTTTATTTTAAAGTAAAAGTATATATGGGGGTGGGTTAAGGGATTAAAAGGGGTGGGGACTGTAAGGGGAGAGTAAAAAGAAAGTAGAAATGGGGGGTTTGGAGGGACCCCCCAAATTAAAAAACAAAAACAAAATGTTTTCGTTATTTAGGTGTCGTTTTTAAAGTATGACGTTATTTTGGGTGTCGTTGTAAAGACATGGATCCCGTTGGAGGAGTGTCTTTATAGCAACTTGTAGCGTCACCATGAAAGATTGAATTTCGGCCATTGGTTCCGTCCCTACCTATGACTCCTCCATTTTGTCTAATGAATCAGATTGTTGGATTAAGGTAGGATTGGCAGAGTCTGTTGTTATTCTTATTGGAAATAGGGCCTTCTTTAATGGTGGGACTAGATACCAGCCACCAGTACAGCTATACCTGTACGAGTGAATAGCACAGATCGACCAATGACTTATTGTCCACACCCAGGCTGTTAGAGGGTTCTTGATGGTCAGTTGTAATGATAATAGGAACGCCAACTGATATTTCCGTCGGCAAACCCTCATTTCCACTGTTTTGTTCACCCTCATGTCCCTGACCGGCTGATTCCACTTGGAAGAAGGCAGTGCTTTTCCTCTGCGGTTTACATCCCCTTTAGGTTCACCCATTTCCAGAGTCTTTGCGGCCAGAATTGCATCGTCAGTTTTAGGGTTAGTAGTAAACTGGTTCACAGCATTAAAAGGTGGTTTTCCCTTCTGCAAGTTATATCTATTCGATTTTACTTAAGATTTTTGCATGTTTCCGCTAATTTATGTGGTTTAATGAAGGAGAAAATCTTAGAAGGCTTTGCATGGTGAAATACTGAAATCACCAAAAAAGGCCTTGGCACTGGGGGTGGGGGGAACCCATGGCAGTAAAAAGGTTAAACAGTGTCCACAAGGTTTCTAATGAGTGCAAGGAAAAACTTGTAAATGTTGCTTGCATTTAAACAGAGTTTACCTCAAAATCACCAAGATAAAGCGTCAATCAGTTATTTATTGTCTAGTGTCATCTGACAGCGAGCAGCCCTCTTGTGCACTCCTTAAGTGCGCTCTCACTAGTGTGCGAGAATCCCGATTTTTGAAGTATTTTGCAGCTGTTAGAGGCGAGGACTCCAAGGCACCAGGGAAAGGTAGGCAGTCAGGAAGAGAAAAGCTCTACTCGCCAGCAAACAGCACTCCTGTGCACTCCTTAGGTGCGCTTCCAAAATAAAAGAATGTCAACCCAGTGTTCTATACAAATTTGATTTTTAATGAAATTAACAAAAATGCACATAATTAATAAAAACATTGGTAGTCTACCCCTGTAAAAATCAGATTTTCAAATATAGGGTCACTCTAGGTTTATAGACAGGGGTGCTCAGGCAAAGATTTCAGTAGCAAAATGTCAACGTTATTGGATATATCCTAGGAAACGGTAGATAAATGGGCTAACAGGTCACTATGGTTCTCTAAGGCAGACCAGGGGGACAGGTCCACTTCAAATACCTGTATTTCTCGTCTTTCAGGGTCAACAGCGTCAAGCCAGACTTGTTGGCATTAAATCGGGAGTCTGTGCGATTTCGCGCCAAGTTGTTTTCGAATTGGGGAGAGTGAGCGCCAAGTTCAAACAATGTGGTGTTACTCAGCAGTGGTGAAGGCTTCTGGATTGTAGACACTGGGAATGGCAGGCTGTGTCGTGTGGGCTGCAATGGAAGTCGCGGCTTTGAAGAAGTGGTGACTTTCCTGTAGCACTAGTCGGGCTCAACTGACTCAGCATTGCATTGTGGTACTGCAGCGGTGATGGATGCGAACTCGAAGAAGCTGGTAGCGGGGCAGTTGGTGTTGATTTGGGGATGCAAGTAGACTCAACAGGTCTCAGATGTAGAGACAGTGGAGCTTTGTTATCTGCATCGAACAAAAACCAGAGATGAAGTGGTGATCTCACTTCAAAATCAAGTAGGCCTCCAGCACTTTCTTTGTTGCAGCTTAGACAGTGTTGAAGGTGCCCAAACTGGCATCAAGGAAATTCGGGGATGCAGGAAGATCCAGGTGTCGCTTTCTCAGTTGTTTGGGTGCTGGGAAACTAAGTACTGGGTCTTAGAGGCAAGCTTAGTATTTTCCTCTTCCCTTCCCAACTAGGAAGATCTGTAGAGAGCACTTGCAGTGTTCTGTCACTTCTAGTAAGCAGGGTACTGGGTACGAGTGTCTCAGTGGTAATAGGCTTTGTCCAGTCACCTGGTCAAACCAAATAGTCCCTTAGATACAAGAGTGTTCCTCTTCCAGATTAGAAGATACTCCCAATGAGGTTCCATTTAATCCATCTTCAAGAAGTGTCCACAGATAATTCAGCCTACTGGAGGGTTGTCTGCCTCTATAGCAAACATGTCACAGCAGTTTGGTCCATAGCGATCCTGTTGTTAAGGATCCAATCCAGGCTGCTCTGATAAAAGCCCTATGCCTTCTGATCTCAGACCCCGAGTGCTTTGTCTGCAGAAAGGGGCAGGATGTTATTGAGCCCTAGCTAAATCGAAAATGGTGAGACCCTCAGTGGACTGAATCTCTCTTGGGGTCTACTCAAAATATAAGCCCCTTCCTCCGTCTGCCTACATCAAAAAGACTCCAGTAATCAGCACACTGAAAAACCAAGGGAGTGTTCATGTTCCCTGGAGGATGTGCAAGGTTCCAGGGTTGAACCCACATGGTTGTTGTGCTAACAGCCACACCGGAAGTTGGAAGTTTAATACACACCAGGACCTGTCATGAATAAGTAGTGACAATAAAATTATATCAACTGTGTGTGGCTGTATAACTGTGCAATCCTAGTTGTCACCATGCCAAAACAAGATATGACTTATCTTTAGTTTTTATAAACTGCCACCAGACTTCAGGGGTACACAATAATGATATTTTGAACAAAATGTTCATACAGTTAAAAGTCTGCCTCTGTCTGTTGGAACTTTTGATTCCAGTATCTGTGTTCAGGAATGCACGTGACCTTTTAACCTGCAGGGCAGATGCCGGGGATGCCAGTAGACCATCACACCAAGGTGTATGTTTGCATTATGCTTTTGGGAATTGAGTATTACGAAAGTGGAATCTGATAGTAGAACTCATTTTAAGAAACAGAATTACCCATATCATTATATAATTTTAAAAAAAGCTCAAGCTATGTCAACCTTGAAGATAGCATTCTGTCCCATAGGATAACAAACATTGCTTCCTCGCTCATAACAAATTTTGGGAATGATATTTCTGATGCATCCTCAGTGACTTAACAGAGCAGTTAGGAAAGACATATAGTGGAAAACTCTCAGGGATATTGGCTCAACTGGAGCATAGCTGCGGATCTACCAACAAATAAATAAAGACTGTGTCGGCCTTTCTGTCTTTTATCAGAACCCTGTGCCAGTGACACTCTGGATCTCTCCTTCTGTGGCCTTCAAAATGTACCCTCAGCATTGTACCATTTTAATTGTATCTATGTTGCTTTATCCCCTTGAGGTACATCACTCGTTGATGCACAGCTAGGCCTGTGCTGCTATATAAGAGACATAAATACAGAGCAAAGGCAAAAAGAACTGCATTATGTATATGTAATGGTATGCTATTGTATATGGTGAGAAATTTTAGCACTGGGAACACTGGGGTGCTGCACTGATCAAGGTATTCTTGAAGCATAGGTTGTGCTGCCAGTTTGATGGTTCCAAAGGGACAGTGCTCGATTGTCCCAATGTTTTTGAGAGAAATGTTTTGGTGGGAACCAAAGATACCTAGGTGCTCGGTGTCTGGGTTCCTAGTTAATCCTGGTTGGTTCATTTATATTTGAAAATAGAGAAATTATCAATCTTGGTTGATAAAGGGTTTATATTGTTCGTTTTCTTAGTATTCAAGGTGCCGGCACATGTTTCAACCCAACAAAGGTCTTTATCAAGGCTTTTTTTAAGTTTGTGTGATTGATATTCGGTGTACCCCTTTGACGGCTTCTGATTGTTGGTCTGCTGAATAGCGAGCTTACTGGCCAGGATGGCCTCTGCAGTCAGGATGTGCGGTCACTGAGATCTTTACGATCATGTTACATTATCTTAAAGGTTGGTATCCCGTGCACTGTTGCCACCTGCATCGTTTCTTGGCACTCTGGCAGATCTGTAAGGAAAGAAAGGAGGTGGGTAAGTTAATAGGGATGATCAGGAAAAAGAGAAAAAGAGCAACAGAGCTGTGATGTGCTGTTGGCAGCTTCAGTTCAGTCACACCGTTCACTGAGCGTAGGTGTGGCTTTGATTTGGTAGCCGCCATGTGGTGTTGGGTGAGACTATGGGCCTCATTACACATTAGGCGGTAAGGGTTTACCGGTACCGTTAAGGGCACCGGTACCTGTAAACCCTTACTGCCTTACTACGAGTTCCCTTTGTGGGACCCGACCTTAAGGGCTGGTTTTAAAGTAGGGTGCTGCAAAGGGACCTTGGTGCTAATTACGGTACCGCAATTTGCGGTACCGTAATTAGCGCCTTCCCCATTCCCATTGAGCCCTATGGTGGCAAAAATGGGAATGGGGAAGTGCCTTGGTGAATGGGGAATTACCGCCCCCGCTCACCTTGGAGTAGGGCGGTAATTCCGCCATCCACCAAGGCGGACACGGTAAAATACCGGCGGCAACCATGGCGCTAGTAGCGCCATGGTTACCACCTACCGTGTAATGAGGCCCTATGTGTGGTGTGTATCCTTGTTGTGGTGGGGTTGTGAAGTGTATGCAGTTAGTTGTGCTGTAGAGGTCTGGTTGCATTTAATTCAGAGTTTGAGAGTTGAATGCAGAAGGGTTTGATTTTGGTATGGTTAGTTAATGGCAGTACCTTTTCTACCACTGCTGTTCCAACTAAGTGCCACCCATATCCCTTCTCCTTAATTACATTCTGATGTGCCGCAGCTAACACACCCATGGGTTCCTCCAGGGGGATCTGGTCCCTCTGCCCCATGATCCATCCGTGCGAGATCGGGAAACACCTCTCTTTCCTCTGTTTCCATCTTAGGCTCCATATTATCAGTGATCCAATTAAGATGAACCGCCATCCCCCTCCATTGTTTCCCTTTTGACTTTCTTGGCCTTGGACACACTCTAGGTCTCGAAACCACCCCTTCCATTCAGACACCTCTTCTCCCCTGACCTCCACTCAGGTCCGGCCCACTCCCCACTCCTCAGTTGTGTGTTCACGCCATGGTGCATGGATGTTGTTCAATCATTTACATCCAAGAGCCAGGTTTTTAGAAGTTTTCTGAATTTTAGATGGTCCTTCATAGTTCATATTTCTCTTGGGAAGTTCCAATGTTTTACGGCTAGGGGCAGGAGAATGCTGATACACCAAGTTTGATCCACCAAGTATTCTCCTTGTGTATGGTTTCAGTTCTGAGCGAATGTCGTCGCTGGATCTGAGTGTTCTAGCCAGCCGGTAGATGGTGATATTTATTTATATGGAGGGAGGAAGGGGGGGTTAACCATGACCTATGGCACAGGGGATTGTGTGAGCTGCTGGAGGAGACTGTATGTGGGGCAAGCGAGCAAGGGAAGAGTGTCAAAGTTTGCCCTGTAATTGGCTGGTGGAAATGGAGCCACAAGACTTAACATGACTGTTGGTGCTTCATGACATCATCATAACTAACAAAGGGTTCCAGATCCCACACTTCAATGCACAGAGCACTGCCTCGTCTAGTCTAGTCTTCTGAAAGCAGTGTGCTCATTCACTCGTTGACGCTTGACGCATAGCGGCTTGACTCACGTGTGCAATAACTCTGTTGATGATGATGATGATGATTTCATATGTATAGAGCGCACAAACACCGTAAGGCAAACCAACAGGCAGGGGGGCTGAACAATTCGCTGAACAATTCGCTAGAAAAGGAAGGTCTTTACTGCACGTCAAAAAACTGGTCCTGAGAGACTGGCCCTGCTCCGATCATAAAAGGAGCTGCGCATGATCTCGCCCCTTTCATTACCTCTTTCATTAATGCCTCCTTCAAATCGGGCACTGTACCTGACAACCTCAAGGATGCGTGCGTCAAAAAACCGAATCTCGATCCCAGTAATCCCTCCAACTACAGGCCCATCACCACGGTGCCATACCTACTTAAAATTCTGGATCGAGTGACTTATCACTATATCCAAGACTACCTTGCTACCAACAACCTATTAGGGCTCAGATAATCCGGTTTCCGTCCCAGACATGGCATGGAGACAGCCTTGATTGATCTGAAAACCCAAATTGAGGACCTGAAAGACAAGGGCAAACAAGCACTTCTGCTCCTCCTTGATCTTTCAGCAGCCTTTGATTTGGTCGATCATCAAATCCTCTGCCACCCACTCAAGATTGCTACTCACTTCTCGGACGCAGCCACAACCTGGATCAGATCCTTCCTGGCAAACAGAACCATGAGGGTCTTCTCCTCCTTATCCGCAGCTGACCCAGCACACGTACTGTGCGGAGTCCCGCAAGGATCTTGTGCATCTCCCACGCTTTACAATGTGTTTTCCTAAACCGCTCTTTGATATACTTGACTATCTGGGTGTCTCCTACACTAATTATGCGGACGACACCCAGATACTCATCCCTATCACTGGCGACTATGCAACCGATGTCAAAGCACTTAATGCAGTCTACACTGTCATCCAGGCCTGATCTGCCTTAATGATGAAAAAACGGAGTTACTCACCCTAGGCTCTCATTCCAAACTCACTAAACTTGACCCCAAATACAAATCCTTTATTATTGATGGGAACGATAACAAAGTCACTAACGTCACTAAAACACTTGGAATCTACCTAGACTCTACTCTTTCGCTTAATAGACAAACCAATGCAGTAGTTTCAGCGTCATCCTATACCTGTAAACTTATCACAGCGTGCCGTCCCTTTTTGACAACTGGCAACTGTTTGATCATCGCCAGAACCCTCATCATGTCCAAAATCGACTATTGCAACGCCCACTACTTAGGGACTAGTCAAAGAAACCTTGATAAACTCCAGGTCACTCAGAACAATGCCATAAGGGTAGCTCTCAACGTTCCCAGGCGCTCTCACATCTCCTCCACCAGATGCAATTTGCACTGGCTACCCATCACACATCGCATATCTCTCAAAGCACTCGTTCTAACCCACAAGGCCAAGAAAAATGCAGCCCCTGCTTACTTGTCCAAGCGCTTCATACAACATACAGCTACCAGACCCTTGAGATCTGTACAGGCTCACACATTGACTATTCCTAGCTTCAAGCTTCAGACAGCCGGAGGCTCGAGCTTCCCAGTCTTTGCAGCTAAACTCTGGAACTCCCTTCCCAATGCTCTCAGAAATGTTCCATACATCCATTCCTTCAAAAATAAAACCAAACTGTGGCTACATGAACGGGATGCCCTGGCCACCTCACTTTAATCCATACAGCTGTTTAATCCTCTCACCTGCGAACTGGCTGTACATTGTTTACACTATATAATTAGGTCCGCTCTGCTCTTCTTTATGCATTGTTTTGAACTAAGTTGTAAATTTGTGTGAAATGTAAAATGTATCTATCACTGTAACCTGTAACTGCCTCTCTAAACATGCGCCCAGATGCTCGGGGCAAGGTGCGCGCTACAAATAAAACAAATACAAATACAGGATGGTTCTCAATGAGCAGCAGCTCCTGCGGAAGTGCGTTCCAAAGCTTAGCTTAGGATCCAGAGAAGGTCTTTAAGCAGAGGAATCACCAAAGTGTGTTTTAGGAGCTGCATGAATGGTTCACTGCCTGAGTTAGCCATGAGGCACTCTGCAGGATAGTATCCTTCAGAATTCTCAGATGGATAGGGTCAAGAGGGGAGGCAGACCTCATTTTCTCTGTGGCCTCCGCTATTTCATTGGGACAGAAGGGGGGAAAGGCAGACCATGCCTGCAGAGGGCCTACTCCCAGATCTGAGGTTAGAGGTGGCAATTTTGTCTCTAATATTCACAATTCTTTGAACAAAAAATTGGGACAAAGAGTCACAAAGGGGTAACCTAAAACAGTTCAGTGCTGCCTTATCGCCAGGGTCATGAGATATCCCAAACAGCACGAGCCAATAACCTACACTTTTCAGAAGACACAGCATGGGAGGTTGAATACAGACAAGAGGATATACTTGTCCAAACTGGTATATATGTCCTGCAATTTACATCCATCTCTTTGCTAGGGTGAGGATTGTGATTCCGCAAAACAGTGTATCTTCCATTATTCGTGTAAAAGGGTTTCTTACTGAATCACTATAAGAAATGTTTCAAATTTAAAATTGTAGTACTTCAACTGTTTCCATAATGTTCTTTGCTACATTGAGTTCGCCACGATTGAGTTCTACATAAATAGTGAGCTGCAATCTGGCTTGGGGCCACACGCCCCAGAGGGGTGGTCGGATTCCCCCGTAATTTTTTATTTCCATTTCTCTGTCCCTACTAAGCTACTCAGATAAAGCTCATGCTGGGACTCGTACCATTACAGACCTGGACCATTAGTATCTCCACGTATGTGCATTGTTTAGTTTTTATTTATTCATGTTTAAAGCGCTGACGAGGTTTATTTTAGTTGCATAATTGTTTTGGTCTTAGTTGCATATTCATCCGGAGGTTTCTATGCGCAGACCCGGGGATCGAACCTGTGTTGCTGCGTGGTGTCTTGCTTCCAAGGTGAGCACGTTGCCGCTGAGCTATCCTCCCGGGACAGTAATGAGCCAGTCTTATGGTTCATTTATTTTCGGGCTGTCAAGTGTTGTTACCTCATTTTTCATTATGTCCATCCTGACTCACCTACTTCCTACTAGCGCCAAGAGGCCCGGATGAGGAACACTTTGCGCTCTTCACAAGGAGCAAATCAAATTAAAATAGAATCAGCTGCGTCCACTAAAACCCTCCCAGGTTTGCAACATCAATGCATGCTTTGATCAGAAGATTCCAGGAGCGGTGTGGGGATTGAGCAGCCTGTAGAAGGGTCACGAGGGGCCTGGTGAACACGAAGCTCCTGCAGTCCATTACTCCGAGCCTGTCACGCTATTGAAATCTAATATTGACGTATCGATAAATACCTATGTCCACCGTGTAAGCTGGACCCGTGCCCGCAAGAATCCATTTACCAAATCATTAGCTAAGCAGGACGGACTGATGGGAGGGGTGCGAGAATGCTGAGCTGGTGAGAGAGAGCAGTGCATATGATGGAGTGCTGAGCTGGTGAGATAGAGAGAGCAGGGCCGGTGAGAGGGAGCTGAGCTGGTGAGAGAGAGAGCAGGGCCGGTGAGAGGGAGCTGAGCTGGTGAGAGAGAGAGCAGGGCCGGTGAGAGGGAGCTGAGCTGGTGAGAGAGAGAGCAGGGCCGGTGAGAGGGAGCTGAGCTGGTGAGAGAGAGAGCAGGGCCGGTGAGAGGGAGCTGAGCTGGTGAGTGAGAGCAGTGCATGTGAGAGAGTGCTGAGCTGGTGAGTGAGAGCAGTGCATGTGAGAGAGTGCTAAGCTGGTGTGAGAGAGCAGTGCATGTGCAGGGGAGCTGAGCCGGTTAGAGAGAACAGTGCAAGGGTGCTGAGCTGGTGGGAGAGAGCAGTGCATGTATGAGGGAGCTAAGCTGGTGAGTGTGGTCCATGGCTGTGAGAGGGTGCTGAGCTCGAGAGAAAGAACAGTGCATGTTAGAGAGGGCTCAACTGGTGAGAGAGAGCAGTGCTTGTATGAGGGAGCTAAGCTAGTGAGAGAGAGCAGTGCAGTGGTGCTGAGCTGCTGAGAGACCGCAGTACATGTGAGAGAGTGCTGAGCTGGTGTGAGAGAGCAGTGCATGTGAGAGTGCTCTGATGTGGTGAGAAAGCAGTGCATGTGAGAGGGTTGGGCTGGAGAAAGAGAGCAGTGCATGTGAGAGTGCTGAGCTGGTGAGAGAGAATGGTGCATGTGAGAGGGAACTGGGCTAGTGAGAGAGAGCAGTGCAATGGTGCTGAGCTGGTGAGAGAGTGCAGTACATGTGAAAGAGTGCTGAACTGGTGTGAGAGAGCAGTGCATGTGAGAGTGCTCTGATGTGGTGAGAAAGCAGTGCATGTGAGAGGGTTGGGCTGGAGAAAGAGAGCAGTGCAAGGGTGCTCCGCTGTTGAGAGAGAGCAGTGCATGTGAGAGTGCTGAGCTGGTGAGAGAGAATGGTGCATGTGAGAGGGAACTGGGCTAGTGAGAGAGAGCAGTGCAATGGTGCTGAGCTGGTGAGAGAGTGCAGTACATGTGAAAGAGTGCTGAGCTGGTGAGAGAGAACAGTGCATGTGAGAGTGCTCAGAGATGGTGAGAAAGCAGTGCATGTGAGAAGGTGTGGGTGAACATGCAAACCTTGTTTAGTAATGGCGCTGGAGAATGGTTGGATCCATTAGTTTCATGTTTATCGGTTGAAATAAGTTATCAACTCTTGGTTCCGGTTCACATGTAAGGTTTATTGTTAGTTATAGTAGATATCCATGTGGCCTAGCATGAGTGCTAGGTGCATGTGAGAAAGTAGCCTACTATAACTAACAATAAACCTTACATGTGAATACGAACCAAGAGTTGCTTATTTCAACCGATAAACATGAAACTAATGGACCCAACCATTCTCCAGCGCCATTACTAAACAAGGTTTGCATGTTCACCCACACCTAATACCATTGGGGACCTTTGGAGTAACCAATTGATTGCGCAGGGGCCTATCACTTCTTTTAAACTTCCTCCAATCCGATCATGTGAGAAGGTACTGAGCTGGTGAGAGAGAGGGTGCTGAGCTAGTGAGAGGTGCATGTGAGGGGATGTTGAGCTGGTGAGAGAGAGCATTGAATGTGAGAGGTTGCTGAGCTGATGAGAGAGCAGGGCATGTGATGGAGTGTGGAAATAGTGAGAGAAAGCAGTGCATGTGAGAGGGTGCTGAGCTGGTGAGAGAGGTGCATGTGAGGGGATGTTGAGCTGGTGAGAGAGACGATTGAATGTGAGAGGTTGCTGAGCTGATGAGAGAGCAGTGCATGTAATGGAGTGCTGAGCTGGTGAGAGAGAGCAGTGCATATGAGAAGGTACTGAGCTGGTGAGAAAGAACAGTGCACGTGAGAGGGTGCCCAGATTGTGAGAGGTGCATGTGAGGGAATGTTGAGCTGGTGAGAGAGAGCATTGAATGTGAGAGGCTGATGAGAGAGCAGTGCATGTGATGGAGTGCTGAGCTGGTGAGAGAGAGCAGTGCATGTGAGAAGGTACTGAGCTGGCGAGAAAGAGCAGTGCAGGATGTTGAGCTCGTGAGAGAGAGTAATGAATGTGAGAGGTTGCTGAGCTGTGGGATGCATTGACCCACTAGGCTCAACCCTGCAACATCACTGTGTGCTGCTTTCACCAGAAACAACAGAATAACCACCAAAAAGCCCTATGCACGCTATAAACCTCTGAGAAGTGCTCAGGGAAACCAGAAAAATAGGCTGCCAATCCACATTGCCTGTGTCAGTGGTAGAACAGGAGACCACACTGCCAAAACCTGTCATTGGGCTGCCCACAGAGTGAAATGGAACTACCTGAAAAGGCAGTGCTGCTTTGCCAGGAAAACCCAGAAGTGCTCCAAAATCCGTTTTTCCTTGGCTGTTGAAATTGCAAAATAATGGTTCCCAAACATCAGAAAAGATCCAACATCCTTGTTGGGTGTTAATCATCACCTTATCTAAGGAATCCCCATAAGCACAATGTCAGGAGAAGCAGATTTCATCACAAGAATATCTACATTAAAAAGAAAAGGCTTTCCTCGAAAAATCTGCCAGAATATGGGCGCAGTACCGCCACCTGCCTGTATCAAAGCTGCGATTTACTTACACTGGGAGTTTGAACTTGTACATTAAGATCTAATTGTGGAAAAGAAGAGACTTGCCATCAAAAGCAAAATAGGTTGCTACTATTCAATCTCTATGTTGAAAAAGACTGGAATTGGAGATATGGTTGACTGTTTTTAAAATTGTAACTTTAATTTCAACAAAGAGCAATGTAACAATGTGTCTTAAAGTAACTTGATTCAGCAAAACTTCAAAGAAGCTTCCCCCTCTGGGAAACACACCACCCTTCTCCTTCAAATCAGAAGGGCAGGAAATCTCAGTTGGATGTTAATGGAGTGGAAGGAGATTTTGCTCTGTGCTCAGGGGAGAGACAATAGACTTCCTGGATTGAAAGGGAATGCAAATTCAAGTGTCCACAGAAGATACTGCCAGCAGGAAGAGAGGCCTGGATTGCTCTTGGCCCAGCAAAACCTTGGGGGCGGGGCCAGACAGATATGTGTATCTGTAAACCACAAGAAAGTATCTTTTGAAAAACACTCACAGAGAACTGTGCAAAATTTGTAAAAATCTGTAAAATATAGGTTGTTAACATGAACATTCTGCTCACATTATGAAACTACTCTGAACTCTGTGCTATGTTCAGAGACGGGACTACAGGCATTTTGACTTTGTAGCAATTGTGATGATGCTAGAAATGTGAAACTTCACAGGATTATGCCCAGATGTCATGCGCGGAAATGTAGAAAAATGTGGACAAATCTGACATTGGGTACCCAACCAAAAGCGCGAAGAACTGTCAAATCTGAACTAAAGCTCTCACCGAGATGGAACCCGGACGGATACTTGCTCTACTAAATCTGTGATTTAAATATGTATTGTTAGCAAGTTAGTTATATTGTAAATATGCTTTATGTGAAAAATAGATTTACTGTACAGAAACAAAGGGGAGGTCCTCCCTAGATTATAAAATACAGCATCATCATGGCACCAGAGTTCCTTCTCAAGTCAGGAGAGACGACAGACCCTAACCAATAGGATTCCTAGAGGGTGTGCCTAGTATGATTCAGCCTACCCACCCCTTTGGGAAATTCATAAATAGAGGCAGCTTAGGACCTAGAGATACACACAGATTCACCCATCAACTGATTACTGGCGAAGCACTTTGCAGGAGAAACGCATATCCAAGACACCAGAACTTTGAAAGCAGAGAGGCCAAATTTCAAAGCTGAACCCTTCTCAGCTTGGCCTTTAAAAGCTTGAAAACTGATTTTACCCCCAGACTTCCAAGGGTCACAATAAAAAGAATAGGGCTGTGCTGTTCTGCTTTCTCACCAAGAACTCTTGAGCGCTAATATAGTTGCTGAAGAAAGACAAGCGTCTCGGCAGATAGAAACCATCCGGAGATGTCGCTGGATTGGTGGCTGTGCTGTTGTGTAGCTTGTGGCTTCATAGACTCCCTAGTGTAAAGAAATTCCTGTTTGTAATTCAAAAGCGCATCTTTCATTTGAAACTTCTGACTCTTTCTGAGAAAAACCAACCTCTACTAAAACTTTCATAACTTCCATACCATGTATGCTAGGAACGAAATTCCTTCTAGTTATTCCGCAATCGCGCTTCTCGCGCGCGGAAAAGTTTGCCGCAAATTTTTCATTTGGCTCAATTTCATCACGTGGAAAACAGCTGTTCTTTGCATCCGACCTCAGAATTCAGTTTTCATCCTGCTAGTTATTCAATCATCATTGCGAGTGTTTATCTGATACTATACAAAGCTGCTCCCACTAGTTTTGACTCCAATTTAGTGATTTAAATCCATTTTTCTGTGTTTTTAACCATTCCAACTAAGCCACAATCTAACACATTTGACCTGTTTGCAATCATTCATGTTTCTGTCTCTATTCTTGCAGGGGGGAATTGGGATTGAAACAGTATTTGTTGAATTCTGTATTTCCTGAAACCTGTGTTCTCTCCTTCCATCTCTTTATCTTGCATATTGGGGGATTGAGTAGTGTGCAGGGGGAAAGAGTGACATTGCATTTGACTGAACCCACACAAAGTTTTATTCTATGCTGCATTATTTTTCCTATCCATACTCCTTCTGATTAAAGAGATTGTTGATTGTAACATCACCCCAATAGTGATCCTTGTACAAATATTAAATAATGTGATATATATATATATATTGTTCAAATTCAAAACAGCCTGCTTCCTGGTTCAGTGAGACCAGGGGTGATTCAAAGAGAGGGGCGTGATATAAAGGTACATCATTCAGAAATAAAAGAACTTATAGACACAAATATATAATTAAGGGTTCCAGCTGTGCATCACACGCTACGCATTGGCTTAGGTGGAGTGCCGGGTTGAAATCACTTACAAGATTGGGGGCTCGTCTGGGATTTCTGAATTAGATTACCACTTGTGACAGTCTAATACAGTGTGTTAACTAACGGGGTACACAATCTCTACTGGGCTACCACGCTGTGTTACATTGTGAAAAGCACCCCTCAAAAGGAACGCTCTAAGGAATTGGTCTGTTTTGCAAAAATAAAATAAACTTCTGTAAGCCAGGAAGGAAATCAATATTTCCAGAATGGCGACTTTGATAGAGATGAATATGGCTAAAGAACACCTATTGCATACATTATTTGTAAGAGGTGAATGGACAGAGCAGGATCAGAATGTGTGGTTGCAGGCAATCACAGAACAGATCACTGCAACAGGGTTAGACGCATGGCAAGACCAGGGTCCATTACATATGGCCCTGAGTGAACTATATATGTCCCCTAAGGCAAAGGAAGAGCAAAACAAGATTGCCAAAATAGCGGCATATCTATACCTACATATTGGAGCAATACAGGACAAATATGCCGAGGGCCAAGATCTGGCAAACAAGCAACTGCAGGCATTAGAAAAGGCCAAAACTGATCTGGACTCTGCTGAGCAGAGGCTACAGAGGAGCCAGGAATCAGAAAATGAAAGTAGGCAGTGCCAAATCAAAATAAAAGAAGACATGGGTATCCTGCAGCAGGAAAAGGCAGAACAGGATACCAGAATGCTGGCCCTACAGAAGAGGTACCAAGAAAGTTTGGACTCTGTACTGCAGTGCCAGAAAAAGCTGGAACAACAAATACATTTCAACAGGGCATGCGCAGAGCAGGTAGTCACCCTGCAAAGCCACCTAGACAGAGAAAAAGAAGAGAGTAATAAATTAATCCTGAAAGACCTGGATACCCAGGCAGAATTTGATGAAGAGCGCCAGAAAGCTGGTGTGCTCCAAAGGCAGAGGGACAACCTGGCTCCACAGAGGCATGCTCTTGCTCAGGAAAGGGACACCTTAGGGCAGGAAGTCTGTCATTTAAAAGAGAAAATAGAAGAAAATCACCTGGCCCTTCAGGGACAGGGAGACCTCCAAAAAGAGCATGAAAAATTGTTAGAGCACACCAGGAGGGTGGAGGAGGCTCTAGCAAGGAAGGACCAGGCCAGTATGGACAGGACTCAGGAGGTAACCCTCCTGCAGCAAAGACTGGCCCAGTACTCTAAAACAACAAAGGAAGCACAGAGAGAAAATGAGGCTCTCTGTGGGAACAATGACAGGCTCACAGACAGCTAGCCATGCAAGAGAAATTGATAGAAACCAGCAAGGACTTGATAGAGGAACAGAAAGCTCAGATTCTTGCATGGCAACAGGGAGCAGGGGCTGAGAGAGATGAGGTTCGCTGGGAAAGGGAAACACCTGAGCATAACCTCAGGAACCCTAGTACCAGAGGCCTTCATCTCTTCCAATCCCTGGACTCTGTCACGGGGATGGCAGATTTCAATCCAATCAGGAATATGGGGCTCATCGACCAGCACCTCCCAGGAATGGATGGGCGGGCATCTGGGTATGGCTTCCCAAGTACTGTCAAATTTAGTGGAGAGCTCCATGAGTATAGGCCCACTAAAGGCATCCTGAAAACCTCTGCTCAGCTAGGACAGTGGGGGGTACTCATCAAATCCTGGGAGCAAGGAGGAATCAGAAGACTCCTCTGAGCGCCCCAGGACACAGGAGTCTAGGTCCCCACATTCTGCCAGCCATTCCCAGGCTCGCAGAATCCAGGAGAGCCTAGAAGCCCAGACGGGCACCTCTGGGAGCAGTGCCTCTGAGTCAGAGGAGGAGTGGACCAGGGTTACCCAAACCAAGAAGGCCAATAAGGCAAAAAGGGCCTTGCTCAAGGATCCCCTAAAGCAAATCAAAGCGATAAGGAGCGTCATCACGCCCTATCATAAGAACACAAAGTATTCTTTTTGGGAGCACTTAGAGCAGATGATGGAAACTTTCCATTTGAAGGACAGCCAAAGCTGTATTCAATATGTGAAATGGACCTTCTCAGCAGAATACTCTAACTTCTTTGCGGGGCTGGAGGACCACAATCATTCTAGAAGGTCCACCTATAGGGCGGCCATCTTGAAGCATTTTTCTGTGCACAGAAATCCTCAGGAGGCTCGCAAGGCAGCCTACAACTAGCAATGTGGGGAAGATCAGGCCCCACAAGAATTTGTTCACAAATTAAAGCATGCCTTTGCGCAGACCACCAGAAGGGTGCGCACGGACAGCAAAGAATTTGTGAATACTTTTTTCCATGCTCTCCCCAAGTACATCATGACCCAGATAGTGAGAGATTTTCACGAGAAAAGATCACTAGACTGGGTCATTGAACAAGCCACACAAATTTATGAGGTGCAAAAGCCCATAGAAAAGAAAAATAATGCAAAAAGCCCCAAACCAACCAACACCCCTGCTGCTGCTAAGGTGGAAGAGGTGAATATTGCCCCCATTTTAGATTTGGAGATGGAGGGGCCTAAAAACCTGCCTACACAGAATCCGAATAATCCCAAGCCCAGAAGGCCTTTGGGCCAGTCACAGACAGGGAGCCAGGGAGGCAATCCCACAAATGGGACCCCTTACTCCCCTGAATACATCAGCCCACGCTACAAGGGGAACAGACCCATCCTGGGTTATGTGTGGACTCCTCCAGCCCAAAGGGGGGATCCAACCAAACAGCAGCTAGCCCAGGGAACTTCCCTCCTCACTTGCCCCAGTAGGGCAGAAATTCCCCAAATCCTGGACAGAACTTCTTCCCCAGGTACCCGCAAAACTTTCAACCCCAAAACAATCCATCCTTGTTTCCCCACTTTCCTGAGTCCAGACAACCCAAAGGGGAGGCCAAGGGTGGAGGGGTACTCAAATTTTCAGGGATAGCTACCCTTCCCAGGATCAGCCTAGGGGAGACAACTGAACCCAGTATCAGCCTGTGCAGGTGTCAAAACTAGAGCGCCAGGTCCAAAACATGGCACAGGATCTGGGTCACATGCTGAGGGCTCAACAGAACCCTCAGATGAGCATGCGGCACAGAATGTCTCAAACTCCGGACCTGGTGCTCCAGAGCAATGACGGGGGAAGAACCCCGACAACCCACCAGTTCCCAGGGAGGAGACACAAGGGGAAGGGGGGTGTAAAGCCTTGGAGGAAGCTTCCTTCCCCGTTTGTAAAAAGCCCCTGAAAACCCAGAAACCGGAATCAAAATCCCCTGCCCTTAAAAGGCTGCCACCCAAGGAGCAGAGGGGGGTAGGAGAAATAAAGAGCCCAAAAAGACCCATTTTGAGGAGGAGGTACAAATCTTCCAATTTGAAGGAGAGGGATCCTCAGAGGATCCTGGGAAAATGAGCTTCTCCTTCAAAGATGGGGGAACTCCTCCCAAAGACAAATGGGTCCCGAAAGATCCAAATCCAGACTGGGTAGATGTGGGGACTGAGCTAGCGCCGGCCATCATCCAACCCCAGAATCATCAACAGCAAAATACCCTAGTTCAAACCCATCCTGGTGACTGCCTCCAAAAAGGGGGAGGGGGGCAGCCCAGAACCAGAACCAGGGGAACCCAAAACGTCTCCCATATCTAGTTGTCACCTTTTCTTTTCAGATTCCCAAGACTCCCTACAGAATTCTGCCCAAATCTCTTCTCTATCAGTGTCCAAAACTAGAAAACTAACCCACCAGTTGTCCAAAAATTTACATTATCTATGCCCCCTTGAGGAGAAAGAGGGAAGATTCTATGCCCCGGTCCAGATACAGGGGCAGTGTACAATTTTGGCACCGGTGGACACTGGATCCAAAGCTACCCTTCTGTCAAAAAGGGCCTTTGATAAACTGAATTCGGGAAGGGGGGAGAATTACCAAATTCCTCTCACCCTTCTTCCTGGACAACTTCAGAACTTCAACCGGAAGTAAATTCCCATCGAGAGGACTGCGGATTTGGACATTAAAATTGGGCGACACAATGTGAATCAGCCGGTCATAGTTGTAACTCCAGAGGGCACCCCTTGTTTACTAGGGAATGACCTCCTGCAAAGGTTGTCACCCCTAATAGATTGTGTAAACAAGGTCCTCTGGACCCAGACCAGCCGACCCATAAAATTAAAACAGAGTGTCAACCATGTTAGTTTAAATGGCACCTGCCACATGGTTGAACAAAAATCTGACCAAGTAAAAATTCACTTCCAGAACAACCAAATCCCAGACGTGACAGTAATAGCAGTAGGACAACAAACTGGTGATGGGGGTCCTCTCTATTTCTGAAAATCAACCTTCCTTCCAGTCTAAGGTGTCATTCCACACTGGAAGGAAACACTTTGACATTTTTTACCAATCCACAATCAGACATTACCACTTCTATAGTCAAGAAAGATGAGAAATCAGCTCAAAGCCTGGCTGATATTCAGCGAATTGGAGAGCAGTTGTTCATCCCTGTTCAGTTAAATGAAGGGAAGGTCTCTGTTCTCGCTCGAGTGTGTGTGAACAACAGTAAGAGCTCCATCAGCGAAGCCATATTGCGCAAACTTCCCAAAGATCCAGCCATTCCCACATTTAAACTGATAGACAAATGGGAAATGGATTTGGAAACACCCAATTTCAAACATCTCCTGCCAAGCAGGTGTATGCTCAAAATCTCCATAGGCAATAAGAGCATAGTCCATAATTGTTGGGTCGTGCGAGACGTCACTGCCGCCTTTTAGTTAGGCAGTGACATTCTCAATCTCTTTGCCATTAGTTTGGACCTAATAAACTTCAAAGCTTGGTCCCGATTAGCGAATAATCCCATGGGCTTTGATGACCCAGAGAGAGCATTTAGGTCAGCTCATCTTCTGCCTTTTGCAGTAGAAATTCAGATTGGAGAGGAAGTCACCATCCCAGAAAGGACCCGACAATTCTCCCTGGAAGTGAAAGTTAAAAGAGGACAGAAATTGAAAAACCCTGACGTATATATTCATCTTAACGCTTATTTCCAACAGCAAGGTTTGCGGGTGAACCCAACACCACTAGATAAATATAGAACATGACACCATTCCAATAGAGGTGGATAACAGCGACTTAAAGAGTATCACTCTAGCCGCAGGCACCATTATTGGAATGGCGGTTGATGACCGACATTTTTCCATAGATTTATGCAATGAACTCTTAGGACCAATCCCCAAGGACTGTTTTTACAGTGATAGTGATGACAACACAACACCAGACAGGATCTTTACCCGGCATGCTGGGAACTTCCTGGTGTACACTTCCTGCCCTTATGGTAAGGAAGATGTGACCTGTGACTTCAGGGGGATGAGGACATTTTCCAAGTCTGCGAGGACTGCCTTCCCCACCTGAAGCCACCAGTCCAAATCAGCACTCTGACCAGGGACTTTTCTACTCAGCTGGAGGAGGCCGCTGAAATAGCAAAACCAGAAGTCTTTCCAGGCTTCATGCAGATGGTTGAAGAGAGAGTCAACCTAGCTGATGCCTGTGAGACTCTGGAGCAGAAGCAAAAATGTAAACAAGTTTTCTTGGATTTTCAAGATCTCTTTGAGGTGGACTCATATGACTGTGGTCGCACCGACATCCACACAACAACAATTCCCACGGACCCTGGCATGACTTCAGTGTTTGTGAAGCAATATTGCTTGCCTCTCGCATCAATGGAGTCCCTTACTGAAATAATTAAGAACCTTGAGTCCCGTGGGATAATCGTCCCGTCCACAGCACCTTCAATAATCCGGTGCTGGGGATTTTGAAGCCAAACGGCAAGTGGAGACTCTGCGCCGACCTAAGGGAGCTGAACAAATGGGTCCATACTTCCCGATGGCCTCTTCCCTACATTGACCAAGGGCTGGCCCAGATCCAGGGGTCACAGGTATTCACTGCAATAGACCTGACCAATGGATAATGGACTGTACCTGTCAGTAGGGAGTACCAATACAAGCTGGCCTTCACCTTTTGGGGGCAGCAGTACATATGGACCCGGACTCCCTTCGGATACATCAACTCCGGCAATTAATTCAACATTGTTCTACGTAAGGCCATGCCCGACCTGGTTGAAAGGGGTAACCTGGCCTATGTAGATGATGTTCTCATCAAAAGCTCGACTGTGCAGGGACACATAGCGGAGATCCGTTATGTTCTGACACAGTTGAGAACTGCTGGAGCAAAACTCTCCTTTCAAAAGGCACAGTGGTGTAGAACCCGTGTCAACTTCTTGGGGCATGAGATTACTCCTCAGGGTCTCTGTCCCCAGGAAAAGAAAGTGGAAGCATTCCAGAAATTAAAAGACCCCACAACTCTGCAGGAACTAAGGAGCCTCCTTGGACTGACTAATTATAGCAGAAAGTTCATTGAGGACTACGCAGAGATCACAAGACCCCTGATCTATCTTTTGAAGGGGGTGGTCAAGTGAGAGTGGGGTCTAGAACAAGCCGAGGCAGTAAGACATCTCAAAAGAAGCCTCTCACAAACGCCTTGCCTAGCTTACCCTGTCAAAAACAAGGAGTTCTTCTTGGAGACAGGGTTCTCTAATACCTGCTTGACTGCAGTATTATACCAAAAGCACGACAAGGTCAATAAAGTGATCTCCTATGCGAGTAAAACTTTATCCTCTGTGGAAGGAAAATTCAACGATTGTGAGAAGGCACTCCTGGCAACGGTGTGGCCATTGAAGAATTACCGCCCGTTTATCTAGGGGGAACACATCATAGTGGAGACTTCACACCAGCCTCTGCAATATCTCCAAAGTGACAGAATCCGGGCCGGAAATGTGAGTAATTCCCAAATTACTTCCTGGATTCTGTCAATGCAAGGCTTTCCTGTGGAGGTCAGTTATGGCCAAAACAAGAAGAGTCCCCTCGCGCAAGGTCTGGCTGACTTGCAAGATTGTGTCAGAGAAAACTGTCTCGAGGACGAAAGGCTTAAAATCAAGGACAACATGGAGGCATACCTTAATTCCCCACACAAAGTCTTTGAAGAAGACAAGTGTGAGGGAATGCCCACTGTCTATGTGGATGGATGCTCCTACCATGTTGACAACAACGGGGAAAAAGAACTTGTGGCCGGCGTAGGGAATGTATGGGTCAATGAGACCCCAAAACCCTCCGCTGGATACAAGATTGGTCCCCGAAGTAGTCAAGTAGCAGAGTTGATGGCTGTGCATCAAGCCATCCTCACTGCTGTCCAACATCAACTCCACAAACTGGTCATAATCACAGATTCAGATTATGTATGGAACGGGTTTGTGGAGCACCTGGTTAACTGGAAAACCAGAGGCATTCTATGTGCTAATAACAAACCATTGAAACATGGAAAATTAATCCAAAACATTAATGATCTGGTCATCTCGAATAGGATGACCATCTACTGGAAAAAGATCAAGGTCATTCTAAAGTAGAGGGACCAGACAAAACTGGAAATGACCTAGCAGATCAGCTGGCCAACACCGGAGCCATCCAAGCGGATCTACTTGAGATCGAGTCCCTGTTGGGGGAAATCCAGGTCGCTGCTATCACTAGGTCTCAGACAAATGCTCACAATGAACTCTCAACTGCACAATGGAGTAAGGAGACCCCCAATGCTGATTTGATAACGGCTCAAAAAGGGGATCCAATAATTGGTAAGTTTTATCAACACATTGAGGACCCTGAGAACTTTCCCCAGACAGATACCGATTACATTGGGAAAGAGGACCTTGATTACACCCATAGAGTGTTGATGAAATGTCCAAAAATGTTCCGAATCCAAGACAGTTTGTTGGTAAGGAGATCCCTAGCTGGCCATGATCAGTGGGTGGTTCCTACCTCATTCCGAAGCCTGATGTTGAGTCACGCCCATGATGCGGCCACAGCCGGTCTTTGGGGGTTTCATACAATGCTTGAAATCTTAAGAGAGGTTGCATACTGGCCAC
Source organism: Ambystoma mexicanum (assembly GCF_040938575.1). Taxonomy (NCBI): domain Eukaryota; kingdom Metazoa; phylum Chordata; class Amphibia; order Caudata; family Ambystomatidae; genus Ambystoma; species Ambystoma mexicanum. The sequence continues at coordinate 146,581,099 of NC_090935.1, read as the reverse complement.
ACATGGGGCAGGACCTTGACCAATACTTGAAAGGGTGTCTTGTGTGTGCACAGTTTCAGCCAACATCCCTCACACACCGTGCGCCTCTCCAAAAGAGGGGGATAACACTGCCTTGGTCAGATTTACAAGTCGATTATATCTGGCCCTTGATTCGCTCCTCTAGGGGAAATAAGTACATGTTGACTGTGACATGCTTGTTTACTAAGTGGGTGGAATGTCTCCCATCCCCAAATTGCAAGGCAGAAATAGCAGCTGCCCTGATGATCAACCACATCTTCTCGCGTTTTGGACTACCCCAAAGGATCGAGTCAGAGCGAGGTAGCCACTTTACTAGCAAAGTAATTACAAAGATGTGGGAGATACTTGGGGTCAAAAGGAAATTACACATTGCCTACCGGCAAGCCTCTAGTGGTGCAGTACAGAGATACAACAAGACAATTATGAGCATATTAAAAAAGTTTGTGGCAGATTCTGGGCCAACTTGGGATATTCGATTACCTCTTGTCCTGATGGCCATCAAATCTACCCCTTCATCTGCAACTAAAATGTCCCCGTTTGAGCTGATGACTGGACAGAGGATGGTGCTTCCCCAGCATCTGCTCTACAGAACCCAAGAGCAGACATTGATCAATGCCTCCACAACTCATGAGTATGTTAAAAATCTAAGAAAACACCTTCAACATGCTTTTGCCTATGCTCAGCGAATTCTAGAAAGATCTGCAGACAGCATGAAGACCCACTATGACTTAAAGACTACTAGAAAAGAATACCATGTAGGAGACCGGGTCTACTTATACAATTTCCAATGGAACCAGGCCAAACAGCGCAACTTTTTGCCTAGCTGGAGGGGCCCTTTTGAAAATGTAGACAAAATCTCACCAGTCGCCTACAAAATCCACATCCCCAAAGGCAGTTTGGCAGAGGGGGAAGATAAGTGCGTCCATATCAACCAACATAAGTGTTGCCATCCTAGGCACGCTTTGCAGCAACTGGAGGAGTCTTCTGAAACCCCAGAAGGGGTCACTCCAGCTCCCTAGAATTCCCATTATAAAATATTCCATTTATATAGTCAATAAATTGCAAATAGAAAAATGTGTCCTGATTGTCACAATGTATGTGTCCGCCCCACTACATCAATAGTGGTGGGGAAATGTCTACAAATATGTTTTTGCTTTGTCATCCTGGAATTGGAAACCATGGAGACTAAAACCAAGGAGGACCACCCAGGCACCGGAAGCAAAGATCCAAGAGGCCTGGGGTATCGCTCCATGCTCACATCAGGACTGGGCAAGGAGAACTGTTCGATCCACCCCTGATGGGAGAACATGATGAATTTTGCCATTTTGAACCAAAAGAAAAGATGATGAATTTTGCCATTTGAACCAAAAGAAAAGAAACTGATCACCCCAGTCTCACGACTTCTCTTGACGGAAGGTCCACGCCAAATCGCGAGGGGGGCTTGTGAGAAGCATTGACCCACTAGGCTCTACCCTGCGACATCACTGTGTGCTGCTTTCACCAGAAACAACAGAATGGCCGCCAAAAAGCCCTATGCGCGCTAAAAACCTCTGAGAAGTGTGCAGGGAAACAGGAAAAATCGGCTGCCAATCCACATTGCCTGTGTCAGTAGTAGAACAGGAGACCACACTGCCAAAACCTGTCATTGGGCTGTCCACAGAGTGAAATGGAACTACCTGCAGATTTCATCACAAGAATATCCACATAAAAAAAGGCTTGCCGGGAAAAATCTGTCAGAATATGGGCGCAGTACCAGCGCCTGCCTGTGTCAAATCTATCATTTACTTACACTGGGAGTTTAAACTTGTACATTAAGATCAAATTGTGGAAAATAAGAGACTAGCCATCAAAAGCAAAATAGGCTGCTACTATTCAATCTCTATGTTGAAAAAGACTGGATTTGGAGATATGTTTGACTGTTTTTAAAATTGTAACTTTAATTTCAACAAAGAGCAATGTAACAATTTGTCTTAAATTAAATGGATTCAGCAAAACTTCAAAGAAGCTTCCCCCTCTGGGAAACACACCACCCTTCTCCTTCCCACCAAAAGGGCAGGAAATCTCAATTGGATGTTAATGGGGGGGGAGGAGATTTTGCTCTGTGCTCTGGGGAGAGACATTAGATTTTCTGGATTGAAAGGGAATGCAAATTCAATTGTCAACAGAAACTACTGCCAGCAGGAAGAGAGGCCTGGATTGCTCTTGACCCAGCAAAACCTTGGGGGCGGGACCAGACATATATGTGTATCTGTAAACTACAAGAAAGTATCTTCTGAAAAAGACTCACAGAGAACTGTGCAAATTTTGTAAAAATCTGCAAAATATAGGTTGTTAACATGAAAATTCTGCTCACATTATGAAACTACTCTGAACTTTGTGCTATGTTCAGAGACGGGACTACAGAAATGTTGTCTTTGTAGCAATTGTGATGATGCTAGAAATGTGAAACTTCACAAGATTATGCCCAGATGTCATGCGCAGATATGTAGAAACATGTGGACAAATCTGACATTGGGTACCCAACCAAAAGCGTGAAAATCTGTCAAATCTGAACTAAAGCTCTCACCGAGATGGAACTCGGACGGATACTTGCTCTACTAAATCTGTGATAAAAATATGTATTGTTAGCAAGTTGGTTATATTGTAAATATGCTTTATGTGAAAAAATAGATTTACTGTACAGAAACAAAGGGGAGGTCCTCCCTAGATTGTAAAATACAGCATTATCATGGCACCAGAGTTCCTTCTCAAATCAGGAGAGATGACAGACCCTAACCAATAGGATTCCTAGGGGGTGTGCCTAGTATGATTCAGCCTACCCACTCCTTTGGGAAATACATAAATAGAGGCAGCTTAGGACCTAGAGACACACACAGATTCACCCATCAACTGATTACTGGCGAAGCACTTTGCAGGAGAAACCCATATCCAAGACACCAGAACTTTGAAAACAGAGAGGCCAAATTTCAAAGCTGAACCCTTCTCAGCTTGGCCTATAAAATCTTGAAACCTGATTTTACCCCTAGACTTCCAAGGGGCACAACAAAAAGAACAGCCGGGCTGTACTGTTCTGCTTTCTCGCCAAGAACTCTTGCCAGAATCCAGAGATCCAAACCAGTAGAGCAGAGCTGTAACCCGATAGCTGTAACCCAGCACCAACCCGTCAGATCCAGTCCAGTCCAGAGGCCGTGCAGTGTCCAGAGTGCTGTGCTGAGTGCAGAACCAAGCGCCTTGAATCCTGTCCGGTGGGATAGCAGAATTTCAGTCCAGAACCCTTTGACAAGATCCCTGACGGGCCTATTCCAAACAGTAGTTATGAGTTGTTATGAGTATCTATAGCATAGAATTGTCCTTAGCCAGTATCTTATTCTTAAGTAATCCTATCCAAACCATTCTATCATATCCAGAACTGCATTGTAGAAAATCTCTTGAAATGTAAGTGTCAAATTGAAGCTAACATCCGCAGCTTTCCAACGAATCCAAAACCGCATTCCAACTCTTTCTAGTTATTCCGCAATCGCGCTTTTCGCATCAGAAAAGTTTGCCACAAATTTTCCGTTTGGATCAATTTCATCATGTGGAAAAAACCTGTTCTTTGCATCCGACCTCAGAATTCAGTTTTCAACCTGATAGTTATTCAATCATCATTGCTAGTGTTTATCTGATACTATACAAAAGGGCTCTCACTAGTTTTGACTCAATTTTTGTGATTTAAATCCATTTTTCTGTGTTTTTAACCATTCATTCCAAGCCACATTCAAAAGCATTTGACCTGTTTGCAATCATTCCTGTTTCTCTCTCTATGCTTGCTGGGGGGAATTGGGATTGAAATGGTATTTGTTGAATTCTGTATTTCCTGAAACATGTGTTCTCTACTTCCATCTCTTTATCTTGCATATTGGGGGGATTGAGTAGTGTGCAGGGGGAACCCACACAAAGTTTTATTCTATGCTGCATTATTTTTCCCATCCGTACTCCTTCTGATTAAAGAGATTGTTGATTGTAACATCACCCCAATGGTGATCCTTGTATAAATATTAAATAGTGTGATATATATATGTTGTTCAAATTCTTAAAATAAATCTTTTAACTTTGCAAACCAGCCCTTTCCTTGTTCAGTGAGACCGGGGGGATTCAGAGAGAGAGAGGCGTGATATAAGGGTACAGCATTCAGAAATAAAAGAACTTATAGACACAAATATATAATTAAGGGTTCCAGCTGTGCATCACATACTAGGCATTGACTTAGGTGGAGTGCCGGGTTGAAATCACTTACAGAGCTGATGAGAGAGCAGTGCATGTGATGGAGTGCTGAGCTGGTGAGAGAGAGCAGTGCATGTGAGAAGGTACTGAGCTGGTGAGAAAGAGCAGTGCACGTGAGAGGGTCCCCAGCTGGTGAGAGGTGCGTGTGAGGGGATGTTGAGCTGGTGAGAGAGAGCATTGAATGTGAGAGGTTGCTGAGCTGATGAGAGAGCAGTGCATGTAATGGAGTGCTGAGCTGGTGAGAGAGAGCAGTGCATGTGAGAAGGTACTGAGCTGGTGAGAAAGAGCAGTGCACGTGAGAGGGTCCCCAGCGGGTGAGAGGTGCATGTGAGGGGATGTTGAGCTGGTGAGAGAGCATTGAATGTTAGAGGTTGCTGAGTTGATGAGAGAGCAGTGCATGTGATGGAATGCTGAGCTGGAAAAGAGAGCAGTGCATGTGAGAAGGTACTGAGTTGGTGAGAGGTGCATGTGAGGGGATGTTCCCAGGAGGATAGCTCAGCGGCAATGTGCTTGCCTTGGAAGCAAGATGACACGAAGCAACACGGGTTCGATCCCCGGGTCCGCGCTTAGAAACCTCTGGGTATTTAAGCGTGTTATAAATAAGCAACTAAGACAAAAAACAATTACGCAACTAAAAAAATAAACAATTCCTATAACAGTGCCTAGATGCCCGCGGGCTGTGTGAGCGCTTTAAAAATGCAAAAATAAATAAATAAATGTTGAGCTGTTGAGAGAGAGCATGAATGTGAGAGGTTGCTGAGCTGATGAGAGAGCAGGGCATGTGATGGAGTGCTAAAATGGTGAGAGAGAGCAGTGCACGTGAAAGGGTGCTGATCTGGTGAGAAAGAGCAGTGCACGTCAGAGGGTGCCCAGCTGGTGAGAGGTGCATGTGGGGGTTCGTTGAGCTGGTGAGAGAGCATGAATGTGATAGGTTGCTGAGCTGATGAAAGAGCAGGGCATGTGATGGAGTGCTGAGCTGGTGAGAGAGAGCAGTGCACGTGAGAGGGTGCTGAGCTGGTGAGAAAGAGCAGTGCACGTCAGAGGGTGCCCAGCTGGTGAGAGGTGCATGTGGGTGTATGTTGAGCTGGTGAGAGAGAGCATGCATGTGATAGGTTGCTGAGCTAATGGGAGAGCAGGGCATGTGATGGAGTGCTGAGCTGGTGAGGGAGAGCAGTGCGCAAGCTCAAGCTGCGAATCCCCAATATATGCAAATGAATAACGAGCTTAGACTAATCTGTGTATATTTATATGTTATGACAATCAGCATTTTTCGTCCTCTTATGCTGATGAGAGGGCCTGCGGCACTACGAGAAAGGTCACAGCATGTGTCCCTGTGAGGAAACAAGCCATCAGAGAACACAACACAACATAGCAAGGCACAGCCCACCCACACCCACCTTGGACGGGGTCGTGACGGACATGCTTAGGCATGCACAAGCAGCGACGAAGAAGCAAGGGCGTGAAACACCTCAAAATGCTGCTAGTGCTTTAAGCAATTGAGCCTCTCTCGAAGCGCAAGGGCTCCTCATCTGTGCATGGGGAAAGCAGGGTAAAAGGTTCCCTGCTGCACCTTTAAAGGGTCTAATATGACACAGATGATATGTGCCTGCCCTGCCTGAATGTGTACTGGAATTTAATGAATGAATACATGTGTGGGTTGGATGGCTGCAACATTGAATGCATACATGAATGTCATACGACAGGGTTATTTGACTGATCATTGAATTATTCTTGATTGATGGATGCAAGTGGTGAACAGATGGATGAGTGAAAAGATGGATGGACGAATGGACGCATGCATGAAGGGACTATAAAAGAAAGGTGGCATCAATAAAGGCATGGATCACATTTTGAAATACTGATCATTTAATGTTAATGATTCGTTTTTTTATACACGCCTACTAATGAATTAGCAACCAATTTTAATCAGAAATCCAAAGTAGCGACTCATTGGGACAAGTGAATACTCCAATGGAAGACTAATGGATTCATCGCGAGCTGTGCAGTATTCCCATCAAAAATAGCCCATACGGTAAATCGGCGCCACAAGAAATATCAGATAGGTCCACACTCTTCTCATCACTCTCTGCCACTAGGGTGCTACAGAATTCTTAAGCATGCAGCACTTCTGAAAAGCCGAAATTAGCATTTCAGAAACTCCCACTGGCCAAAGTTCTTATACATGGATTGTGTCCGGATGCCATATGTGAGGGTCATCTAGCCTGAGCTTTTTTTTTATTTGTGTAAACTAACAGGACGCTGGCAATTCATCCTTTGATATTGACCTCTGCTTTTCAGACTCACTTTCATAATACTCCATGCTGAAAGGCATAGTGTAAACATGTAACTGACACCTCCCGCCAGATGCCTAGTGGTTCTGCAACATGTCAGTTACTCAGTGACATGTGTATTCCTGCAAACAGCCTGATTGAACACAGAGTTCCAACAGCCACGGACCGCCTTTTATCGTAAACAGCCCTGATCCAAACTATATAATTGTCTGCTCCCATGGCCTGGTGACAAATGAATACATAAATATAAACCATGTCTAGATTTAACATGATGGCCTCTGGGAATCTCCAATTATGCTACCAAAACCCTTTGGTGTCATTTTATTGTCTGCTCAGTTTGCGGTTTACTTCGGAACCTGTTCACAACTCCATAAGTGCATTGGGGCTCTCCCCGAAGTGGATCACGGAGTGGCCGAACAAGATGCTGCACCGGAAGTGAAAGGGACAAAGCATAAGATTACATCCACCACGTATATAGGAAGCAGCAAACAAATACTGACGTCTAGAGCAAGCATTTTTAAGCATTTATCGTAAGCATTTTGGTGCTAAAAATGCATTGCTTTGTCTGTAATTTTCTTAGATAAAATATAGTAATACAATATAGTAACTGAAATATAGGATGACCTGGCAGCCATAAGACCATTGCTTCCCTAAATTGGTGGATAGGATATATAAGTTGATTAGTGGAGAAAGCACAACACAAAAAAATCATTAAGGCCCAGGGACAAACTCCTGGGGAGGAAGCGAACCTGCAACCAAATAGCAATTATAGAATGCTGAGGAAATGGGGAAATGCACCCACTAGTCTCAATGTTCAGTGCCTCACTAACCATACAAAAAGGCAGAAATCCCTGTATGCGGGTTGGAGCAGTCTTCTTTTTTTTTTCTTTTTTTTTTTTTTTTTTAAATTGTAACAATTAGTTTATAAAATAAACTTCAATTACAAAAGAAGAATCCAATTTCACATATACAACAAAGCAAGAAGAAAGGCAACAATACAACCAAAGCGAAACAACACATTCTAAGAATTCGCAGGAAGGAGAGTAAAAGAGTAAAAGAATAAATAAATAAATGAATATTTCCAACATATTGCCCACATATTGCCAACATAATCCCGGTTAGAGCATATCCTCAGACAAAATGTTTTCCACAAACTCACATACTGCACATGTGAGCGAAACATTTGAACCAGATAGGATCCAAAACCACCATCTGTCTATATCTTCATCAGCTGGGGCAAAAGGCCCAAGGTAGCGAGTTCGTTGCTGTGATATGTTGGAGCACTCACTGATCAGATGTTTTACTGATTCAATTGAGTTTCCACAGAACCTACAGAGGTTATTCTCGATCTTAGTAGTATTATTTCTTCGTCGCCATTGGATCTCCTTAGTTGTAATGACGTTCAACCGAAGTCTCATAAATTGATTACGATGTTTTCTTGATGGAAATTTTTGGAGATATCTAGGTAGATGATCTAGACGATTTGTTAAAGGTCCTAAGTCGATTGATGAAGACAGAAGATTTCTATGTTCTAAGTTTTGGATCCAGTTCCACTTCCTTAGTTTCTGTTTCGCAAGTTGGGGAGTTGCTATTAATGTTTCCCACTTTATATCTGCACAGTCTAGAATCTTTTTTAAACTGCTGCACCACGATAACATGATACCACAAGATTGCTGTTTGGTTGCATTTGCAAAGATTTGATAAGCCGGAGCCTTGTCTGTCATTGACATTTTCCGCAACAAGGCCAGCGATTTCCAGACAACTATGTTGTACATTGATTCGATTCCAAGTTCATGTCTTATAGAAATCATTGAGGTGCCCTTTGGAAGCTTAAGGATGCGTCTCCAAAATAAGCCTTCGAGGGTCGGCCACAGATGATAGTCAAGGTTCCAGCCGGCCTCGGCTCCAAAGGTGATTGAAGGGATCACCTTTTGAATATAGAAGGTTAGTACTGGTTTTAGGGTAAATTTCCCGTATTCAGCATGAAGCTTTGCCCCTTGTAGCGCGAAGGTCAACATACGTTGTTTGAGATCAGATATCCAATCATGTTCTCTGATTGAGGTATTAAACATAATGCCTAGATACCGAACAGAAGGTACAAGTTGTAGCTGTAATGCGTCGAGTTTCCATCCGAAGTTTTTAATTTGTCTTTTGGAGGAATTTCCAATCGCCATGATCTTGGTTTTCTCCACATTGATATGTAGCGAGTTGTCACTCAAGTAATTTTCAAGGGCTAATAAGAGTCTCTGAAGACCAATTGGGGTTGCGTCCATTAGAACAATGTCGTCTGCATAAATTGTCCAACTGATACTATTACTGTCGATGTTTGGGGGAAAGCATCGAATCTGGGAGAATGCTTCAGATATATCAGCTATGAATAGTTTAAATAATAAGGCGGCAAGGGGGCATCCCTGTTTTACTCCTTTGTTCGTACTTATTCTCTCAGTCAGTTCACCAGCCTCATTAATTCGTACTCGGATTGATGTTTTATTGTGGAGGGCCATAATGGGGCACAATAATTCAAGCGGACACGACCAGGTAATCAGTTTTTTCCACAATTTTGTGCGGTCCAGAGAATCAAACGCTTGTTTCATGTCAATGAATGCGATATACAGGTTTTTGCCTTGGTGAAGAGCTTTTAATTTCAATAGATTCAGAATGGTTAGATTTACCTCAGTTCCCACACCCTTTGTAAAACCAGACTGTCTTATATCAGAGTGTCCTGAGCTAATAGCCCACTTTGCCAGCTTCTGTTGTAAGAAGGACGCAAATATCTTACCCAAGATGTCTAACAGAGCAATTGGGCGATAATTCGCCGGATCGTCTCGGCAACCCTTTTTGAAAATAGGAACTATGATAGCCGAGTTCCAGGTATCAGGAATTAGCTTTGTGATAGCTATCGCTTGGAATAGATGGAAAATAAAAGTTGTCCAATGCTCAATGTTGGCTTTTAGAGTGACATTGGAGAGGCCGTCAGGGCCAGCTGCTCGAGAGTTTTTTAACCTTTTAATTGCAGATGATATGTCCTCTCTTGTTTCAATTACATCCCAAGACTGGACAACTTCACACCTTTGGTCTGTTGGCCGATTTACCACAGTTCCAAAGACCTTGGCAAAGTATGATTCCCAACTGGACTTGGAAATACCATGATGCAACTTTGCTTGATGGAAAATTGCTTTGTGGTTTATGATGTTCCATAGGTCCTTTGTCTGATGACAGATGATGATCTTCAGAATACGTTCTCCTCGTTCTTGATCTCTCATAGTTTTGAAACATTTCAACCAATTTCGGTACTTCACCTTCAGATGTTTCATTTGCACCATAGCATTGGGATCTAAGTTTTTCTTTAATTTCCTTAATTCACGTTGCAGTTGTTTTTTTTTTAGAGATACCAATGGACTAAATTCATATTTTTTTAAATATGAACATCTATTTGAATGATTAGATTTTATTTGAAAGTCTACCAGCAAGGCAGTGTAATTTAATTTATTATGTGGAGCTATTTCTTCAGAGGACATCATTTCGTTTAGATTTCTCAATTGCTTAGTGTTTATTTTTAGTCGATTGCCTCCTTGATTTACTTCGAGCGGCTGGTTGAAAAGTTCTTCATTTTGTGGCGAAAATGCCCTTAGAGTTAATTCGAGCGGATAGTGATCGCTCAATTTTGACTTCAGAACCGTCAACTGGACGATGTCGTGAGACATAGTTTTTGATGCCCAAACATAGTCAATAATAGTTCCAATTCCACCACGCTGCCATGTAAAGTTTGGGGGACAATCTCCTTTTGTATGACCATTGAGCATATAACAGTTCCTAGCATTCATTGCTGACTGAAATTGATAACCTCTACGCGAGGTTTGTGGTTTCTGCTTAAATTTTATCGTTTTCAGGGTATCATTAAACCACGAAAAGTTCAAGTCACCACATACAAGTACTTGTAGGTCAGACAGCAATTCCATGGAATCATCAATCAGTTTTGTTATCGATTGGATAAAATGGCATGAGGAAATCATTGCTGTGTTCCAATAGATGTTAATGAGCAAAAGATGCTTGAATGTTAAGCTCGGCCTACAACTGTTTTGAAGAATTGTTCCCTGTACAAACAAATTTGGAGAAAAAGAATGCAAAATCTCCCATCCGGAGGCGTTATTTATCATGGTCAGGAGCCCAGAGAATGGTCGACCAAACTGGTTTTTCCCAGCTGGATTTAGGACGATGGAATACCCGTCTCTGTGCGGCGACTCCCTCAACCATGTTTCCTGGAGGCATAGTGCAAAACAATTTTCTAAAGATGGTTCAAAATTTTCGAACAAATGCCGGAATCCTCTGGTGTTCCATGATAAAAGGACATTCACGTCGTCCTTAATGTTTTGCGATAGCTAAGTCCTGTTTGAATGAATCTGTGAGGTACGATTAAAGACGGCATTTTGATGTCCGACTGATCTCTGTCTGATATTAAATTGTTGTCGTAAGACTTCACGACGTTGTTCGTGAGTTTGCTTTTGATCGTGAGGCACATCATTGCCTCTTCTTTCTCTTTGTGGGTTGGTTTCTAATGTCAAATCGAAGCCATACGACAGTAGCTCGTCTTTTGCTGCCAGCAAGGCATTTTCAACTGCCTGAGAGGTGATATGCAGATAGACCATATCCAGAGAGTCTTCATTGATGTATTCCACGATGGTTATATCGTTGGACGTTATCGTTCTTAGGGATGGAAAATTATGTAGTAATCGCATCACATTTCTACGGTTTAAGTTGACCTCATTTGAGTCTGAGAAAATATTCTCGAGTCTTAATCTCCATAGATTTTGTTCCTGTGCAGTTTTCACAGGTGCAGTTGCTATTGGATGACGTTGCTTTTGCTTTTCCCATTGTGCAGCTGTCATCCTGGGATTTAGCTTTGTAGTGAATAGTTTTTTTTGATGTTGTGCAGCAGCCTTTTCGCGTTCTCGATTTTGGGATTGTGAGGCTGCACCAGAGGTGCTGGCATTTGCACACGTGGGGGTCTTCTTTGTTTCAACAATTTTAGATCTGGACACCTGATCAATTTTTCCCGGACCTTGGGAAGATATTAGAACAGGGCGAGGAGTTTCAACTGCCTGTTCTGATTGCATCAATTCGACCGATTTGTCTGAGTATATCGAAAGATCGCATAAATCAGTGACACTTAGATCGGAATTCTTTGAACCAGAATCAGATTCGCATCTTCGTCTTTTGTTTGGATTTGATGGTTCGGCTGCTTTTATTTTAGCGGTTTCTTTCGACGCAAGATTTCTTGAGAGAACAACATCTCGCTCACCCTGCTGAACATTTAATGGATTGCGAGAGAAAAGTCCTAGCTTTTGTGGTGTCGAAAGATTTCTCACAAACTGTTTCGTTTTTATTCGAGCATTGCTCATCTTAGTTTGCCGCTTATTTACTATCAGTTTGTTGGCAGGGGTTTTTGTGGATTTTGCACAGGATTTGGATGGAAACGAAGGAACAAAGAGTTTTGCAGCTCCACTGAAAATGTCGAAGGTTTTTACAGGTCCTTTTGAGAGTGGTGCAGAAGGGTTTTGTGTAGTTTGAACTTCATCTACAACAACCGCAGACAAGTTGGAATTTTGTGGTAATGCGTCTGGTTTCGATTGTTCTTTATTCGAATGAATACGGTCAAGCTGGTCACCCAAAGGCGGTGCTACTTGTGGTTCCAACGACACAACAATTTCGGTGTTGACATTGTCGAGTAGCGATGTACCAGGACTCTTGTCCAAGACGATACTGGAATTGGGAATGTTATTTGGGCCGCTTAGCTCTTCTTTTCTTCTTGAGATGGTATTTGGTCTTTCTGAGCGGTGAGGAAGTCTCTCTTTCAATGGACCTTCAAATGCGATATTGTTCAGGGGGCGAGAGTGCCGACACCACTTCATTATCTCTAGGATCGCATCCATTTGATCATTTTTCTCTGTGTGGTCTTTCATTGCGAGATCTCCTAGTCGGTTTTGCCATTGAAAGGAGATCTCCGCTTCACGTTCCACTCTAGTCATTAGATGAGTGTTGTTTTCTTCCAATGATGAAACTTTGTTTAAGAGATTATGCAATAAAGCATTTTGATCTTTTACAGACTCGTTTAAAGTTTCAAAAAGTTTGATGAATGGAATCAAGGCTAAAGATGAGGCCGCCAAAACATTATTGTGTATCTGGATCCCAGCTGCAACAGATAGATTTTCTTTGTTGCAAGGAATTGACTCAACTTCAGAAATTGAAGGTTCATCATTTTTGCTAGAGCTCCTTTCAGTTCTTAGTGAATCAGAGGCTGCTTTAGAACTATGATGAAAACGCAGGTTTTCCATCGGGTCCTTTGAGGAGCACAGTTGAGATTTTCTTGTCGTAGGGGTGCCTGAGTTACGAGTACTTGGTACGTCTTTTTGCTGAGGTGTGCTTGTGCAGGATTTAAACATGCTATTTGACTTTTGAGTGCTCTTTATGTCTTTCACACTATGAATTGGCGACTTTACTTTAGTTGTTGATGTGATTTGCGGAGCCATCGAGAAACTGTGAATTAGTTTGTTTTTTACGGCCTGATAGTCCGCTGTCAGCCGCTCCGTCAGCCGCGCTTCTCGTCCCGCTAAGTCCACTTCTTGACTTTTTTTGTGAGTAGGCATAAGCAGAGGAGGTAAAAGGGGTCGAGATACTGTGGTTTCTGATAGACGTGAGATTTCACGTCTTTGTAAATCCGATTCGAATGCAGGAGCCGTCGGAGCAGTGGCAGTGCTACTGACTATAGAGTCACATGAGATATCATTATTTATAGGCGGAATGAAAGAAAAATTTGTTTGAATTTCGGGTCCATTTGGTATCTTCAGGGCCAGTAGTTCTGTGTCCGTTACGTCAAACGGCGAAAGAAAGGAAGCAGTATCGATTTCGATCATCACGTTTGACTTTGGAGGATGATGCTCATTTACCATGTTTGTCACTGTGGGTGAGTTTGATTCGGCCAAAACTGTTTGCGTTTTCATAATGTTGTGGCACACGTTGTCTAGCTCACTAGAGTGAAGGACTTGTGTCGAGTTGTCAGCCAACACGACTTGATTGATTTTATTAGTTTCATCACCGTCTGCTTCCGGCGGCAGGTGAGATTCCATATCGGAAACAGCAACAAGTGGCGCAGTAATTTCAGACAGCGAACTCGCTGTATTTACCGCGGCACTTTCAAGAATTAAGGTCTCGTCATTGGACGTGAAGGTAGGTTGAGCTTGCGCTATGTGAGTATGTACAGCTATTACATCGACCACAGACACAGCTTGATTGATAGAAACGAGGGATGTTTTTACTTCAAAGTCGCTAGTGCTGGCAGCATGAAGTCGTGTTGAACGGTGTGGAAGGCTTTCAACCCCAGCTTGATCAAGGTAAGGGGGGGGCGAAGGGAGTGGAAGAGGAAGAGGAGCACAAGCTGTGATGGGGGGGAGGGAAGAGGAAGACGGGATGGGTAGGGAAAAGGGAGGGAAAAGGAGAGGTGCGGACGCGTTTGTAGAAGCACCAGCACCCACAGCTGGCAGCACAGGTTCGGTTGAGTAAGAGCACGCACCACGGTTCCGAGCATTTAATGTTGATTGGCGCGTCTGGGGACGAATGTCAGTTACCATGGTATCTCTTACCGGTGGTTGTCAGACTCGAGTTGCAACTCGGCGCGTCCTCAGCGATGTAGGCGGACTGGAGGCAGACTGGACTCTGCACCGGACTCCGCGCGCTGGAGGGGTTTTTAAACAGTTAGCCCAGTGAAGAAAGAAAGAGGACTGAACACGTAGTGCAGCTCCTCAATGTAGCAACAATACAGCAAGGACTGGAGGCAGACTGGACTCTGCACCGGACTCCGCGCCCCGCTCCGCGCGCTGGAGGGGTTTTTAAACAGTTAGCCCAGTGAAGAAAGAAAGAGGACTGAACATGTAGTGCAGCTCCTCAATGTAGCAACAATACAGCAAGGACTGGAGGCAGACTGGACTTCTAGCATTTTGGTGTTTTAGCAACGTGAAGAGGAGGAAAGAACCAGAGGTAGCCAAACCAGCAAGAAAGATGAAGAACAGGAGGTGGGTAAACCAAGTGAGACCCACTTTGCATAGGTTAAGGCTTGTAGAAAATGCTAGAGTAAGGTGCCGGCACAGGTCCTTTACTCAAAAGTTGGCTGTCGCCATTTTGGTGGTAACTGCAAAGCCATCAGAGAGACCTAAACGGGTTTTCCAGCTTTAGGAGCCGAAGCTGAACCTGTGGTGGGTTCAGACGCATGACCTGAGGTTAGTGGTTTTACAGCTGCCTGATAAATGCCCAGGTGGGCGTGGCTGTGGAGAGAAGGAAATCCTACTAAGAAGATCACTTGGGCAAGAGAGGACATTTAAATGGCTTGCTTTGGTAAGAACATGGGGAGTTCCTGGTGCAAGAGGGGAATTTGACAGGTCTTTGCTTGAATTAACCTGTCTAGGCCAAGTAAAGTAGTGTGCTGGAGCCCCCGCATACTGTGTGTGTGCGACAGTTGCCTGAGTGCAGACACCAGACAACTGTCTGGATTAGAATACAGATTGGGCATTTGAATGTGGACACTAGGTCCTCTTAGAAAAGGCCCTGTTTCACTTTAAGTACATCCCTCCATTAGGACACTGGCCCTCATTACAACCCAGGCGTTAAGGGGTTAACAGCGCCCTAAAAGGTGGTGGCGCCATTAAACCCTTAACGCCTGATTACGAGGTTCCTTTGCAGGTGGCACTTTAACGCCTGCTTTTAGCAGGCGTTAAAAAACCAACCCGCAAAGGGACCTTGGTGCACAGTACGGTACCGCAATTTGCGGCACCGTACTTAGTGCCTTCCCCATTCCCATTGAGCCCTATGGGGCAAAAATGGGAATGGGGAAGGCCCATGGCGGCATGGGGAATTACCGCCCCGGCAACCTCGGAATGGGGCAATAATTCCCCATTCCGCCATGGCGGAGTCTGTAAGTTACCGGCATGGACCATGGTGCTATTAGCACCATGGTCTAACGCCTCGGTCGTAATGAGGGCCACTGTCTCTCCATAGGATCCCTATTTGAATTAATTGCTCTGCAGATGGTAGTTCTCTAATCGCCACATTCTGAAAATAAATAACGGTGTTCGCATAAGCCTGTGTTGCGTGCTCTGTCATATCCACTCTGTGACAAATCTCATGGGGCAACGCGCTTGACTTGGAAGCGAGATGACGTGGAGCAACACAGGTTCCAAACCTCTGGGTACTAAGCGCGTTATAAATAACCAATTACAATTACAACAACAAGGTCCAACAAGGCCATGATGATGAGCTGTGGTTAGAAGCGTGGTGAGACCACTATGACAGCCTCCATGCCAGACAACAGTGGTCGCAAACCAAGCAACGGGGTAAGTAAAGCACTCACCTAGCAGGAGAAGTTGATCAATTTCTTCCATTTCAAAGGGAAGTGTGGGGCAGGCTAGTCATTCATACTCAAGCGCACAGCGCATGCGCTTTCCAGCGCGTGTGTAAAGCGAAGCATGTGCAGGAGTGGTAGAAAATACACATGTCCGCCTCCGCTCTGCACATAGATTCAAGGACCCCCCACCTGCAAACGAGCCAAACCATAAAGCACATTACCATATGATTGTATGCTTTAATATATGCATGGTTACACCTTGGAAACCTTTTCTTGGCTGCAACACCATTCATTAAAGTGAAACCAACATTTCACGCACGCTCGATCTCCAGAGTGGAGGATACCAGATATTTACCCACTGAGACCCAAAATGGTTTAGAAAAACTCAAGCAAGATAAACCTTATCAGTGAAAGACGAGGAGGAAACAGACATGCACATTTTCCAAGCTTGACTGAGGTGTACTCTTGCCTGGACGGGCCCTTTAGTATAATACATATATAGCCGTGGCTAACATCCATGCTGGAGCGGCCTGAGACCAGCACTTTCTTGATAACATTTCAGCCATGGTATATATATAGCCGCGGCAGCAGACTGAGAGCTGTCATTTTGCAAAGGTTAAAGCCAGCAAAATCCTATTACCGACCACTCCTCATCAGTTTCCTGAACGAGGCCCTGATCAATGAGGCCCGGAGCTTCAGCGCGATCAATAGCTATAGCGCAAACCGCCTCGCATTGTCTGGCCCTGGTTCCAAGGGGGGGTGGGCGCGTTATTAAATCCCACCCCACAGGCCGCGTCCACCTTTGAAAATGAAATGGCGCTCGCCTGACAGGCGCGCTTCAAGACCAGTTTCGCAGGCAAGACAGGGCGTCAATGAAATATTGACTGCTTTCCGCGGGACTTTCTCTGAGGCAGAGTGTCTGTGCAGATAGCTAAATCTATAAACTCCAGTCACAATACACATTGCCTCATTTTCAGAATAGGCAAATTAAGTAGCATTTCAAGAATGAATCCTGCTTGTTCCTTGAGCTCAGCTGAAGGTCTGAACTACTGTTGCTGGAAGAGAGGACATCTCGCCTGCCTTGAGAACGTTCCATTGTCCTCACTTCAAAACCATGGTACTATTGACTATTAACTGCCCCCTTGGCCCGGTTCTGGACCCTAGAGACTGGTTTGGTTGTTAATTCCCATGTTTCGTTCAACTCAGCGACCAGTGTCGGAAGTATTGCTGCCAGAAGACAGTGTATGGTGCCGGCTTGAGCCATTGTACACCTTTAATGCTCTCATACTAGTCCACAAATCCCTTTTTGAACCTGCATGTATCCACTGCAGCACAAAATCAGCTGCCACAGCCCAGCAGAGCTCTTCCTGCTAATTATATATTGTCTTACCCTGCACAATGGTTTCTGAGCTCTTGGGATGTCTGTACATCCATTGAAGGCAGTCTGTGGCTCTCCAGAAGTGTTGGCCTACAACTTCCATCAGGCATAGCCAGTATAGGCAATGGTGCGAGCACATGGGAGTGGTAAACCGCAACATCTGGCACACGCCAAGGGACAGTTACTGCACCAATCAATTATTGAGTTTTAGAAAGAAAATCAAAAGATTCCTACTGTAGGGCCTTGCCCTTCTCTTCCCGGCACACTGGAGCGCAGCTGCCTGTTGGTGACCTAGCACATGTCAGCCCAAGTAGAGACCATTGCTCAACTTGTAATTGACACAAAGGAAAAATGATCACGCAAGTATCTTTCAATGCCCTGAACATAACATTCTGCTGTTCTTTGGCTACGTTTAATTGGTCTGGAATTCCCCAAATAGAATTAACTTGTTGGGTGATGACAATTTAAGTACCATGGTAGCTGTAGTCAAATGTTGGGAATGCCAAGGATAATATAGGAACACTAAGTCCGATGGTGACAAAATATGATGAGGAATTGCACATTTTACAAATGCTGGAAATGGCAAAGATAAGGTAGAACACCTAGTCCGAAGGTGACACAATCCAAACTGTATAAACCTTAGAAATGCTAAGGAGAAGGTAGAGAGACATAATTTACTCTTGTGGGATGTATTTACCCATGCATCCGAGCCGTACCTCAAAACTGTGCAGTACTGACATGAAAACATCATGATGGCCAGAGCTTCCCAGAAAATGCACAGGGAAATGCAGGAAGAATAGGCTGCCACCCATTTTTGCCGATGTTATGGGCACAGAAGGACGCTGCCTAAAACCACCATTGGACTACCCGCACAGTAGTCTGAAACCATTGGGAATGGCAATGCTGATTGCCAAATGCAACCTAGAATTGTGGGGAATTCATTTCTTAAATCCCAAAAATGGGTGCAGTACCAGTACTCACCACTATCCAAAAGCCGGCGTTTTAAAACCACTCTGTTTCCCTGAAGGCAAGTCAAAATGCCTATTTTCAAACATTGCAATATGTGCAAAATATTCACTGAACACCAGCAGACATTTGGTAGAATGGAGTTTTGTGTGCCTACAAAATCTGGGAAATGAAGAGCCCAGAACAATGCTTATAACAAAACTAGCTGAGCTATGGAGTCAGCAGTTTAAGTTGCACTGGATTTAAAGACACTAAAATCTAAATGTTTAAATTGACTGAGTGACCTACTTTTGAGTGTCACATAGGTTGCAATTGTTTAAATGTCATAGTTTTGCACTTAGAATCAGCATTCTAGCTGCATGTGTAAAATTGCAAGTTAATTTAAAAAGCAACAAATAACATGACAGTAGCTGAAAGTCTGGCTTAAGGAACTTAATTCTGCCTGGTCACTACCCCCATCAGGAGTGAAATTTGAGTCACAACTGTGTTCCCAGGCCAACCTTCCTTTTGCTGCCCAAGCTAAGGATATGCCATCTATCTGATAATTGAATTACTGGTGCTCTGCAGGAGAGTGAACAAAGCCCTCTTCACTCAGGCAAAGGTTTTTATTACCGCAGTCGTAAAATGTAGCTTCCTCTTGGCAGGAGCTGGGAGGGGCACTGCCTGTGAGAGCAAGCTGGCTTGGCAGAACTGGAAAGAACCAGAAATTCAACCTTGTGCTGAGGGTAAACCACACCCCTTTGGAGCCAGAACATAACTTTAAAAAGATGAATAACTCATAGAGCGGACATGTGAAAATTTTATAAATGACACCATAATTCTTGTGATTTTTCTGCCCACATTTTAAGAGGTTTTTCGACCCGGTGGCGTGTTCAGGGGGGTGTCAGCGGAAAAGTGGATATAACTCTAAATGTATGCATGTTAAAAATCTGAAACTTCATCAGTTAATGTCCCTACTCCCTGCACACATGTATGTAAAGTTGGGTCCATGTCAGAAATTGCAAAATCAGTTAAAAAGTGAAATATGTGCCAGTTCTGAATGCAAGCTCCCAGGAAGAGCAGAGTTTGAACAGGGGATACCTCCTGTAATGCATGATGGGTGCATATGATTTTAAAACAATATGTACCTCTGCAAATATGTATTTGTTTCAAATCTAGATTTGTGTGTAAGTTGACAGGAGGAGTGGACTTTCTGCAGGCTGTAAAATGACATCACTCTGACCCAACCTAGCTCCCCCAATCAAATGATAAATGGAAGTTTGACCAATTAGAAGCTGAGAGAGAGGTAGGGTCAGTGATGCTAGAACACACCCACATTCTAAACACATAAAAGCAGACAGACAGGACAGATAGGGCTTCCAAATCCATCTGCAGCGGGACGCTCTGCCGGAAAAATCCATACTTACCTCCATACAACATCCAGAGATCCAGACTTCAAATTCATCAATCTATCCAGAACTAAGAGACCAGACCCAGAGAGAAAGCAGTGCTGTACTAAGAGACCAGCAGAGAGAGTGACCAGAGCCCAGTCTAAAACCCTGACCAGATCCGTGATGAGGCCCATTTAATTCAAGAATATAGTGTGAGTACCCAGCAGAACTGTGTAGAACCAATCTCTTAGTTTAAATTCATCTAATTCAACCTATTTAACCTAAGTAGAACTGCCTCCTAGCTGTCACCTGTCATTTCTAGTTGCAAGCTGCACTTGTCATTTTGAGCTTTTGAAATTTGCAAAAACCAAAAACGACCTCTAGTAAATCGGTCATATCTCCGCAACCGTTTGGGCTAGAGACTTGCAGTAACTTTCCTCTGATAGCTTAGAATCGTAGCTTTGAATCGCACCAAGAACCGCATTCCTACCCCTTATAGTTTTACTACAATCGCGGAACACGCATCCGCGAATTTTACCGCGATTTGCAATTTCTTCACATGTAAAAACTGCTGCTGTTTGCTTTCCATTTGTCAGAAATTCGTTTGACCTGCTAACTATCCCTGCATCATTGCTAGTGTGAGCCTGGACTAATATTAACTAGATACCACTCACCCTGAACCTCTGAAAGGGAATTAAAAAGCATTTCCAGCATATTTCTCATCCATTGCTAGCACATATCAAAGCAATTTGGGCCTGTGATTTCAAAACTCCTATCTGTTTTCTGTTGTCTAAGCTTGCTGGATTGAACTGATTACATTGATTGCATTTCTGAGAACTGTGTGCTTTCCTCCCATTTCCTTGCATTGCATAAAGAGGGGGGGAGTGAATAGCCAGAGAAAAGTGATGACATTGTTTGGTTGAAATCATATTGCGTATTTTCTGTACTGCATTCATTGAATATTGCATCCACCTGAGCTTACATAAGGCATCCTCTACCACATTATACTTTTGTACCTATTTACCAGTGTGCTACCTTATCCATTTCATGTCAACTCATTAGTGATTATAAGAAGTGTGCTAGTGCCAGATTCTCCGTTGTTGATCTATATCATATCAGATTAAGTGTGCTATTCAATTATTAATTTATTATAAAGTGTCATATATATATCTATTGTTTAAATTATCAAATAAACCTTTTAAACTTGCAAAACAGAACTACTTCTTGGCTCAGTGGGGTCAGGGGGATTCCAAGAGAGGGGTGTTATATAGGGGTAGTCATCCAGAACGCATGAACTGGACCTAAAGATATATCAATAAGGGTTTTCATTCAGTATTCTAGACTAGGCGTTAACTTAGCTGTAGTGCTGAATTGAATCCTCTTACAAACTGGGGGCTCGAGCCGGACGTTTGGGTTAGATTTACCACTTGTGCAGCTTAATACAGTGTGCTAACTGACGGGATACATACATCCGGTCGGATCACCACGCTGCATTACGCTGTGAAGCATTCCTCAAAAGGGACACCCCAAGAAAAGTTCTGTTCTGCAAAAATAAAATGCAAACTTCTGTAAGTCAGGACAGAGACCAATCTCTAGAATGACGACCTTGGTAGACATGAAAATGGCCAGAGAGCACCTCTTGCATAAGCTATTTGTGAGAGGTGAATGGACTGAACAGGGCCAGGATGCGTGGTTGCAGGCAATCACACAACAGGTCACTGAAACAGGGTCAGATATATATAGAGATCAGGGTCCATTACATGTGGCCCTGAGCGAACTATATATGGCTCCTAAAGCCAAAGAGGAACACAATAAGATTGCCAGGATAGCAGCATACCTGTACCTATATATGGGAGACATGCAGGATAGATGTGCTGAAAGCCAAAATCTGGCAAATAGGCAACAGATGGTGTTAGAGAAGGTCCAATCTGACCTGGTCTCTTCTGAGCAGAGGCTGCAGAGGAGCCAGGAGTCAGAAAATGACAGCAGACTGTACATCACTAAAATAAAGGAGGATATGGATGCGCTGCAAAAGGAAAAGTCAGAACAGGATACCAGATTTCTGGCCTTGCAGAAGGAACACCAAGAAGGTTTGGACTCCCTACTGCAAAGCCAGAAAAAGCTGGAGCAACAGCTAGACTTCAATAGGGCATGTGCTGAGCAGGTAGTCACCCTGCAAAGTCACCTAGATAGAGAGAAGGCAGAGAGCAACAAACTAATTCTGAAAGACCTGGATACCCAGGCAGAGTTTGATGAGGAGCGCCAAAAAGCTGGTGCCCTTCAACGGCAAAGGGACGACCTGGCGGCACAAATGCAGGCTCTTAGTCAGGAAAGAGACGCCTTAGGCCAGGAAGTCTGCCATTTAAAAAGAAAAATGGAAGAAAATCACCTGGCCCACCAGGGACTGGGTGACCTCCAAAAAGAACACCAGAACTCGTTAGAGCACACCAGGAGGGTGGAAGAGGCTTTGGCAAGAAAGGAGCAGGCCAATAGGGACATTGCCCAGGAGGTAACCCTCCTGCAGCAAAGACTGGCCCAGTACTCCAGGACCAATCAGGAAGCACAGAGAGAGAATGAGGCTCTCTGCCAACACAATGATAGGCTCCAACAACAGGTAGCGATGCAGGAGAAACTGATAGAGTCGAGTATGGCCTTAACAGAGGAACTGAAAGCACAACTGCAGGCTCTTGCATTGCAACAGGGAGCAGGGGCGGATAGAGATGAGGTCCGCTGGGAAAGAGAGACTCCTGACCATAACCGCAGGAGCCCTAACACCAGGGGCCTTCATCTCCCCCAGTCCCTGGACTCTACCACCCCCATGTCCCCTGGCGCACATGAGCACAGGGCCGCAGGGATGGCAGATTACTATCCAGCTAAGAGTATGGGGCTCATAGGCCAGTACCACTCAGGAATGGAGGGGTGGGCATCCGGGTATGGGCACCCAAGTACAGTACAGTTCAATGGGGAACCCCAGGAGAGTAGGCCCATTAAGGGCATCCTGAAAACCTCTGCCCAGTTAGGTCAGTGGAGGGGGTACCCATCAAATCCTGGCAGCAAGGAGGAATCTGAAGACTCCTCTGAACTGCGCAGGACACAGGAGACCAGGTCCCCACATTCTGCCAGCCATTCCCAGGCTCGCAGAATCCGGGAAAACCTGGAAGAACAGACGGGAACCTCTGGGAGCAGTGCCTCTGAGTCCGAGGAAGAATGGACAAGGGTTACCCGAACCAAAAAGGCCAATAAGGCAAAAAGGGCCTTGCTTAAGGACCCCTTAAAGCAGATTAAGGTGATCAGGAGCGTCATCACGCCTTACCATAAGAACGCTAAGTATTCTGTTTGGGAGCACTTAGAGTTGTTTGAACAAATGATGGAGACTTTCCATTTGAAGGACAGCCAAAGCTGCATTCAATATGTAAAGTGGACCTTCTCCCCGGAATACTCCAGTTTCTTTGCGGGGCTGGAGGACCAAAATCATTTAAGATGGTCCACCTATAAGGCGGCCATCCTGAAACATTTTTCTGTTCACAGAAATCCTCAAGAGGCTCGCAAGGCAGCCTACAATTTGCAATGTGGGGAGGATCAGGCCCCACAAGAATTTGTGCAGGAGTTAAAGCGTGCTTTTGCACAGACCACAAGAAGGGTGCGCACAGATAGTAGAGAGTTTATAAATACGTTTTTCCATGCCTTGCCCAAATATATCATGACCCAGCTCGTGAGGGATTTTCATGAGAAAAGATATTTAGACTGGGTCATTGAACAGGCTACCCGGATCTATGAGGTGCAGAAGCCCATAGAAAATAAAAGCAATGCCCAGAAAAACCCCAAAGCCAACAGCACCCCTGCTGCTGCCAAGGTGGCAGAGGTAAAGGCCACCCCCGTTTTGGATTTGGAGATGGGGGGGCCTAAAAACCTACCTGCACCTAATAATGCTAGGCCCAGAAGGTCCTCGGGCCAGTCACAGACAGGGAGCCAGGGAGGCAGCCCCACAAATGGGGTCCCTCGCTCTCCTGACTATGTAAGTCCTCGCTACAAAGGTAACAGACCCATCCTGGGTTATGTGTGGACTCCTCCAGCCCAAGGGGGGGGATCCAGCCAAGCACCTAACCTTGGGAACTTCCCTCCAAACTTCCCACCGGAGGGCAGAAATTTACCAAACCCTGGGCAGAACTTTTTCCCCAGATATCCACCCGACTTTCAGCCCCAAAACCATCCATCCTTCTTTACCCAATTCCCTGAGCCCAGATCACTGAATCCGGGAGAGGGGAGGCCAAGGGTGGAGGGGTACCCAAATCTTCCCAACCCGGGGTATTACCAGAGGAGGGACAGCTACCCTTCCCGGGATCAGCCCAGGGGAGAAAACAGGGCCCCGTATCAGCCTGAGCGGGTTTCCCAGTTAGAGCGCCAGGTTCAAAACATGGCGCGGGATATGGGTCATATACTGAGGGCGCAGCAGAACCCTCAGATCAGCATGCCGGCGCAGAACGCACCCAACTCTGGACCTGGTGCTCCAGAACAATGACGGGGGCAGCACCCCGATAACGCACCGGTTCCCAGGGAGGAGGCACAAGGGGAAGGGTGGTGTAAAGCCTTGGAGGAAGCTTCCTTCCTCACTTGTAAACAGCCCCTGGAAACCCAGGAACCGGAAACAAAATCTCTTGCCCCTGAAAGTCTGCCTCCTAAGGAGCAGAGGGGGGGTAGGAGAAACAAAAGACCCAAACAGACTCAGTTTGAGGAGGAGGTACAGATCTTCCAATTTGAGGGAGAGGGATCCTCAGAGGATCCTGGGAAAAGGATCTTCGCCTTCAAAGAGGGGGGAACTCCTCCCAAAGAAAAATGGGTCCCTAGGGATGCAAATTCAGACTGGGGAGATGTGGAGACTGAGCTACCGCCGCCCACTATCTCATCCCAGAACCAACAGCAAGAAAATCCCCTGGTTCAAACCCATCCTGGTGACTGCCTCCAAAAAGGGGGGGGCGGCCCAGAACCGGAACCAGGGGAACCCACAATGGCTCTGATCTCCAGTTGCCAACTTTTTCTTTCAGATTCCCAAGGCTCTCCACAGAATTCTGCCCAAAATTCTTCTCTCGCGATGTCCAAAACCAGAAAGTTAGCCCACCAGTTGTCCAAAAATGTACATTATCTGTGCCCCCTTGAGGAGAAGGAGGAAAGATATTATGCCCCGGTACAAGTACAGGGGCAGGGTACAATCTCGGCACTGGTGGACACTGGATCTCAAGCTACCCTTCTGTCCAGAAGGGCCTTTGATGAACTGAACGCAGGAAGGGGAGAGAATTACCAAATTCCTCTCACCTCACTTCCTGGACAACTCCAGAACTTTGACGGGAAGGAAATTTCCGTCGAGGGGACGGCAGACTTGGACATTAAGATCGGGCGACACAAGTTGAAACACCCGGTCATAGTTGTGACCCCAGAGGGCACCCCTTGTTTACTAGGGAATGACCTCCTGAGAAGGTTGTCACCCCTAATAGATTGCGTAAACAAGGTCCTCTGGACCCAGACTAGCCGACCAATAAAATTAAAACAGAGTGTCAACCATGTTAGTTTAAACGGCACATGCCACATGGTTGAACAAAAATCTGACCAAGTAGAATTTCACTTCCAGAATAGCCAAATTCCAGACGTGACAGTAATAGCAGTAGGACAAGAGACTGGTGATGGGGGGTCCTCTCTATTTCTGAAAATCAACCTTCCTTCCAGTCTAAAGTGGTATTCCACGCTGGAAGGAAACACTTTGAAATTCTATACCAATCCACAATCTGAAACTCCCACTCCTACAGTCCAGAAAGATGTGAAATCAGCTCAGAGCCTGGCTGATATTCAGCAAATTGGAGAGCAGTTGTTCATCCCTGTTCAGTTAAATGATGGGAAGGACTCTGTTCTCGCTCGAGTGTGTGTGAACAACGGTAAGAGCTTCATCAGCGAAGCCATGTTCCGCCAACTCCCAAAAGATCCAGCCATTCCCACCTTCAAACTGATAGACAAATGGGAAATGGACCTGGAAGCACCTAATTCCAAACATCTCCTGCCAAGCAGGTGTATGCTCAAAATCTCCATTGGCAACAAGAGCATTGTCCATAATTGTTGGGTCGTGCGAGACGTCCCTGCCGCCTTTTATTAAGCTAGTGACATTCTCAATCGCTTTGCCATTAGTTTGGACCTAATAAACTTCAAAGCTTGGTCCCGATTAGCGGATAATCCCATGGGCTTTGATGATCCAGAAAAAGCATTTAGGTCAGCTCAATTGCTACCTTATGCAGTTGAAATTCAGGTTAAAGAGGAAGTCACCATCCCAGAAAGGACCCGACAATTCTCCCTGGAAGTGAAAGTTAAAAGGGGACAAGAGTTGAAAAACCCTGATGCTTACATACATCTAAATGCTTCTCTCCAACAGCAAGGGTTGGGGGTAAACCCAACTCCATTAGTCAACATAGAACATGACACCATTCCAATAGAAGTGGATAACAGCGACTTAAAGAGTATTACTCTAGCCGCAGGCACCATTATTGGAATGGCGGTTGATGACCGACATTTCTCCATTGATCTTGTAAATGAACTGTTAGGACCAATCCCCAAGGACTGTGTTGACAGTGACAGTGAGGACAATACAACACCAGACAGGATTTTTACCCGGCATGGGGGGAACTTCCTGGTGTACACTTCTTGCCCTTATAGTAAGGAAGATGTGACTTGTGACTTCAGGAGGGATGAGGTGATTTTCCAGGTCCATGAGGGCTGCCTTTCCCACCTGAAGCCTCCGGTCCAAATCAGCACTCTGACCAGGGACTTCTCCACCCAGCTGGAGGAGGCCGCGGAGATAGCCAAACCAGAAGTCTTTCCAGGCTTCAGGCAGATGGTGGAAGAGAGAGTCAACCTAGCTGATGCCTGTGTGACTCTGGAACAAAAGCAAAAGTTGAAACAAGTTTTCTTGGATTTCCAAGATCTCTTTGCGGTAGACTCATATGACTGTGGTCGCACTGACATCCACACAACAACAATCCCCACGGACCCTGGCATGACTCCTGTGTTTGTGAAGCAATATCGCTTGCCTCTCGCATCAATGGAGTCCCTTACTGAAATAATTAAGAACCTTGAGTCCCGGGGAATAATCCGTCCAGTCCACAGCACCTTCAATAATCCGGTGCTGGGAATATTGAAGCCAAACGGCCAGTGGAGACTCTGCGCCGACCTCAGGGAGCTCAACAAACGGGTCCATACTTCCCGATGGCCTCTGCCCTACATTGACCAAGGGCTGGCCCAGATCCAGGGGTCACAGGTATTCACTGCAATAGACCTGACCAATGGATACTGGACTGTGCCTGTCAGTAGGGAGGACCAATACAAGCTGGCTTTTACCTTTGGGGGCCAGCAGTACACATGGACCCGGACTCCCTTCGGATACCTCAACTCCGGCAATGAATTCAATATTTTCCTACATAAGGCCATGCCCGACCTGGGTGCGAGGGGTAACCTGGCTTATGTAGATGATGTCCTCATCAAAAGCTCAACTGTTGAGGAACACATAGCGGAGATCCGTTATGTTCTGACACAGTTGAGGGCCGCCGGAGCAAAACTTTCCTTTCAGAAAGCACAGTGGTGTAGAACCCGTGTTAATTTCTTGGGGCATGAGATTACTCCTCAGGGTCTCTGTCCCCAGGAAAAGAAAGTGGAAGCACTTCAGAAACTGAAAGACCCCACAACTCTGCGGGAACTAAGGAGCCTCCTTGGACTGACTAATTACAGCAGAAAGTTCATTGAGGGCTACGCAGAGATCACCAGACCCCTGATTCATCTCCTGAAGGGGGGGGTCAAGTGGGAATGGGGTCCAGAACAAGCCGAGGCCGTAAAACAACTCAAAAGAAGCCTCTCACAAGCGCCTTGCCTAGCTTACCCGGTCAGAAACAAGGAGTTCTTCCTGGAGACAGGGTTCTCTAATACGTGCTTGACGGCAGTATTATATCAAAAGCATGACAAGGTCAATAAAGTAATCTCCTATGCGAGCAAAACTTTATCCTCTGTGGAGGAAAAATTCAACGATTGTGAGAAGGCACTCCTGGCAACGGTGTGGGCATTGAAGAATTACCGCCTGTTTATCCAGGGGGAACACATTATAGTGGAGACTCCACACCAGCCTCTGCAATATCTCCAAAGTGACAGAATCCGGGCCGGAAATGTGAGTAATTCCCGAATTACTTCCTGGATTCTGTCAATGCAAGGCTTTCCTGTGGAGGTCAGATATGGCCAAAACAAGAAGAGTCCCCTCGCGCAAGGTCTTGCTGACTTGCATGATTGTGCCAGACAAAACTGTCTCGAGGACGAAAGTCTAAAAATAAAGGACAACATGGAGGCATACCTTAATTCCCCCCACAAAGTCTTTGAAGAAGACAAGTGTGAGGGAATGCCCACTGTGTATGTGGATGGATGCTCTTACCATGTTGACAACAACGGGGAGAAAGAACTGGTGGCCGGCGTAGGGAATGCATGGGTGAATGAGTCCCCAGAACCCT
Source organism: Ambystoma mexicanum (assembly GCF_040938575.1). Lineage (NCBI taxonomy): Eukaryota > Metazoa > Chordata > Amphibia > Caudata > Ambystomatidae > Ambystoma > Ambystoma mexicanum. The sequence continues at coordinate 146,552,897 of NC_090935.1, read as the reverse complement.
CTGCTGGATACAAAATTGGTCCCCGAAGTAGTCAGGTGGCAGAATTGATGGCTGTGCATCATGCCATCCTCACTGCTGTCCAGCATCAACTCCACGAACTGGTCATAATCACAGATTCGGATTATGTACGGAACGGGTTCGTGGAGCACCTGGTTAATTGGAAAACCAGAGGCATGTTATGTGCTAACAACAAACCCTTGAAACATGGGAAGTTGATCCAAAACATTGATGATCTGGTCACCTCGAATGAGATGACCATCTATTGGAAAAAGATCAAGGGTCATTCCAAAGTAGAGGGACCAGACAAAACTGGAAATGACTTAGCTGATCAGCTGGCCAAAACCGGGGCCATCCAAGGGGATCTAATTGAGATTGAGTCCCTGTTGGGGGAAATCCAGGTCACTGCTATCACTAGGTCCCAGACAAATGCTCACAATGACCTTTCAATTGCACAATGGAGTAAGGAGACCCCTGATGCTGATTTGATTACTGCTCAGAAGGGGGATCCAATAATTGGTAAATTTTACCAGCACCTTGAGGACCCTGAGAACTTTCCCCTGACGGATACCGATTACATTGGGAAAGAGGACCTAAGAGTGTTGATGAAATGTCCAAAAATGTTCCGAATCCAAGACGGTTTGCTGGTAAGGAAATCCAAAGCTGGCCACGATCAGTGGATGGTTCCTACCTCATTCCGAAGCCTGATGTTAAGTCACGCCCATGATGCGGCCACCGCCGGTCATAGGGGGTTTCACACAACATTGGAAATCTTAAGAGAGGTTGCATACTGGCCACACATGGGCCAGGACCTCAACCAATATTTGAAGGGTTGTCTTGTGTGTGCACAATTTCAGCCGACATCCCTCACACACCGGGCGCCTTTACAAAAGAGGGGAATGACACTGCCATGGTCAGATTTACAAATCGACTTTGTAGGCCCTGTGATTCGCTCGGCTATGGGGAATAAGTACATGTTGACTGTGACATGCTTGTTTACCAAGTGGGTGGAATGTCTCCCAGCCCCAAACTGCAAGGCAGAAACGGCAGCTGCCTTGATGATTAACCACATCTTTTCCCGTTTTGGTCTACCTCAAAGGATTGAGTCAGACAGAGGTAGCCACTTCACCAGTGAAGTAATGACAAAGATGTGGGAGATATTGGCGGTCAAAAGGAAGTTGCATATTGCTTATCGGCCAGCTTCTTCTGGGGCAGTAGAGAGATATAACCGGACAATTGTGAGCATATTAAAGAAGTTTGTGGCAGATTCTGGGCCAAGTTGGGATATCCGATTACCTCTGGTCCTAATGGCTATCAGATCTACCCCTTCATCTGCAACCAAAATGTCACCATTTGAGTTGATGACTGGGCGCAAGATGGTGCTTCCTCAGCATTTGCTCTATAGGACCCAAGAGCAGACACTAATAAATGCCTCCACTACTCATGAGTATGTGGAGAATTTAAGGAAACACCTCCAACATGCTTTTGCTTATGCTCAGCGGAATCTAGAAAGATCAGCTGATAGCATGAAGACCCACTACTTCCAGGAAGGAATATCAGGTGGGAGACCGGGCCTATCTATACAACTTCCAAAGGAACCAGGCCAAGCAGCGCAAATTTTTGCCTACATGGAAAGGACCATTTGAGATCATCGACAAAATCTCCCCTGTGGCCTACAAGATCCGCATCCCCTAAGGCGGTTACGCAGAGGGGGAAGACAAGTGGGTCCACATGAACCAGTTGAAATGTTGCCATCCCAGGCACACTCTGCAACAACTGGAGGAATCCTCTGGAATCCTAGCGGGTACTGTCTCAGACTAATTCTGTTCCAATCATAAAACATACCACATCTAGTCTCTAAAATATTGTGATTTGCATGAAACTGTCTCTTAGTTATACTGTTTTTATTTTTTCAAAATAAGAATGTAATGTTTTGGTATGATGAAATGCATATGCTGCCCCACTATCTCAACAGTGGTGGAAAAACGTCTATGAGTAGGTATTGCCGCTCTTCCTTTGTCGTCCTAGGAGAAAGAAAACCTTGAGACGGGCCAAGGAGGACGATCCGGAGACCGGGAGCTGAGACGCAACGGGCTCGGGGTACCGCCCAATATTCCCATCAGGACCGGCGAGGAGAACCGATCGATCCGACCGGATGGAGGAAAAGATGCTGAACTGTGCCATCTATTGGAAGAAGATGAGGAAACATCCCAGGTCTTGCGAGTCCCATTCGTGAAATAGAATGGCCATCGCAAGAGGGGGGCTTGTGGGATGTATTTACCCATGCATCCGAGCCGTACCTCAAAACTGTGCAGTACTGACATGAAAACATCATGATGGCCAGAGCTTCCCAGAAAATGCACAGGGAAATGCAGGAAGAATAGGCTGCCACCCATTTTTGCCGATGTTATGGGCACAGAAGGACGCTGCCTAAAACCACCATTGGACTACCCGCACAGTAGTCTGAAACCATTGGGAATGGCAATGCTGATTGCCAAATGCAACCTAGAATTGTGGGGAATTCATTTCTTAAATCCCAAAAATGGGTGCAGTACCAGTACTCACCACTATCCAAAAGCCGGCGTTTTAAAACCACTCTGTTTCCCTGAAGGCAAGTCAAAATGCCTATTTTCAAACATTGCAATATGTGCAAAATATTCACTGAACACCAGCAGACATTTGGTAGAATGGAGTTTTGTGTGCCTACAAAATCTGGGAAATGAAGAGCCCAGAACAATGCTTATAACAAAACTAGCTGAGCTATGGAGTCAGCAGTTTAAGTTGCACTGGATTTAAAGACACTAAAATCTAAATGTTTAAATTGACTGAGTGACCTACTTTTGAGTGTCACATAGGTTGCAATTGTTTAAATGTCATAGTTTTGCACTTAGAATCAGCATTCTAGCTGCATGTGTAAAATTGCAAGTTAATTTAAAAAGCAACAAATAACATGACAGTAGCTGAAAGTCTGGCTTAAGGAACTTAATTCTGCCTGGCCACTACCCCCATCAGGAGTGAAATTTGAGTCACAACTGTGTTCCCAGGCCAACCTTCCTTTTGCTGCCCAAGCTAAGGATATGCCATCTATCTGATAATTGAATTACTGGTGCTCTGCAGGAGAGTGAACAAAGCCCTCTTCACTCAGGCAAAGGTTTTTATTACCGCAGTCGTAAAATGTAGCTTCCTCTTGGCAGGAGCTGGGAGGGGCACTGCCTGTGAGAGCAAGCTGGCTTGGCAGAACTGGAAAGAACCAGAAATTCAACCTTGTGCTGAGGGTAAACCACACCCCTTTGGAGCCAGAACATAACTTTAAAAAGATGAATAACTCATAGAGCGGACATGTGAAAATTTTATAAATGACACCATAATTCTTGTGATTTTTCTGCCCACATTTTAAGAGGTTTTTCGACCCGGTGGCGTGTTCAGGGGGGTGTCAGCGGAAAAGTGGATATAACTCTAAATGTATGCATGTTAAAAATCTGAAACTTCATCAGTTAATGTCCCTACTCCCTGCACACATGTATGTAAAGTTGGGTCCATGTCAGAAATTGCAAAATCAGTTAAAAAGTGAAATATGTGCCAGTTCTGAATGCAAGCTCCCAGGAAGAGCAGAGTTTGAACAGGGGATACCTCCTGTAATGCATGATGGGTGCATATGATTTTAAAACAATATGTACCTCTGCAAATATGTATTTGTTTCAAATCTAGATTTGTGTGTAAGTTGACAGGAGGAGTGGACTTTCTGCAGGCTGTAAAATGACATCACTCTGACCCAACCTAGCTCCCCCAATCAAATGATAAATGGAAGTTTGACCAATTAGAAGCTGAGAGAGAGGTAGGGTCAGTGATGCTAGAACACACCCACATTCTAAACACATAAAAGCAGACAGACAGGACAGATAGGGCTTCCAAATCCATCTGCAGCGGGACGCTCTGCCGGAAAAATCCATACTTACCTCCATACAACATCCAGAGATCCAGACTTCAAATTCATCAATCTATCCAGAACTAAGAGACCAGACCCAAAGAGAAAGCAGTGCTGTACTAAGAGACCAGCAGAGAGAGTGACCAGAGCCCAGTCTAAAACCCTGACCAGATCCGTGATGAGGCCCATTTAATTCAAGAATATAGTGTGAGTACCCAGCAGAACTGTGTAGAACCAATCTCTTAGTTTAAATTCATCTAATTCAATCTATTTAACCTAAGTAGAACTGCCTCCTAGCTGTCACCTGTCATTTCTAGTTGCAAGCTGCACTTGTCATTTTGAGCTTTTGAAATTTGCAAAAACCAAAAACGACCTCTAGTAAATCGGTCATATCTCCGCAACCGTTTGGGCTAGAGACTTGCAGTAACTTTCCTCTGATAGCTTAGAATCGTAGCTTTGAATCGCACCAAGAACACGCATCCGCGAATTTTACCGCGATTTGCAATTTCTTCACATGTAAAAACTGCTGCTGTTTGCTTTCCATTTGCCAGAAATTCGTTTGACCTGCTAACTATCCCTGCATCATTGCTAGTGTGAGCCTGGACTAATATTAACTAGATACCACTCACCCTGAACCTCTGAAAGGGAATTAAAAAGCATTTCCAGCATATTTCTCATCCATTGCTAGCACATATCAAAGCAATTTGGGCCTGTGATTTCAAAACTCCTATCTGTTTTCTGTTGTCTAAGCTTGCTGGATTGAACTGATTACATTGATTGCATTTCTGAGAACTGTGTGCTTTCCTCCCATTTCCTTGCATTGCATAAAGAGGGGGGGAGTGAATAGCCAGAGAAAAGTGATGACATTGTTTGGTTGAAATCATATTGCGTATTTTCTGTACTGCATTCATTGAATATTGCATCCACCTGAGCTTACATAAGGCATCCTCTACCACATTATACTTTTGTACCTATTTACCAGTGTGCTACCTTATCCATTTCATGTCAACTCATTAGTGATTATAAGAAGTGTGCTAGTGCCAGATTCTCCGTTGTTGATCTATATCATATCAGATTAAGTGTGCTATTCAATTATTAATTTATTATAAAGTGTCATATATATATCTATTGTTTAAATTATCAAATAAACCTTTTAAACTTGCAAAACAGAACTACTTCTTGGCTCAGTGGGGTCAGGGGGATTCCAAGAGAGGGGTGTTATATAGGGGTAGTCATCCAGAACGCATGAACTGGACCTAAAGATATATCAATAAGGGTTTTCATTCAGTATTCTAGACTAGGCGTTAACTTAGCTGTAGTGCTGAATTGAATCCTCTTACACTCTTTAAAATAAAGCTCATCGCTGTGCAAAGTTATCATTAACTCACTACACGACTGCTTGTAAGACTCAGCTTTACTATGAATGTGAGCTGCCTATTTTAATGGAGTGCTGTGGCACACAGATACACTATGCACTAGTGTGCACTCATTAATGTGAGATCCCTTGGTGCTCATGCAGTGGAAATTCATGACCTCATCCTCGAGCTGCACCTAGATATCTTCCCCACCACAGCGTCCTGGACCCATGATGCCTCTGGACCACAGCTTTCCTTGACCATCCCACCTCATTCTGCTGTCTACAGATCTAATCGACTAGACGTGATAAGAGGGGCAGTAGCCCTCTTAGCTAAATCCTCACTACAAATCAGGGCCTGCCCCCTGCCCACCACCCCTGGGTACGGAATTGTGCTCCTGAACACGACCAAAGACACACAAACCACATTCAACTTGCTCTTGATCTACAGGCAACCCAACAGTCCGAGCCTCCCAGATCTCGACATCACACTTCTGATTATGCCTTTCATGAAACCATCTACCAAATGCATCATATTGAGGGACATTAACCTTGGATTTAATGATATTACTGATCCCAAAGCAGCTGATTTATCAGCAGCTCTCAGCGACTGGTGCTTTACCCAACTTATTACGAGCCCTACCCATTCCAAAGGATGCATCCTGGACTGGATACTCATGGCCAATGCCACCATTAACATCTCTGCCATTGATCCGTTACCCTGGTGCAACCATTTCATCATCCACTTTAATCTCTCCCTTACAAAGCTGAACAAATTCACTCCTGCGCCACTGAGCCCCATACAAGTCAGCAAAACACGCAAGTTGAAACACAAGGATCTTAAACCATCTCTCCTTGCAGTTCTCAGCAACAACGCCGCAGTTCCAATACACACTGCACAGGACCAGGCCACCCAATACTATACCTGCCTTCTCCGGGCCCTTGACATATACGCGCTACTCAACTCTAAAATTCCAAAACCCCATAAAGCCAACAATTCTTGGCTCTCTGATGAGCGTGTCCACTTACACAGGGAAAAAAGATCCCTAGAACACTTATGCAAAAAGGAAATCGCTCCAAAGAAATGCCAGAATCTCACCACAGTGGCCCACAACTATAAGAAAGCAGTATTCACCTGCAAATCCGATAGCTACAATGAGAGAATCGAAAGCTTCAACAGTAAATAATTATTTGTAATTCTCTGAGAGCTGGAAACACCCATTCCTCCTGTCATCAGTACATGCATCGACAAAGTCTTATGTACTATGATACGAGATGCCCTCACTCACAAAATTGAGTCATTACAGATCAGTGCCAAAAAGGCCATACTCGTCAGCATATCACTTGTGCTTCATCCTGACATCCCCCCTAGTGGGAACCCCCACCACCAACAACCCCATTTTGCATTTAGTCAAGTCACACAAGAGCAACTAGTGGCTATCATTTGAACATTCAAACCTTCTAACTGTAAAGGAGACTCCTGCCCAGCGCATATCATAAAGCTCTGTGCTCCCACGCTTATGCCCAGCATCACCGAGTTTGCCAACACATCTTTCTCAATGAGCATCGTGCCCTTCACCATCAAATCTGCCAAACTCCCTTGACCCATTAAACCCCACCAACTACCACACCATTACTACTATCCTGTTCCTATTTAAAATTCTGGATTGCCTAGCCTATGCCTGAGTTCGGCAGTTCTTGGATAGTACCCACCTGCTTGGCAAAAGGCAATCTGGCTTTCTCCTTAAGCACAGCACAGAAACAGCCCTTCTGGATTTAAAAATACAAATGGACTTCACCCGGAACTCTGGTAATCTAGTTATCCTCCTCCTGCTAGATCTGTCCATGGTCTTTCACTTGGTGGATCACAATATTCTTTGGCAACACCTAAACCAGCTCTTCCATTTCTCTCCATAAGCCACTTCGTGGATCAAATCTTTTCTTAGTGGTCGGACCATGCAAGTGTTTATAGGGGAATCAGCTCCTGATGCCACCCCCAGCCTGCTTGGCATTGCACAAGGGTCATTTCTCTCGCCCGCCCTCGACAACTCCTATACTGTGCCCTTATTCAATCTCAACTCCAGAGGTTCCAGCAACACCAATGTGGCTGACAATACACATACACACCCCCCTCACTGGTGCACTACTGACACCAATAAAAGTAATGCAGTATACAGCACCATCCTGGCCACTGACAACATATGTCTTAATGATGAAAAAACGGAGCTGCTCATCGTTGGCTACCCACTCCGATTGGACACTTGTACGCCATCTTCTTCTCCTGCTGGATCGATGGCACATCCATTCTGGGTGTTTACCTCAATGCAGACCTAACCATGACAAGAGAGATCAATGCCCTAGCATCATCCACTGCCTACACCACTGCCACACTGCCACGCCAGACTCATCTCCCTGAGTAGACAGTTCCTCTCGCCAAGCAACCGCATTGCCCTCACACCAGAGGCATTGCTAGGGGGCGCTTAGGGAGCTAAAATGTAAAAATAAGTAAATGAAACTATGAGCTAAAGTTTCCTTTGTAACTGATTAATGTGTTTATATCATTGAATTATTTGTATTTGCTGTTCGTATTTGGGGTTTTATATGACTAAACGTTAGATAGGAACCAATGGAGCACTGTACATGTTATTTAGGGTGACATACGAGGTAAGGGGGTGGTGAACATGTGGGTGGGATGGGATTACTTCATTTGGACCAAATGGCTTTTAAAAAGTGAATATATTGAATCTGACTGATATGATTTTTTAAATGTTTGTGCGCCCACCAGTTGCAGGAATGGGCTAGGCGTGTGCCACAAATATAAGAAAATGAAGCAGACGGCTTCAAGATATGCATCACATAAGTGTGCTCCTTTTGGCAAAAGAGAAAATCCAATGCGAAAAACGCCTCTATTTTTCAACATTCCTTTCCTAGGTCCATAAAACACTGCCAACAGTGGCATTAGTGTTTGCATTTGGTATTTGCTATTTGGTATTTGGTATTTAGTATTTGGTATTTGGTATTTGGTATTTAGTATTAGTATTTGGTATTTGGTATTTGGTATTTGGTATTTAGTATTTGGTATTTGGTATTTGGTATTTAGTATTAGTATTTGGTATTTGGTATTTGGTATTTGGTATTTAGTATTAGTATTTGGTATTAGTTTTTTATTTGGCCAGATCAAGTGCTTGCCAAAGTGGGAGAAAAGTACTGGTCTAAGTCATAGGTTTTGAGGGAAAACAATTTCTCATTCTCCTACATCAATTATCATTTAACATTGACTATAATGTTGCTAAATTAACACTATAATAAATTAGTAAAAACAAAGGGCCTGATTTATAAAATGTGGTGCGCGCCGAAAAGTCTGTCACGCCGTTGCGTGCAGTCGAGTGCTCTGTGCGACACTCCACGCAAAGTGTGGGATGGGCCTACGCAAAGAAATAAATAGGGGGCGGAACAAGGATATTTCCCATTCTGCCGGCAAAATGAGGAATATTGTGGGCGTTTTGAGGGACGGGCCACGCAGTGTAATCGCATGCCCAGTGAAGCGCAAACCTAACTGACTTCATGAAATCCAATCTGTAACTTCACATCAGGAAAAGTTGCATGCAAAACTTGTGGACTCACCGTCACATGAAAGGAGGTGCAGAGCACTGCGCGCATAGGATCCGAAGCGAAAATTAAGGTTTGCATAGCAATTTAGGGGTCACGGCACGTAGTTGAGGTTGGCGTTAGGGGTGCTCATATGCAGATTAGCAGGGTGCAGCCTTGAATTACGGGGGTTCGGATGCAGGTGTAACGGCCGCTGCATTGAGTTACGCGAAATGGTATGCAGATTATCGGGTGCAGTTTTGGGTTACAGGGGTTTGTACACAGTGTCGCTGGGGTTCTGCCTTGGTTGAGGGATGACCAAGCAGTTCTGCCGGGGTGCTTGATGGTGCAGATATGGTAGACGCAAAGGTCGGTATATGTCGCTGGTTTCGCTTTGCTTGGAGGCATGTCACGGGAATTCCAGGTGCTACTTGTGCCCAAGGTTACTTTGTGGTAGAAATTCCATAAATAGGCAGAACATGCATTTGCGTGAAGGTAGGCGCAAAGTAGTTCTACGTAAAGAGTGCTTTGCAGGGACTTTGCACATTTTCTATGAATCAAGCAAGAAGTCTACAATTAAGCATTAAACATGCGTTTGGCGGGCTACACCGGCAGGTAACAGCCCAAGTTACATGCCCACATGCTCAAGAAAATTGATGGAGATCGACGTTCCGTTAATAGGCCGATTTATTCCACTGAACACGTGAATAATGCTATAAGCCTCCTGAGGCAAACCCTCGAGGTGCTAAAAGCAATTTGACAAAAAGTATAACCTGCAGGGAATGGGAGGCAGGGGATGAGAGAAAAGAGCTACTGCGGGTGGAGGGTGGGTGCGCATAGCCCTCGGGTTGCTCCGAACCCAGGCTTGCATCAGTAGATGGAGCCCGGGTTTGGAGCAACTTGATTGGGTCCCGCCCTCTCCCCATCCCCGAGGGTGCTAATTCAATATAAAGGATGGTTTATTGTAAGGGGAGCGAGTATGGAACTATGAATACACATAAATACGAGTAATTTGAGCCTGAATATGAGTCACTGCTGACTGTTAGTCAAGGATTCGATCGCTGCACAGTCCTTTTTCTTGTCCAAAAATGTACCATGGATTGCTCCGATACTAATCTGGAACATGCACAATGCACCCCTAAAAAAGAACAATCTATGCTGCAAAAGTAAACAAGCATGTTCTGTGAATATATTATCCTTATTATTTGCCAACATCTGCGCTTGCTCTGTGTGCTTTGGCTTTGAATCAAGGAGCTTTTACAAGAAATCATGTGAAATTACTATTCCAATGCTATTTTGTATCGAAATGGTAAACAAACTTTGATTTAGTTCTCAATATTAAGTTCAGCTTCAGCAAACTAAAACATTGTTGAAAATAAAATATTTGTTCCCCAAATAAAAGTGGGGATAGCCTGGGAATTCATGGATGGAGCTGAGACACAGCGAACTGATAGGGTCTGGCTGAGGACCAAGAACCAAACACGAGTAAAATCGGGAAAAGAGTGTCAAGGGCCAGTGCTAGGACTCCCAACCATGTACAAGCCAAACACCTTGCCTTGCACATTGCCTCTCCCTAATCCTCGATAGAAGAGCAATGCTTGTCCTCCCGCCGGCATCAATCACACCTGTGCCTTGCGGCAGAATGGACGCTGTGCGGCAGGTGGTGGCAGTGGCACTGTGCTTCTGGGGTAAGCTACAGCAGGGCATGCACGGGGTAGGTGAGCCCAGTTTCACGGGGCATCAGACTCTCCTGACATAGAATTGAGCAGGCTCTAACCAGTCGACTGCTTGTGCTGCTTGTTCCATTCGGGTTTACCCCTAATTGTCGAAAAAAAAGTTTTAATGCACGTCCACTGTGCATTCGGCCCGGTATACAAAATCGAAGCCCATAAAACCTAACAAGGGGAGCAGGGGTTGTGGGGGTTTAGCCCGCATATATTAAATGGCCAGAGGAGGGAAAACAACGAAATCCGCAAAACTAGAATTACAAAATGCAAGCAATTGGGCTTCTTAATTTTGTACTTTGAGTCTTTGGGGTTCGGATTTATAACGTAGATACTTCCATACTATTACACACGACTACAGTTTTGAGGTTACCATGCACAAGGAGGAAAGGTCACTTCATGGCAGCGAGGAGCATTAGCTTGATATCATTGTAAATAACGGACTCACTGCATAAGGATGAAAGGCAGAGCTATTCCTCCGAGTCTTCCCAAATATGCCCACGGATTGTGCACAGGTCTATGGAAACTTGTATGTACATATTTGGGAATCTCCCGCTGGGTGGAACTCATTTAATTGGCAAAAGCCAATGATTATTTTCTGTGCCACATCAGCAATGTGAATACAAGGAAGATATCGCTCAGTATGAAAATGCTTATCCCACCCAAGCAGCTAATGCCGACACACCACTGCCCACTTGTCTCCCCTGGCATCGCTACCTCCATTAGCCCTCCTGTTTCTCAGAATTAGACTGGAAAAGCTCTCTAAAATCGGGTTCTGTACGTACCTGCGTTTCTAGCACGCCATTTTGCATCCCTTTTATTTGTTATTAATACAGCACCTAAGAAAAGGCATAATGGAATACACTGGGCCTCATTACAGGGAAGGCGGTAACCATGACACTATTAGCGCCATGGTTGCCGCCGGTATTTTATCGAGTCCGCCATGGTGAATGGTGGATTTACTGCCCCATTCCAAGGTGTGCGGGGGCAGTCATTCCCCATTCACCACGGCACTTCCCCATTCCCATTTTTGCCCCATAGGGCTCAATGGGAATGGGGAAGGCAGTAATTACGGTACCGAAAAATGTGGTACGGTAATTACCTCCAAGGTCCCTTTGCGGGTCCCGTCCTTAACGGCTGGTAAAACCAGCCGTTAAGGTAGGGACCCGCGAAGGGACCTCGTAGTAAGGCGGTAAGGGATTACCGGTACCGGTACCCTTACCAGTACTGGTAATCCCTTACCGCCATCCGTATACTGAGGCCCACTGCGTACCTAAAAGCCAGGAGTGGTTGATTTTTGCAACTGCCCGATTAGTCTTAATACTTTCACGACTTATACACACCAGGTGTCGTTGCAACGAAGCCACATGCTCGTAGTCATTATTTAACCCTAGGCTCAAACCAAGAACCCTTATTATGGGTGAGTTTAATCTACGTTTTCTGGACAATTCAGATACCCACTCTCGTTTAGTTAAAACCACACTACTCAACATGGGTCTTCATCAACACATTGCCTACCCATGACCATGAAAGTACAATGGACTGGGTTCTTACTCAGAACCTTGTCCTAGAAGATGTAGGCTGTAATCCCTGCCCCTGGTCTGATCACTATCTCCTAGAAGGGAGCTTACTGACACCCATTTGCCAAAAAAACAGGCCTGAAAAGGGTTGGATCTCTTATAGGAACCTCTGCGTGCTTACTGCTGCCAATTTGGCCCTGTTTATTTCACCTATGACTAACAATTTCCCTTACCTGAAAAAATCCAAGGAATTGGCTGCAGCGTATTCCAGTACTCTTGAAGAATTCTGTTAATGGCTTGGCCCCAATAAAAAACACAGCAAGAAATCAGCTTTGTAAAAAGTTGTTTTTCCACAGCTATTCAGTCATTGAAAACTGATAAAACCAAAGCCCTGAAACAATGGAATAGAACTTATTCCACTGAAGACAAAAATGCATATTCTATTGCAGCTAGAGCATATAAAGTAGCAATCACCAATGCAAATAATGCTTCTATGATCAAAGAATTGCAGGAGAATCCTCCGATTCCAGAGAACTTTTCAGAATTCTTAAAGAGCTTGAGGACCCCTGTGCAGCCACGTCACAGGTCACTAAAGATTCCACATGGTGCCTATCCATTCAAGACACCATGATAAACAAGCTGCTGAACATCCAAAAAGATATTGCTGCCAAGGGGGAGTCTGGCGTAATGGCTGGCATGGATTCAGCACCTTCAGGGGCCAATGATCTATGCCCAAGATTTGAGTTCCAACCTATTAGTGAACAATACCTGGCTGAAGTCCTAAAAAAATCTAAAACCTACAAACTGTAAGCAGGCACGTCATTTCACCAAAATGCCAGGGGTAGCAGAAGTGACCTCACATGACCTTTGACCTCCGATGAAATCACAGGGAGTGATGTCATTTGCCCCCCCAAAACCCCCAACCTTGAACTGACATCAGAGGAAGCGATGGAACACAACCTTCCAACTCCTTCACAAAACAGGAAGGGACATTACATATTGTTCCTAAGTACACTACGAAAAATATGGTTGTGATATCAATATAATGTTATATACATTTCATACAAGAATGGATCACCATATGTATTGCTAATATCAGTGTGCATAGGCCCATATTACCAACTTACTGTGAATGCAAACAGACGTCCAAGGCCAACTGATAATATGTTATTATAAAGCACTTACGCTTAAGCGCTTTATATAGATGAAATATACATACAATATCACCCAACCTGTGTTGGTACTCGTTTATCGACATCAGAAGGAAGAAAGGCTGAGTTGAGGTGTTAAAGAACAGACTAAATCAGTGACTCACCCCCTGAAGTGTGCCTGGAAATAAATCTTTATGATTCTAGCAATTATTGGATAGAATTCCAGAAAGACAAATTATGTGTTATTTCTATTCTTTCTTATTTAGCGTCACTGCTCAAAGTGATACACTTGTGGAAGCCCGTTTTTGGGTAAGAAAGTTAGACACTCCAAAAATAAAAAGCCACATGACACTGGCCACAGCCCAGGAGCATGCATTTAAAAAAAAAAAAAGTAAAAAAAAAAGAAAATCTTTAAAAAATAAAAATCTAGGGGTAGCAAGGGAGACCACAGGGCTAGCAAGGGTGACCTCAGGGGTCGCAACTGCGACCCCTGGTGACCCCCAAATGACATCGCTGACTGTAAGGGGGCATATGCCAAGCCCTCACAATGAAGCTCTGCACCTCACAACTGGTCCCTGTAATTACCAAATTTATAAGCGCATCCTTTAGGGAAAATTCCGTTCCCACTGACATCAAGCAAGCTTGGATTGCTCCGTTAATTAAGAAATCTTCATTGGATGCCAGCATACCAAGTAATAACTGGCCAATTGCAAATGTGCCCTACCTTTTAGGAATACCAGACCAGGTGGCACAGCTTCAGATTAAGGAGTTCCTACTGTGCCATGATATTTAAGGACAGAGACAATCAGCGTTCCAACGGGCCCACAGCACTGAGTCAACCCTCCTTGACTAGAACACTAACATATTTAACATCATGGGGAAGGCTAACACAGCCACGCTTATGCTGTTGGACCTGTCCGCTACGTTTGACCTAGTCGATCACTCCATACTTACAGACAGGTGATATGACGCAGCATACTTCTCTACTGCAGATGCAAGCTGGGTAAAGTCATTTCTGTCAGATCGGAAGGTCACTTCGTTCTGGAGGCTAGGGCAGAGGAGTAACCTTAACAACTTTACGCTCCCCTCATTCAATCAGTTGGATGCAGCTGACGTAATTTATGCAAATTACGCTGATGACACACAGTGCCTTGTCCCGCTTACTGGTGACTATGCCTCAGACTCTGATACCATCAATCGCACTTATGGTCTGATTCAAACCTGGATGCGAGCAAATAAGCTTGCGCTCAATTACTCCAGAACTGAACTCATGGTCGTGGGGACAACACCACACTGCACAAGCTAAGTCCGAAATAGCAGCAATTTAATATTGCAAGCTGCACCGTCAAGACCCAGTCCAAAGTTAAAACTCTAGGAGTAACTCTGGACCAGGATCTTCGCATGAAAGCACAGGTTAACGGCTTGGTCTTCAACACATTTTACCACATGAAATTGCTGGCCCAGCTTTGTCCTTCTTAATAACAACAATTGTGCCACTATTGCTTGCGCTGTTATAGGGGCCAAGTTGGACTATTGTACTAGTCTCCTGCTGGGCATCGCTAATCGAGAGCTCTCCCAGCTCGAAGTCATCCAAAATAATGCTGTACGTATAGTGGAAGGGCTGCAAAGAAGAGACCATGTTTCAACTGCTAGGAGAGCCCTGCATTGGCTCCTAGTGAGCAGCAGGATTCTGTTTTGCGTCCACTGCATCACACATCGCTGGCTGTTTGCGCAAGGGCCCAAGTAGCTGTCCAATGGCATCTCTTGCTTATCAGCTCGTAGAACAGTACGATCTAATAACACGTTCCTTCTACCAACACCGCACACCAAACTTGCATGTGCAGCACTTGGGTGCTACCCGCATGCAGCCCCGAGACTGTGGTATGCTCGCCCCCCCTGATTTGAGAGCGTGTGCATCACCCTCCAGCTTTCAACCAGGCCTGAAACCACCCAATTCTGCTCACTTCCACTGCCCCGAGTGCTGCCTCTGAATCTAGACCGCCTTTGTTATGTTGATTGTTGTCTGTCCTGTTCAGCGCCCTTATGCCCCAAGGCTTATGTTTCACGCTATATGAAATAAATTAAATAAATAAATATTTTTGATGTATGATTTTATGCATAACTTGTAGACTACAAAATCAACATTAGCACATAACCCGAGAGGACCAGAAAAAGACCATTCCTACGCTCTCTGCTGGATCAGCTGTAGCCATCAGTAAATGATCTGAGCAAGAAAGGTGCATTTCTGAAAGCACAGCAATAGGTGAAAAACAGAATCTTATCTGCAGTCCAGGGGGCGTGCTGAGGGGGACACTTTCTACCCTCTCCAGGGTGCTCATGAGTGCGCTCAGCTGCTGCTAGACAAGTCCCCAAGTGCTCCAAAGAGCCTGTCCTTCACCCGCCCGTCCCCAGGCCAGCAAGGCACTCTGGTCTTTCTAACTAAAGCCTCTGCGTTTCACTCCCTGCAGAAGGGGGCATTGGATTTCAGCTGCAAATGTTTGTGTGCAAGCTGGCAGGGCGGCATTCCCGGCTCACTGGCCATAACAAAAGAGGAAACTACAGACACATTTCCTTGTATCACATATGGGAGGGAATTTAGATTTGCTACACGTTAAACTGCAAAGAACCAGGCATTATAAAGTGACAAAAAGCTGTGACTTTGCAACTGTCAGTTCTCAGCTGGGCAAGAAGCATAACTAGAGGGATCCTGGCACAGGCCAGGCAGTGACGGGGTGGGTCTCCACTTGTTTCCACTGGGCAGTGACTTGGAGCTTAAGTAGAGCTTGAGCCAGCTCCTTGGCCTACACCTGCCCAAGCCATGCCTTGCTTCCCCACCTCTCTCACCAAAGCTTTAATGCTGTTACAACCAGTGCCCTGACCAGCAGAGCGAGTGATTGGTAAGAGCTGTTTTTTCTCATTTGAACACTGAGGGCCCGATTCATGGAATTATCTGCATCAGTAGGGTACTTGCGCCCGCAGCTGCGTGCAAATCCGCCTTTGTTGATTCATGGAATTAAATGCACGCTACTTTTCCTGGAGTTGTGTGGAGTTCACACTGGCTCAGCACGTACTGCGAGCCGTCAAGGGCCTTGCTCGTGACTCCAAGCAAAGCGTGGGCAGAGAGCTGAGAAGGGGGCAGAAAACCAAACATAGGTAATAAGAACTTGCGAAAAAGTGGGCGATCCAATGGTCAACCTACAGGCAGTCCCTCGCACACCCACAATTGTGTGGCATGAGATGTATTCAATGATTCGACAGCGCAACGTCTCGGCTGGCAAATGGTCCTTGATACGATCCACCACCCGAAGGCAGGTGTAAGTACACTTGCGCGTAGGATTTGCAGTGTGCAGGTGGAGTTGCATGTCGGATTTTGGGGTGCGTGTACTCAATCGGGGTTCCTATGTATCTATGTGCCGGATACCATTAAGGGGGACACCGCGCATAGTCCCCGAGTCGTGGGCTTGCTTACAGGGGACCCCATGCACTGTTTGAATGGTGCATATATTTGCGCTCAGGGGAGCACGCAAGGGAAGCGGTTCTGGCTGCTTATGCTTTGCTTGTGGGCGCGTTGGGGGCGTCCCAGGTGCGACTTGTGACTACAGTTACTTTGCGCTGCAAATTCCATGAATACGTGGGGTGCGCATTTTTCTTTCTGCACGCAGGCTCACGCTGTGTCCATCTCGGCACGCGGACCTTGCAGGATTTCTGCGCACATTTCCATGAATTGAGCCCTTTGCAGCCAGAAGAACATTCCCTCATTTGAGAAGCACTTCTCATATTTGTGGGTAAATAGTTTACTACTAAGCCTGTCTCACTGAGAAGGTATGTGACCTGGGAATCCAATGCAGAAATAATGTATCAATTGAACCTCAGGGAATGTTTGGAGCTGCTTTGGCACATTTACATCCCATCAAAATGTCATGCATTTTCATCTAGTTTAGCAGAACGCAGGAACCAATCTGTGTCAAGTAACACCTTCAGTTGAATTATCGAATGTTGAGTTTTTTTCCAGCTAAGACATAGCGCCTTGAAACCCCTGTGTTTAGTGCGCTTCATAAACGGAAACATAAATAAATGAATAAAATAAAGAGGCAACGTCATCTCACATAGGCATAAATCGTGATAGCTGCAGGCTATGGGTGACCTTCTCGCCGAACAGTTTTAGCTTACAGCTTGGTGGACAGCAAATATTACCATCAGGAGAAAATGCCAGGGCATTGTGGAATTAATCAAATCAAGGCCACTATCCTCTGCGAGCGGTGTGTTTTCGTGCCTACACAGCCATTTCTGATGGGCGGAGGTATCTGTGTGATGTTTGCTCCGAAGTATGGGGGGAGATCCCTGAGACAAAACCATGCTGCAGGTCTCACGTAGCCCCACAGTTTACTCCCCGCACCCCGGAAATAGTGCCCTTACTTAGACCAGCTAAATATCGCTGGATATCTGGACAGTTATTTCCAGACTCCAGCATCTTGAGGAAACACTTTTGGAATTTGGGGTGATTTATCCTCTTTTGCTTTAATTATATAGTTTACAGCTCATACCTAGCTCGAGAGCAGCGGAGTGCTATACAGGGTGTGGTTAGCCAGCGTATGGGTTGGCATCTTTTAACAGTAGTGCAGTACTGTGAGTTTCTCTCTGTGTTTCGGTCTGTACTTCCGGTGGGGTTAGTCCTTGGTCAGGTGCTACCAGGACGTGCTACCAGGACAATGCAGTGCCAGCCAGATGCCATTCACCAATGGTCATAGGTGGTGGCTTCAACCAATGGAATCATTCACCTGCCAACGGGACCCTTCTGTTATGAGTGATCCCTACAGCCCTGTGGCATGCATGGCTAGCATGGCTGGTAAGCACCGCACATTTCGGTAATGAGGCCCGCTGTCTCATCACAGCATAATATGACTACCAATTCTGGAAATCAACCACCTATTACAGAAATAAAACTACATTGGCAATGCCAACAGTTTGGGCTTTTGTATAGGCATGGGAAAGCACTTGCCAGGTATGCAATACTGGCATTAACTGGCCATTGATGGTAACAGGTGCAAAATAGTGTGAATAGCTGGGTATCTAATTCCCTGGCAAATGCCTAATGCTTATGCACAAGCCAAAACTGCTGACTGGGTCATGCTTGTTATTAACAAGACTTCTGTGAAGAACTCACATAATGCTTATAAATCGATTGGCTGAAGGCAGACCTGGTTTAGAAATGTGTATTACACCAGCAGCTGTTTACAGCTCCAACTAAGTCATTAACTCTCAGAAGACTTCGTTGAAAAAAACACTGGCTCGTTGAGTGCAATATTTGATGGTAAGGCTTGATTAAAGCTATCTGAAATGGCCATAGGGATTAGCATAGCCATTGACAGCCAATGGATGGACAAATAACCAAACAACACCTTCAAGCTTTATGTCCCTCCTCGTATGCCATATCTCCCTTTCTGAACTTTAATGATATAATTTCGGCTTATAGGTGGCTCAGCCACCTAGCCCAAACTTAAAATACCACATAGCACAAAAATATATTAAGTGTAATCCAAAAATACCAGAAATTCCTTGGCGGTGATTACAATTTTTGTTCACGTTTCCCGTTAAAGAACACATCAATTCCCAAAATAAGGTCAGCTCTGAGAATTGGTCTTGAAAAGGTTAAACCCCAGGCCAGCTGCTGCAATGTGAACTAGTTGGCAGTAATCAGTAAGGCAATAATACTGAATGTGTTAGTGCAGCAGTGTCTGTACACCTAGGCCTGTTCCTAGAATGTAATATCTTAGGCCCAGTGGTATTTTAAGCCACCGGTAAAAAATACTTATCCATTGCAATGCTGGTTTAGCCACTGGAAAATGCATGAACATATGATATTCACAAGCTTTATTTTGAGACTCAGCTGCAATCACCATGGTTAGGTTTTAATGCGTACATTGCTCGTAGTATTGCCAAACTGCCGTACTGCAGAGATTGCCATCTGGCAGAACAGCATTCTCACAGGGGCAGTCATTTACTCCCTTCAGTATTTCTGACACATTGAGTGATTGTGTGTTCTGCATGACCTTTATTTGTGTAAAAGCACTAAATACAGCACAAACTGGAATGTGCAAGACAATTGAAAACATGCATTGGCAAAGACAACAGTCTCGACTTTTGTGAGGGCATGGGATAGGCATTTGAATGGTGCTACCAGAATGTTACTACCAGGCCATTGGATGGCAACAGCTAGAAACTGGTGTGATTGACTGGGCAAATGGTATCTGTGCCTGGCAACTTTGCGCCTGATACCTATACACATGCCAAAACAGTTGTCCTCTCAATGCCTGTTTTTAACAGGACATCAGAGCAAGACACAGATATAAAGCAAGTGGATGAGATACAGTCATTGAGATATTCTATTACACAGGCAGTGCACTTTGAACTGCAAATAAGGCATTCATTCATCCTTTTCTCTTCGTTTTTCTGGACCTCTCAGTAGTAGTCAACAAAGCCGACCTCCAGACACCCACCGGCACTCTACATCACAGCTTGACACTCTAAATCACGCCATGGTGATAACTGTGCCCCCATAATTAAAAGAAGCTTTGGTTTCAGGGGGGTATTTGGATCGAGCGGATCCGGTACATTTTAGACCCAATTTTAATCTCCCTTTTTTAAAGTAAAATAATGGAAGGGGAGGCAACCATTCAACTATCAAGATATCTTGAAAAGTGTGCACTCTTGGCTGAAGCCCTATCCGGCCTCCATCCATTACATTGTACAAAGACAACAGTACTCTTCATATAAAACACACTATTAGAAGTTTGAGACAGGGTAGTCCAGCGGCCTTGATTCTCTTGGCTCTATTGGCAGCATTCGACACTGCTGGTTATAGTATCTTAATACAGTATTTTGAAACAGTGATGAACGTTGATGGCTTTGCCCTGGCCTTGCTGGAATCCTGGCTGCAATCCCTCTTAAAGACAAGAGTCAGAGGGTGCGGCTGGGGTGCTTTGTTTCATCTAGCAGTCCACATTCCTGTGGTGTTCCATAGGGCTCTGCGTTGTCCCTTCTTCTTTTTAACATAATATGTATCCTCTGGTTCAATTCATAGGGAAGTGGGGCTTCCAATGCCAACTCTACTCAGACGACACTCAGATCATTGGGGACCTCCAGGGAGGACTAATTGGGGGTAAAATGGTGGAGAAGTGCTTGGGTGCAGTGCAGTGGTGGGTGCAGGACAGAGGCCTACGTCTTAATAGAGGCAAGGCAGAAGTGCTGCTGCTGGTATGTTCCATCGATCCCCTGCTCTAGTTCTGAGGGCCACAAAGCCTTGGGTCCCCTCCAGCTCTAGTGGAAGTGGCCAGAAATCTGGGGGCACTATTTGATACTCAACCTTTTTACTGCCTCAATTGGATGAGTGATAAGTGCACATTTCCATCTTTATAATATCAGTCGGTGCAATCAAATATTAGTTAAGTGATAGCTCAAGATTTTAATTTAAGCCGCAATTTTATCTAGATCATATTACTGCCTATCTCTCTAACTAGGTACTTCAAATAAATTCTTGTTGATGCTTCAAGCAGCCCAAAATTGAGCGGTACATTTGATATTTGAACTAAGAACATTTTATCACATTTTGCAGTTCCTCATTTAATTAGGCTGGATGTGAATGGAAGAGCTGATTCAGGTTTGAGATTTTACACAGATTAAGAAAGTTGCCAACGGTTTGTCATGCATGGCTCTGTAATAACATTTATACAAGAATGCAGAGAAAAACATTGAATTAAAAGAAACAAAAACGACACGCGCCAGAAAATGTGCGATGTTTGCAGCCCATCTACAACAAGAGTATATGTCCAATGTAAATGACAATGCCAAGAAAATAAGTCCTCCCACTACCAGGGAGTGTCCAGCAACATTTTATTAATTGAAAACAGTCCAATCTGGGATGATAAGCACACCATTTCATGGAGATTCAAAATCGAATTCAGGACTTCTGGTGTTTGTTTTTCTTCTTTACAATATTGACAATTTGCTTTGTATAAAGAAACATACAGAGCTATTAAAAGTATGTCTGTCACATGACTTTGATTGATAATAAAATATTATAAGGTTGCCCTTTTTCAAATGAAAATTGCAACATGCAAATGAAAATTACTTTTGAATTACTTTTGAATGCTGCATTAGTGAATAAAGCCAGCAACATGGCCTAGGAGGCAAAAATGCATTCCTCCCCCAGCCACAGCAACAGGAGGGGGATGGCTTTCTTTCCCAATTGAAAAGTGTAAACACTGGCTTTGAAGCTCAACCATAAATGTTACAATGCTGATTGTTGCCTTGTTCTCAAAAACAGGCCTGAGTAGTAAAAACAATGCCTCCACTTACAGCTTCCATCTGCCAGAAGGCTTAAGATAAAAATCCTTATTAATACAACTAAAATTCTATGGAAATTGGTCTGTAGTGGTCTGCTGTCCATGTAATCACATTGGACCCTCAGCCAGGTATTCATATGATGATGCAATTCAAACCTTCAGAGACTTGCAGTTAGACTAAAGTGACAGAAAGTGGCCTTTTCACTCAAGGGTGGAGGGAGCTGGGTTAACAAATAGCTAGGAGCAACTGGATTTTAAAGGACGTTTGCCATGACCACCAGTCTTCTCAGTAGTCATAGGTGCCCCAGCCCTGAGTTCAAAGGCACTGATAGCTGATGTTCTTTTGCCATCCAGAAGAATTGGGGATGACATTTAATCAGATTAATTTTGTTCATAACTTTGGAAGGAAATACTATAGAAGATTAATTTTATCTAAGAGCCTGATTCACAGTAGTGTTTTAAAATGGCACAATCTCATTGAAAAATGCTCCGTGAATCAGGCCCAAATGTTCAGGGTGCAAAGCTCTATCAGCTGAATGTAAAATGATATTTTTTTGATATTTGTTAATTATGTAAAGAAGATGAACGTGGATATGTTTGCACAGAAGCAGCAAGTGCCAGTGATTCATATATCCAAGTGTCCATGCCAATGAGGCTGTTATTCTGCGAAGGATACATTATTTTTGTAGGAAAGCCATAGTGTGTGAAATGTCAAAAATCTTTAAGTCACACATCACATGCCATTATTTGATTCGCCCGAGTGACAGCAATCTGATGAACTGAGTAGTAGAATGATGTTTCGGAAGTTACAATTGTTTATAGTAGGAATCTTCATGGTGACATCATATCAAATGGGAGGAAAACTGGGTTTAGAAGTCACTCCGATTAGACAGCCATTTTTGTTAATATGCCTAATGAGTATGGAGGGGATAACTTAGTGTGATGTTACTTTGGACCACTGTCCAATCATATACACTATCCAATTAGATTACAAATAATTACAGAAATTATACACATCTCTAAAGGGAGTGGTTTCTGATGTATAAAAATCAGTTCCTGTAGTTTGTGGGGACTCACTTGTCACTCATTGACTGGAATGGACTGAATGACAGACTGAAAGAAGGAGAGAAAGATAAACGGTAACAACAGAAAAGAAAATGGAATAGATTGCTTTCCTTTTAGACTCAGTTTGGATTACTAGCAAAAGAAGCCTACTTGAAGGTACAGTGCCAGGCCTTCTTCAGTGGAAAAGACAGCCAACAGACCCCATCTTGCTGACTGATGCCTACCTGTTCCTAGAGGAGGAGAATTTAGCCAGTTCTTAAAAGGATGCCCACATGTCTGTAAGACAGCCAAAAGAAACTCCTACGTAAGCATAATGCCAAGGGGAAGTATAATTGAAACAAAATATACACTAAAGGACAATAGATTAAATTATGGCCCCTTTTTATTTGTAAGTAAGTACTGAGGGGTGGAAGGTATATAAATTGACTGTGCATCCTAGTAAATAAGTACACATTTCAGAAGCATATATGCTTCCGTATTTATCGATTTGATGAAATAGCTCCTATGGTGTGTATACTGGGAGATGTCCGGACTATTTCTCTTTGCAATGTGCAAGCATAGAAGAATTATTTTCAGCACTAAAAGGATATAAGGATATTTCACTGTGTACATACGTAGAAAAATAAGTTAATTGAAGTCATTTCCTGGTTACATCGCCAAGCAGAGTTCTGTTATTGGCCCTGAACCCCTCAAAAATCAGTGTTACCCATCTTCCCATCTTTAAATTGTTCATTGAAAATGAAAAAATGTACACTTCTACACGTTAATGAAATAGAAACACCACTGAAGGGAATCTACCAAACTAATAGATTAAACAAATGTGTTCCTTTTTGCAAGCAATTTACATGCAGGGACGTTAAATATCCTGTCTGATAAATAAAGTTTCTTGTCTGCTTTTTGAGATGTTCAAATATCTACTGGGTTGCTGGGAGGTGTTTATGTTTATTCCAAATAAGTAGAGAGATTTATATAAGCTGGGATGTTCTGATTTAATTTGTTTTTATCAAATGAAAGCTTCACCCTGAGCTCTCATGCATTTTTCCCATAGTGGATGTGTCGGGGGTCGCCTCGTGACTCACCAATAAAAATTACAAAAGTAGTTAAAAAAGGAGTGTACACAGGCAAGAAGTAACATAGGTTTATTCAGGGACCAGACAAAGCTGGGACAGCTATATTCAAACAGATCGCGGAAGAGAACTGTGTGAAATTGCACTGTCAACTAACTGCCCCTGAATCTAAAACTTTTATAACACTCAAGCTAATTAATATTAGTAACTTTGCAACATGAAAAGCTCTCCCCACACAAAGCTAATTGGTGCTCGAATAGGGATACACTTATTGGACAACATACATTATGTTCTGTAATTGGGTCCACAAACCTTCCCACACCGCCATTAATTGTAATTTGTGATGTCACAATCCAACCCTCATTTCCCACATTATGACAATTCATTGAAACATTTGAGATGACCAGCGGAACTTTATTCATCTGTGCTTCTCATCTCATCTACAGTCTCATGAGAAATGCTCTCTACCATGGTCTTGAACCACGGACATACTCCTATACAAATGTTGCATATTAAGAACTCTTCAACCTTCTTCCCAGGCAAGATGTACTAAGGAGCAATTTGAAACCACTGTGGTTCTTTTGACTCCATCTAAAAATCGTGTTCTGCGAAACATTTTGAATTATAAAATGGGTATGCCCTCATTGCCTGTCGGAGGGGCCCATGGGTTCTAATCAGTGACTACGAAAGAAAAACAACTATTCTTTTCTTCTTACCATGCAAGCCTGGGATCGTGGGACCTGCAATGTGTTACCAGCCCCTGCGGCTTTGTTGAAGATTCATAAAAAAGCTAGCACACGGTTTCTGTAAAAACATGCTGTAAGGCCTATAAAATGAGTTTACCCCTAAGTTTGGTTATACTTAACCCTACCCCTGCATTTTCTATATGTAAACTGCTTTTATTTTGGGTTTAACTTCTATAATGATTAAAAGGAGCCCCTTCACCTTTTAGAGTGCTACTCTCGCAATTGATATGTGCACATCTTTTCACCGCACAGAACTTGCATTTTCATTACAGTGGATGTGCACTCAGGGTAAATCAATTGTATATACGGTGATGCGTGTGTTACAAATGTCTCTATTCCTGTAAATGTAGCATTGACATTTGCTGTATTGATGTTTCTTCATGGGATTCACCACTGGCACTGGAATTTCATAGATGCATCATTTGTTTATATTGGAATTGATTGACTTATTTCTATTTTATTTCTAAATAGCCCTTCTGTGCAACCCTGTGTTTTTCTCATCATGAAAGGGAGAGGGAGACAGCAGGGAATCAATATTGATGCATTTGGCGTCCCAGGTTCATAAAAAAATACTTTATTCAATGGATAAAATGTGTGTGCGCCAGATTTGGGGTGGATTGAAAATTCCCCCAAATTGGACAGTGCCTGATTAAAACATCCTACAGCTCAGCAATGCACTCCAACATGTTTTCTTAGGTCGAATACTGAGAACTACAGGTGGCTAAATTTAACAGAGCTTCCTATTGGGGGGTGTTGTCTGCGTACTGCAGAATACCACCTGTGGAACATTGTGCCACCCTTCATTAGAAACAGTGATATGCTACAGGTCTTTAAGTTTTGACTTAAACAGCACTTTTATTCTTTTTATGTCCCTTGAATTAATTGGTCTGGGGAGATGTATTTTCTGTCAATATTTTACTTTTATATTGTATACCAAGCTGTTATTTATTTGTTTCTGTATGTGTGTGTGTCATACTGCATTGAAACTGGTTCTGTAATGGTAATGAGTTTGCGCGTAATACATTATTTGTATTAATACTCGTTATTAATACTACAACATCCACATCTACCAATAAGCAGATGACATGCAGCTCTGACTCAAGATATGCTTTATCAAAGACATCCACATACTCAAAGTCTGGCTCAAATTGATCCACTCCTGGATGTCCAGTGTTCATCTGAAGCTCAAACACTCCAAGACTGAATTCCTACTGCTGACCAACAACACTGAACTCTAGGATGGCCAGACCGGATGACCACCTGCACCAAGTCCTTTCTGTTTGACATTGACGTACACCTTTTTTCAAGCAGCATATTGCAAGAAAGACACAAATGTCTTGGTACCAACTTTCTCGCCAGCAGAAAATCCAGCACTTCATCCCAGAAAACTACTTCAGATCTTCTCTGCACGCCTTGGTCCACCCCACCTGTATGGTGGCAACGCCCTTTTGGAAGGCCTGCTGAGAACCACCCAGGAACCCCTGAGATGTGTGCTTCATGCAGCAGCATGATTCATCAAAGGACTTTGCATATTCAACCACATCACATGACCCTTATCAAACTGCACTGGCTCCCACTGCAAGCACGTGTCTTCAAATCTTTATGCATCATCTACAAGTCTGTCACCCTGAAGTTCCCAAGCTGCCTCACTGAGAATCTCAGCATCTCCAGAGGCCTATGATCCACCAGATGTAAGGACATGTACAGACTTGGACTGTGATGATGTGTGAAGGAAAGAACCAGAAAAAAGGTTCTCTGTCTATGCCCCCAGATTCTGGAGCCTACTGCCCGTGAAAACCATATTTGCCACCTAAATTCTACATTTCAGGAAGAAGCTCAAAACTCTACACTTCAAGGAATGGCTCCTCCCTAATACCTAGTTCTACACACCCCCACTCCTGACCTAACCTGAGACTGGGTAATCGGCTGCCCTCTGCCCGCCCCCCAGTAGCTTGTAGATCCATTGCTGCCAAATTGCCTGCCCCGTTGTTGTTACCTCGACTTCCCTTGTATATCTGTTTCGCTCACTATGCCTACCCCCATGACTTGTAAATTGCTCTGTTGCTTCCTGAAGCTAGATACATGCCCAAAAAATACCCTAATAATAATAATAATAATAATAATAATAATAATAATAATAATAATAATAATAATACAAATAATAATAATAATACCTCACAGCAGACTGCTTAGAAATAACACTGGCATGCCATATGTTGATGTTACTGCTTGATAAAGCAAGTCCAAAGAGATCCCTGGAGGCTCTGTTTTAAGTGATGAGGGGAAAGTGGTGGAAGGGAATGACAATAGGGATTAGCATGGCCATGGGAATCAACGGGTGGGTAAATAACCAAGCAATAACCACAAGCAGTACGTCCCTCCTCACATTTCATCTCCCTCCTAGCTATACTCCAATGGAACCGTTTCAGTTTATGGGTGGAGCTTAAGTAGCACATAACAGCCAAAACTAAAAATGGCCTTAGATCTTTGGGTCACACCCACCTGAACCTCTTGGCCATTACAGAAGTGAAAAGGATTGTCCTGCAGGGATCTGTGTTGAATCTCACTGTCACAGTTTAGAATCCTGGCAAGTCCAGCTCATTATTCTAAGCTTGATAAAATGAGTACCTTCAGAAACTATGAACATCCACTCTCTATAGGCTTAATATGCCCTGCTGTAAATATACGCTCTATAAATACATCTGGTATGTTATGTGTTTTATGATGTGTCACCACAGGACCTTGGCCTTAGAACGTCAACAAATGTGACATCACACAGCCTTTGGAGAGTGTGGGGTAAAAGGCCACCACTGTATTGGTTCTTCTCAAGTAATTACGATTTCCAACATCTATATTTAGTCCTCAGCAGATATTCCTGGGTACTGGGTTGCTGTAGATGAATAGCCTGATATGTAATGACTACGTATATTCAGTAGCCGGGTGAACTCAAACATTGAAACCATGTTTGTCTATTCCTTCATATTACATCAAAGTGAAGCATTATAAAAATAATAAAAACATCTCCTTTCTTGTGATGAAGACTGCAACACTTCCTTGTGTAAAATCACATGCTTTAATCGCGCATGAAGATCCAATGCATTTCGGACCCAGCCCTTCATCAGGGATCTGCAGTAAGTTAAAAACAAACAAACAAGAGTTGATGTTGCTAAGTCTACTCTGCACATGTGTTCTCTAAGTCCCATAACAGTACACAATAGCCCGCGTAGCTGCCTTTGTAAGATCCAGTGCAGAAAACTGTAAAAAAGGAAAAAAGAATGTATACATTCCTCACAATATTGAAACCATAAGAAGTTGCTTGTGCATATTTACATGATCCGTGTTCCGAGTCATGATCCTGTCTGCATTACTACAATTTGGTATCAATGTTATCCATTTTAATATGAGAATTATAAAGCTTATTGGATAGAAAATTGTTAAACATACCACCACATGGACCAACCTCTTGTGGGAAAGAATCCTCCATTTGTATCTCGGTTGTGTTTCTACACAAAAGATATTCTCTAGTCAACATGATGTGCAACCCAACATATAAACATACATATCCAATTTTTCTTTTTTTTCTTCTCACCGTTCACAAGCGCCACTGTGGACCTTTTGGTGAAGAGGTGCAGCATGATTTACTAGTTGCAGAGATTCTGCATGTATCTGTTCAAGGGGCCCGCAGCAAAGAGCCTGGGCTCAATGTCAATCAGTGACATCATAACCATGATGCCGCTGGGTTCGCTTAATGTGATTTCGATGTAATGTAACGTGTAAGCTACAATGTAAACAATTGTAGTATTACTATGCTTGCCAGTACAGAAAATAAATATTCATATGGAGCCCCTACAATTATGTGGTAGTGTAGGAAGAATACTGTGTGTGTACCTCTCATATGACAAAATAGTATATTCACAAGTAAATAAATCATGAAAGAGTTATCTGATCATGTGTTCTATAAAGCTATGAAATTATAGTCAAAAGTCTTACTGTTATCACATGGATGCAAATGTAAGGTTATTGGGTGATGGTTCAGAAAATCAATCTAAAACAATGTTCAAATTGCAGTGGCTTCAAAAAAACAGACAAGAAAAAAGCCGGGACTTCCCCCTCCACTCGCATGGGCCTGCATGGATTGTGATTCCAGACAGCTTCTGGGTAGTCCTCCAGCCTCAGGTATACCCCTTCTCTTCTAGCTCCATCAGAACAGCTCCTCTAGCCCTCCCTGATCTCAGCCTTTGTATAGTATCAGAGGATCAGAGGATCCTGCCTCGCTATCAACAAGAGCATGATGCCACTTAGGTCAAACCCCACTATCAGTGTTTAGCAAGAACAGGTTGCTTGTTTATAATTAAAGCAAGGTCAACAGGAATTGGCTAGTTGCTACATAACCTATAGCCTACATTCACTCATTCTCTCCCATATCCAGCTTTGCTGGAAAAACATTGTAATTCATTTGTTTTATTTACTATAACAAACAGAGAAATTTGGAACACTTCCCACACTATTAGAGTGCAGTCAGAGGTTTAGTTTATGCGATCTTTCTGTGTGTTCCACAACAAACATTTAGGCACAGCCCAGATAACTAAACTAAATGCATTTCTATGTTCTTAATTGTGAATTTTCCTCATTTTATGAATATGTTTTAATGCAATTGCAATATGTTCATGCCTGCCTGCTGACTATTTATTTATTGGGTATTTATAATGTGCCGATACACAATGTGTTTTGAGGCGCAACAAGACAAGAGGTATGGGGGAACAGAGAGACCAAAACTAAAACGATTGAACTAGGCTTTGTGACATTCAGATCGTGCAAGTGCAGTAAAGAGAAGTCTATATGGCTTGATATACAGCACATGGATTGAGAAACCGCTCACTCCTAGCATTCAGGCTAAATTACATGTCCCCCCCATCAGTCGTAGCACAAGCACGAAGGTATCCTAAGAATCATGGAAAATGAGTGTGAAGAGTGAGAAGAGCATATAAAAGATAACATACTGCTTATTCACTATAACGTGTTCACTTAGGATCTTCACAGTTTACTAATTGCTAAAACATAAACGTATATCTTCTTGAGAAGAGCTGGCGGCAGCAGGTACTGGTCAGCAGACAACTTACATTCAATGAGGTATGTCTGTAGATGAATCAAAGATGGGTAGATGTTCCTCACACACGGAAAAAGTTCCAAACAGTTCTCATCCGTCAGTCAGTTTACAGCTTTGCTGCATTGAACACGTTTTCTGTTATTTGTCAGTACGAAATAAAAATATGGTCAGGATAAAGCCAGCTTTGAGGATATAGAACACAAAGAAGTTCAGTATGCTGGACAATGGTTGGGATGAAGAAAAGAAATGTCATCAGCCAGTCCGTAATGTATCCCATGGATGGAGCTCCCACTTGTTGTAGTGGAGGTTTTTAGTAAGGCTTGAATCTCTTTTGAGCAGTCTGGCATTTTCTGCAGCAGGTCTTTGGCCACTTGCAGTGCTCTGTTTGATGATGTCACAAAAGGGTTCTGTGGTGCTAGGGATGTGCATGTTCATGCTCAGGAGATATGGCAATTCCAGTGATACCTGCGGGAACGGCAAAGCTGTTAGCTTCACTTCACGTCAATTCCATAGCGCTGGTTCAGTCCGCACAGGTGGATGAAGAATGATGCTGCAACATTTCACCACCTTTGAAACAGTGATCAAGCTGGCAATTCCCACAGGCACACCACAGCATGAAACGTTAAACTGTCTGATGTATGATTCATTAGGTAGCAGAAGAGATTTGCTATTAAATGTTTCCATTCATATTGCATTTAGCGTAAATTGGTGAAGTTCAAGCATTGCTCACATGGGCTGATCCAAGCACTGTCCTTGCATCGTGCATGAAGTGAACCCACACAGTCTTTTAGGGAATAGCTATGGACAGTAGAGTCCCCATGTGTTACACAAGTATGGGTGTAGGGCACCTCGTAGGTGGTTTGTATCCAGTAATTGTTTACTTGGTGTATGGTTCCCCAGGACTTCAATTCTTCACACAACAGGGGTGATCTTGCTGGCATGAGAATATTCAGGATCCCATGAAGTGTCCAGGACACAAGGTCTTTGTCCCATGATGATATTCCATAAAAAGTATTTTTGAAGACGCTCAGCAGAGTGTAGGTGTAGTCTGAAATGGCCCGTCTCTCAGCCTGTCTTGATAGGTTTTAGTTCTCTCCATTGCGCTAGCCATGTGATGTGATGGTAGTGCAATCTGGAACAACTGTAGACAGCAGGTCCGGGAAATCGGTGATCTTCAAAAGTTCAACAACTGCTTGCTGTTCATCTTGTAAAGTTTCCAAGACTTCTTGGATGATATGATATGATAGGTTATTTATAAGGCACTTATAAATAACCCAGAGGTTTCTAAGCGCAGACCAGGGGAATCGAACCTGTGTTGCTCCCTGTCGTCTTGCTTCCAAGGTGAGCACATTGCCCCTGAGCTATCATCCCGAGACAAAGGATATCTACTATCAGATCTCTCAGCTTGTAGATTCCCCGCTGCAATGCAATGAAGTTGTCATCAGCAGCGAGAAAGCTCTTCTCTATGGACCGTCCTGCCAGTCTTTGGATTTCCAAGACAGCTTCTTTCCAGGTGTAACCTGGAAATGTCTGCTTTCTTCACCTCCATTTTAATCTTAGCCTTTCCTAGTTGACCTATCCTATCTAGGATTGCGGACTAATTACCAGACCATATCCATGTCATGTCACTATCTCATTAACTTCCTCCTTTAAAGGTGCTTCTTTTGCCATTAATTGACATGCTTTACCTATGGAAATGTGATAGGTTTGTGCAATTGTTTGGAAAGCCCAAGCTGTGAATGGCCCTAGTCCCCTATACCTTTGTGCCTTGCATGGCATTCATTGGTGCCAAGGTTACAGTGTATTGGAATGCCTGAGGCATTTGTAAAGTGATCATATTTGTTTTGATTTATTGCTTTGTTAAGCTGTTTAGTTGTTGACCAAAAGCTACCCTCTTTGGCCTCTCAATCTGGATATTTGGGAAAACGGTGAAAACTACAAATAAACCAAAATGAGTGTAATTTCTCAAATACATTTCATGTGGATTTCTACATGCTAAATCTAAAGTGTCTGTTTGTGTGCTTGCTAAGGTTCACCCTCCCATTTCATGTTAGGAGGGACTGATTCTTAGAGTGTTTCCTCTGTCATTGTGGCATAGAATGTTTTATCATGCACCACAGAATGTGAAGACCACATAAACTGACCACTTTCATGATGTGGGGGTGATATATATTCATTCAGCAGGGTATGCTCTTTCTCCACCAAGAATTTTGTTACAAATAGGTATTTGTGAGTTCAGAAAAGTGGCAGGACAATGATCTCAGTAGGTTTGTTTTGTCTAGTCACTACACTGGTCTTTGCTTGTAAAAATGATAGGTGTCAATATTTCATAAAACATATATGGTCTGCCATGTCATCTAACTTGTTGTCAACAGACACTTCACGCCTACCTTTCTTAGGAGGTAGGGCTGGTAGGACAGCTGTTCTTGGGCCAATGAGTTCCAGCACCTTCACCGGAAGTCTGTAGCATGGTCCAATTGCTTCTTTGTCATGTACTTCTCCAGGACATAGTCCCTAGACTTCAAGTTGCTCTGCGTCTTGTCTTGGTACTGTGGTGCTTCGTCACCATGGATGGAGTCCCTCGGGAGATTTATGAGAAGCAGCTGGTCTGGCCTGGTGAGAGAACTACAAGGATTGTATAAGTCAGGCAAATTCATTGGAGTGCCAAAAAGCAACTCATAAGGTGTTTTACCCTCACATTGGGAAAGGCAAGGTGGGTTGTTTATGCTACGCTGCACTAAAGGTAAATTATTTACCCAATTACCTTCAAAAGAAAGGCTGCATTTGGTCAAGACTTGCAAATGTCTCTCTCTACAACTCCATTTGATTGTGGGCAAAATGTACTAGAGCAGTGCAGAGTACAACCCTTACTTGACATGGCCTCTCTTAAGGTCAGCTTGGAGTAATTTTGGTGCTGTCATGGGTACTAAGGGCAGAAACCATTTATGGCGTTCTTACAATCAACTTTCTTCTGGAGAATGTGTCAGGTAAATGTTGTGCAAAAATCTACCACGACCAACAAATATGTGTACTTGTTGATGGGTGTCAGTGGACCTGTGAGGTCCATATACATGCATTCAAAAGTCACTGTTACGCTTGCTAATGTGCTGACTGGGTTTTTTTGGGAATTATCCACTGTTATTTGCAAATACATGGAACAATTCGCTATCTGCTGTCACACTTTTTTACCAAGTACTGACTACCAATATCTGTCTTGCAATAGTTGTGTAGTAGCCGACACCCCAATGTGGGTTGTGGATACACTTGCATGTGCTGCAGATTTAAGTTTTAATCTATCCTGCTTGTTTGGTAATACCCTGTCAATAGGGCCTCCCTTTGACCTAGGGATAGTGACTATTACTTTACTCTCTTTTACAGTGTAGGGATATGTGGTGGGGAACCCCGGTGGGTTAAGACTATTCACATCTAAACATGCTTTTATGTCCCCATCTATGTTTGTGGCAGAGCATGTTAATTTTGCTACCACCATTTGTAGAGTCCTCAGTTTTGCAGACTCATTGGCACGCGCATTGCCTGCACTGTGCACAGAATCTTTTCTGTGCGCTTTTGTATGCTTAATCCAGGTGAGAGGTCGAGCCTTTTTGATGTCCCATATTTATTTTCAACGTTATTTTGACAATATTGCTTTGCCTTTAGAATCTCTGAATGAGTTGGCTTGGCACCATTGTAGGTCAAAATTACAACCTTTTTCTACATAGTCTGAATCAGACACAATTAAAGTTGGCTTATGTGACTAATTTGTCGCACTGCAAGGAGGAGGACTTGAAACTCACTGACCTGAGCTGATGCATCCCCTAAATTTTTTGTCATGGTATCCTGGCGTTCTAACTCATTGTTATGGTTGAATCACTCTTTTACTGATACCGTAGATGTCACTGAATCCAATTCCAACTACGAAGAAATCTTCAAATGTTTTTTTCTTCAAATTAGTTAGGTAAGAAGGTACATTTTAAAACATAGATGGGGTGGGGTAATGGCATAAGTTAAGGCAGAGTGAAGTGGGGGGGCAACACAAATTAAAAGATTTTTCCTTTAGGTGAAATGGATTTGGTGAAATCACAGATATCCCTCTTTTACAGCAGCACAGGCAGCGGAATACATAATGCATATCCCAACTGCTGGAACAGCACTTCCATCCCCATATATTACATTTGCAAACATCCAAAGTGAGATGTCTGTTACTGCTGCATCTGCTTCTGGTCTTAGACCATTCCAGTTCATACATTTATAGTAGTTCTGGGTTAGCATTATATTTTAGATCTTGTGCTGTTAGCGTCGGGGCCCTTTGTACCCATCTGGACTATAGTGCCTTCGCATTTACAATGCAAGAGCGTGTTGATGTTTCTAATTGCACTAATGATGTATTTATGTGCATCATTTTGCTTGCAACTAATATGTGTTCCTTCTGCACTATTACCTGAACTACAGCTAGAATCTTCTCCTCTGGTCCAAACTTCTGCTCTGGAATTGTGTAGACATGTGAGTGATATGCTATTGTTTTTGTCTCTCCATGGTTCCATACTACATATGTAAAAACATTTTGACCAGGAAACAGTGTCACTTTGTCTGTCACTTTGTCTGTCCTGAACTATCTGCTGGTATACGTGGTGCAAAATGCACGTATGCTCTCCCTTCCAGTTAGCTGGACGGAAGCTGGTCTTCCACAAGTCGGTTTCAATAATGCTACATAGTCTGCATCGTATGATCGCTCGAATTTTAAAAGGCCAAGTCTGCCCTGTAACTGCTTAACTGTAAATGGGCTCTGCAAGTGTGCACATTTCTCTAGGAGTTGTGGTGCAAGTCCCCTTCCAACAACAAGCAGGAGTGACAGGGGATATCAGGGGATATCAGGCTTACCTCAGTTCTATGATCTAACCTGGACAGACCGTTATATTTACTTCAACATCAGAGATCATAGAACAAGTGGTTCTGTGTGGAAAGCTCTAACACAGTACATGCATCTATATAGCCATTATCTCATAGCATCTCACAATGCGGAATAAGGTGTCTGTTACGCTCACCTGATATCCACGGGACACCTGTATGCCCTGGTTGCCGGATTTCCCCCAGATGTACTCAATTCGGGATGATGCCTTCTATGACAGGTGGGCCTGAAAACACATGAGGACTGGGCTTAGGTTCAGATTTCGTTTCCGCCCACCAAACACTTGGACTCAACTTGAAGGCCCCCCCTCCTCACCTTGTTATGATATCTGGCGTGCTCTCCGTCCTGCTTTCTGCGCAGGAGTGCGTAGTTTCTGCGGGTTGAAGTGACTGAGTTAACTTCACGGATGCCAACCCATTCAAGTGTCTTTAAAGAGGTGAGTTTGATTATAGTAGTCTTTAGTAGTCTTTGAGGGCCTTTGCTTTCTTGCGGGCTATTAATGTTTTTCCCTGATTGTTTCCCCCTTAGGTATGCGGAGGTTCGCTGGGTGCTCTGTTTGGATTCGGCTGCTGCCGGGATTTATGGACACGGAGCGTATGAAGAAAGGTAGGTTCAGCGCGAAGTGCGGCGCGCTAATGTCTTTTGGGCTAACCTGTATTCTTTATTCCTTTTCAGGTTACGATGGTCTTTCTGGGCGTGCAGTGTTTTCCGGAGCGGAACCGGTCAAGATATGCCCAGCCAGGTGAGGAGATTTTGGTTACTGCTGAGCTTGCCGTGAGTAACCTGTTTAACGTTGTCCCTTTTTTTCTCCTCCCAAGGTGCTTCATTCTGGTGCGAGCGCGATGTCCTGAAGATGCTGCCAACGGGATGGAAGACCGCGAGCAGCTGGGATCAAAGGATGGAAGACTGCAGGTAAGCTGGAACTGCTAATAATGTTCTTTTGTCTCCTCTGCAGGTCCGCGATTCCAGGAACGCCGGGTGCTGGTCTCTGAACATGGTGAGCGTTACGCTGCTGGCTGCAGAATAACGCGAAGCACGTTCTTTAGCTTGGGTGTGGTTTATATAGCCTACCCTGTAAAGTAGTCCAGGTAAAGTAGTCCGGGCTACCACACCCTAAAACACTGCACCGCACAGTCTGGTTCTTAGGGACTAGACTGTGTAGGTGCCTCCATGTTGGCTGCAAGTCTCCATATGAAAAGTATCCCCTTCAAGTCCCATTCCAAATATGAGCCTGGTGCCAAAGGCGCCAGGACTGACTCCAGAAGAGTCTCCGGTGACAATGCAAGACCCTTGGGGCCCCAAATGAACCCCGAGCCCTAACCCTCCCTGGCATGTGACCATGCCAGTGGGGTTCTGGGTCACGGCTCGTGACAGTGTCCATGTATAACAAATCAGTGAGGTGAAAGCATTCAATTCAAATCACTGGACACATTGAAATAATTAAACATTTGTATTCAAATATGAAAAAGCATCACAATAAAATGATCTAATTTTTCTAAAAATCATCAACTGTGCCAATATCAATACCCTTCAAAACCAGTAATAAGAATAAATGACTTAACTAATTTGACACAGTATTATCATATTATCCCACGAAAAACCAGACACCAGACATACCTCATTCACACTCAATCAGACAACCTAACATCACAAATTATTTCATTCACTTATAACATCTATATCTCAAATATAAAACAACATTCTAAAATGTAATCTCTGTTCATTACAAATAAGAACAGCAAGATCCTCACAGAGAAGCGACCACAAAATGTGCAATATGATACTAATAACGCTCAATACAGTGATTAACAAAGCTGCCAACGACAGCATCAGATTCCCCAACCCAACATGTTTCTTTCTGTGCTAATGTCACTCAGCAGAAAGTCGTCAGGGGCAAGTAGGTTCGGCGTTTTCAAGAAAATATGAGTGGGAGTATAAGCATGTAGACAACATCCGGAGCTTACCTATAAATATGAACACAGAAACACAATCAATCGGGCTAAATGCACAAGTCTACCGATTGATCTATGCTACCACCGCACCATTAATGAGCGGAGCGCAGAGAGGGGACAATCAATACCCCGCTACATCCTTCACCACCAGAGGAATCACTTATACCAAACTGGTACAATGACTAGGAGACCATGTGAATTGGTTCAATCCTAACAAGACACCACTACCACAGACAGCGCGTGACATATCAGGACATCCAGGGTCAAGATTGTCCCACCATGATAAAATATCATGGCATAGCAATTCAGAGAACACGACCTCTGCAAGGGTCACAAAAAGGTGCAGTCATGCACAAAGTCATGGTGACAATTAACCTGTGGTTACATGCAGTATCTAAAATACATCCACACCCCGCGGATACCCCAATAGAGTGTGGTTGTATAGATACACAACCACGTGTAGCAGGGAGATAGGCACTAAGTGATACCCATTGTAAGTGCATTCACCCCTCAACACGGGCGAAACACAGTAGGTGCATAGGCCGTGTTAAAACTCACAACTCGCCAATGGTTCCAGTCAACAACGGCACGTTTCTTCTTAGTAGAGGATGGTCACACTTGAACAATTTGATGAACGTGTCAAGTGGTCTCTGTCAATCCCCAAGCAGTATAGAGCCTGTTTTATCGATCCCGAATGGACCGGCACCCAGGCAGGACAAAAAGAAGAAGAGAGGGACAAAAAGTCATCAGCACGTACCCCAATGAGCACGTGACTATAACCAATACACTCTGTGCACAATTGAAAAGTACAACTATGATGTAAGCAGTAAAAAGACTGACCTAATCCAGGTCGGCACGCCACATCCATGGAGGAAAGTGTAATGGGACTGCATCAAGTTCTTTCACGTCTCGATGGGGTACAGAGGTCACGACCAATGTTCCCTCTAATTATTTTGCTCTATGTGCGGAACTGGTTTGCTGTTGTGCGCGCATTATTTTCCATGTGCGCAACTGACTAATGAGGTAAGCCACTTTGTGAGCGTGCGTATGTAGTGAACTACCGTCACAGAAGAGAGTTTGGAAAGTAATTTCCTCTTCCCAGCCACTTCAATTCTTGACAAATCTTACAATCTTACTACACTTTTTACAAACACAAAGGCTATCATAGAATATGTTATATGTGATTAAACAGAAAACTCAACCAGTCCAAGACTTCAACATCTGCCACAGTACCTTGCAAATGTTTTATACCACTGGAAAATCACTCATGTACATGTGTACTACAAAACACAAGTATATGTGGTCATAAACTGATGCGGCTGCCAAGAAATTCAGACAGGAGTTCAAGTGTCACTTTAGTGAATTAATTCAAGGGCCAGGAGAACATGCATCTAATAATTTGTGTAAGGATGATAATTGCATCAGAATAGCTGCACCTCAGAATATGATGATCAAATATTCCTGTGCCTCTGCTTACTATCCACATTAAGTTGTCCTTTGGGTATTGATAACACCAGCCTTACAGCTAAGAGACATATACACCATCCATTTTTACTCCCTAAATATGAAAATGTGCCCACCAAAAAACGAGAAACAATGAACATTTTGTTTCATCAACCCACAAAGCTCCACTGATATTTTGTCGAATTAGTGACCAGTAGGGCAGTGGCATAGGAAGGAACTCTTCTAATATTAATGCCTGAACTCAACAGGAATTTTAAGGGGAAGAACATCTTTTAATAATCAGAAGGTATTCCTATTGGCAAAGCTAATCACTTTTTTACTCCCTGAAAAATCATTTGGCTCCAGGTAGGGAGCAAAATCTGATTAGAGCCTTGCTTGTAACCCCAACATAAAAAATGAAATGACAGGCGACATAAATATATAAGAATATCACATATATATGCCTTTTAAGTAAATGGCATCAAATCTTGAGAGATAGAACAGATTAACAGGCCGATTCATGGAATAAATGTGCGCCGAAAATCCCGGCGCAGAGGGGCCAATACGTGCGCTGCGCCGAAAATTAGCGAAAAGCGCAGGGAAACCAGCGCACGTCGATTCATGGAAGTCCGTGCGCAAGAAAAGCAGAGGACGTGCGCTGAAAAAGCGCGCGGCGCAGGCCGGCGCACAGGTCAACCAACGTCGTGCGCCACGGCCACTGCGCTATCACTCCGAGCGCAGCGCACAGCTCTAAAGTAGGCGGAACACAGGGCGGGACACTCGGAATGGGGAATAAAATGGGGCACAACACTCGGAATGGGGAAGAATGTGGGCGGCACGGGGAAAGTTTAGGAGGCAAGTGCGCGGAACGCCCACACGCTCGCATGCAACACGTATTCATGGAATAGAATAGGGCAAAAAAGCGCACGCACAAAGCAGCGCACAGGCACAAACAGGCACAAACACGACCGCCACAAGAAAGCAGGCGGTAGCGTCTCTGCGCCTGCAAGAAATGTGCGCTAAAAGGTGCGCCAACAAATAGCACCTATACACAGACATGATCAATGTCCAATACTGTGGCCCTCCAGGACAAATGACGTACAAAGGGGTACCCACAAACACAGACACGCGCTGAGAGAAAAAATAAACGTGTGCGTGTATACCGGGGTGCGCGGGAAGTTGCACACGCGATATGGCCGGGTACGTGGATTTCAGGGGTGCGCGGGAAGTTCCACACGCGATTAGTCAGGGTACGTGGATTGCAGGGGTGCGCGGGAAGTTGCACACGCGATATGTCCGGGTACGTGGATTTCAGGGGTGCGCGGGAAGTTCCACACGCGATTAGTCAGGGTACGTGGATTGCAGGGGTGCGCGGGAAGTCCCACACGCGATATGTCCGGGTACGTGGATTTCAGGGGTGCGCGGGAAGTTCCACACGCGATTAGTCAGGGTACGTGGATTGCAGGGGTGCGCGGGAAGTTCCACACGCGATATGGCCGGGTACGTGGATTTCAGGGGTGCGCGGGAAGTTCCACACGCGATTAGTCAGGGTACGTGGATTGCAGGGGTGCGCGGGAAGTTGCACACGCGATATGGCCGGGTACGTGGATTTCAGGGGTGCGCGGGAAGTTCCACACGCGATATGGCCGGGTACGTGGATTTCAGGGGTGCGCGGGAAGTTCCACACGCGATATGTCCGGGTACGTGGATTTCAGGGGTGCGCGGGAAGTTCCACACGCGATTAGTCAGGGTACGTGGATTGCAGGGGTGCGCGGGAAGTTGCACACGCGATATGGCCGGGTACGTGGATTTCAGGGGTGCGCGGGAAGTTCCACACACGATATGGCCGGGTACGTGGATTTCAGGGGTGCGCGGGAAGTTCCACACGCGATATGGCCGGCTACGTGGATTTCAGGGGTGCGCGGGAAGTTCCACACGCGATATGGCCGGCTACGTGGATTTCAGGGGTGCGCGGGAAGTTCCACACGCGATATGGCAGGGTACGTGGATTTCAGGGGTGCGCGGGAAGTGCCACACGCGATATGGCCGGCTACGTGGATTTCAGGGGTGCGCGGGAAGTTCCACACGCGATTAGTCAGGGTACGTGGATTGCAGGGGTGCGCGGGAAGTTGCACACGCGATATGGCCGGGTACGTGGATTTCAGGGGTGCGCGGGAAGTTCCACACGCGATATGGCCGGGTACGTGGATTTCAGGGGTGCGCGGGAAGTTCCACACGCGAATTGGCTGTGTGCTCCCAGGCATTACCTGTACACCCTCCACGGCCCCTGCAGGCAGCACACACCACAGGGAACTACCCTGCACACCTGCTCATGTCTCCCACCACCCCCACCCCCCATCCACCAGGGACACCCTCCACCAGGCCCCCACCCATGTCTCCCACCACCCCCACCCCCCATCCACCAGGGACACCCTCCACCAGGCCCCCACCCATGTCTCCCACCACCCCCACCCCCAGCACTGTGGGGAACCTGCCAGCAGGCCCCCACCCATGTCCAACCCATGTCTCCCACCACCCCCACCCCCCATCCACCAGGGACACCCTCCACCAGGCCCCCACCCATGTCTCCCACCACCCCCACCCCCCACCCCCCAGGGACACCCTCCACCAGGCCCCCACCCATGTCTCCCACCACCCCCACCCCCCATCCACCAGGGACACCCTCCACCAGGCCCCCACCCATGTCTCCCACCACCCCCACCCCCCATCCACCAGGGACACCCTCCACCAGGCCCCCACCCATGTCTCCCACCACCCCCACCCCCAGCACTGTGGGGAACCTGCCAGCAGGCCCCCACCCATGTCCAACCCATGTCTCCCACCACCCCCACCCCCCATCCACCAGGGACACCCTCCACCAGGCCCCCACCCATGTCTCCCACCACCCCCACCCCCCACCCCCCAGGGACACCCTCCACCAGGCCCCCACCCATGTCTCCCACCACCCCCACCCCCCATCCACCAGGGACACCCTCCACCAGGCCCCCACCCATGTCTCCCACCACCCCCACCCCCAGCACTGTGGGGAACCTGCCAGCAGGCCCCCACCCATGTCCAACCCATGTCTCCCACCACCCCCACCCCCCATCCACCAGGGACACCCTCCACCAGGCCCCCACCCATGTCTCCCACCACCCCCACCCCCAGCACTGTGGGGAACCTGCCAGCAGGCCCCCACCCATGTCCAACCCATGTCTCCCACCACCCCCACCCCCCATCCACCAGGGACACCCTCCACCAGGCCCCCACCCATGTCTCCCACCACCCCCACCCCCAGCACTGTGGGGAACCTGCCAGCAGGCCCCCACCCATGTCCAACCCATGTCTCCCACCACCCCCACCCCCCATCCACCAGGGACACCCTCCACCAGGCCCCCACCCATGTCTCCCACCACCCCCACCCCCCACCCCCCAGGGACACCCTCCACCAGGCCCCCACCCATGTCTCCCACCACCCCCACCCCCAGCACTGTGGGGAACCTGCCAGCAGGCCCCCACCCATGTCCAACCCATGTCTCCCACCACCCCCACCCCCCATCCACCAGGGACACCCTCCACCAGGCCCCCACCCATGTCTCCCACCACCCCCACCCCCCATCCACCAGGGACACCCTCCACCAGGCCCCCACCCATGTCTCCCACCACCCCCACCCCCAGCACTGTGGGGAACCTGCCAGCAGGCCCCCACCCATGTCCCCCTGGCCCCAGGTCCTGACGATACACAATCATGGCAGTAATGGCCAGCATACCCAGCACAAACACCCAGGCAAGGATTGCATGCACCCACATAGTGAATGCAATCACATGACACAACCCCAAAGGCAAGTATGCAAAAGAACACATGTCCGTCACACACACATACACAATGGGTGCAAGTGAATGTCAAAACCCATATCATGACATGTAAGAAACCAAAGAGAAAATAACACAAGTGTAAGATAATTTAAAAATGTATTAAAAACAAAAATTAAGTAAACCAATAAAACATACAACTATGTGGCAAAGTAAATAAAAGGTCCATGTCCGAGAACAAAAATGATAAACCAAAAAACAAAGGATTAAAAAATCAATAGCATTTGTCCAAAGCAAAACCATGTAGTAGGAAATCAAAGAAAAACCATTACGTCATGGTGTAAACAATAAGAAAATAAAAAAATGTATCTCCAAAAAAATAACAATATATACAGGAATGTTCCAGGGTCCATGAGCCCAACACCACAAATGAAACCTAATACTAACTAATAAAAGAAATATGTACAAAAAAGTGGCCATTGTCCGAGCGGTCCAAAATAATTAAAATAAATAAAGGAAACCTAGCACTAACTAACTAAAAAACTATATACAAAGGCAGCGGGCTAGTCCTGCGGCTCACTTGGTGATGCTGGCCAGGGCATCCTCGAACTCCATGTCAATGTCCTGGAGGCGGGACTCTGTCCTGGCCCCGAGGTCTCGCAGGGACAACCCCATGTGCTCACCAAAATCCCTGCGAGCCTCCTCGAGGCACTCAGCCCGCCTCAATGCCCGACGCATGGAGATCTCCGCCCTGGCCATGGCGAGCCGCTCCTCTTCCGCCCGCTGCCGCTCCGCACCTATCCGCTGGCCAAACTCCTCCCACACGGAACACACCGCCATGCCAGGGTTGCCCTGCCCTCCGGCCGATGCCTGCCCCTCTGATCTTGATGGCCCTGAGCCATGATGCCTCCCACGTCGAGCCCGCTGCTGCCTCCGACGCCACTGCCTCTGCCAGCACGACGGCATCCAGGCTGATGGTAACCACCGACGCCGTCGTGCACGTGCCCTGCCCGATGATGCCGGCACATCTTCCATCTGCTGGGGTCCACTTGCTGTGTTGTCCACCCCTGCTGGACCTCCGACTCCCAACTGTGGCAGGGATGGGATCCCCACCGAGCTGGCTGCATTGGTCGGGGCAGGTCCACAGGGGGCCATGGTGGCATCTGGGCCGGAAGACGGCAAGGAGAACGACCGGTGGATAGCCTGCACAGAGGAGGAGAGGGCCGTCAGATTGGCCAACACATGCAGGAACCCCCCGAACATGGCCGATCCCAATTGGGCCACGTCGGCACGGTGCACTTCGTGATGACGTGCGTGCTCCTCCCGGGAAGCACGCACGGCATCACGAATCACAGCCGTGTGCATCGCGACCCCAATCAGGACCTGCTCCACGCGGCCAGGGGTTCCCACGGCCGCAGGTGGAGGGGAGTCAGTTGACATGGACATCCCCTCTACCTGCGGACGGGCCTGGGACGGGGCATCCCTGCTGGTGCATGGTGGTGCACTCACAGGGTCAGGGACAGCGACATGCACAGGCACCTCCACGGTGACCTGTGCTGCCTCCTGCCCCTGGCCCTGGACTGCACCACTTGCACCAGCAGGGATGCTCCCACCAGGCCCCATGTGTGCACCAGTGTCGGCCTCCTCCTCCTCTGTGCAAACCACCAACCTGGATGGCTCCTCACCGTCTTCCGCCGTAGCAGGCCCCTGTGGGGGCTCACCCACCCCTTCCGCTGCAGCCGTGGGGGCATCCCCGCCGCCTTGCTCCACAGCGCCGTCTCCGCCCTCTTCTTCACTAGCCGCTGCGTAGAGGGAGACAAAGGACACAAGCATCAGGCTACTGTAAAATGGTCCCCTAGACAGGAAGCAATAGCAGATGAGCACCCCTGTCAAAGTACACTTCCATCATGTCCCTCCACAACACATGGGTCAGTCCAGGCAAAACACACACAGTAACAGGCATGGTGCATGCCATGCACATTTCCATGCATGTCCAATTGACTCTTGAAACATTCAATGATATGTAACTCACATGCATCATGGCTCATGCATATCACATGCACACACTTCACCTCAGTTACATCCATCTGGCCCCAAACACTACGAACACAGGCGAAACAAGGGTAAGTTGGGTGCGTCACTGAATCTGTGCATTGTCACACACATGTGTCATGCATCCATGGCATGCACAAGTCACAGACACGCAGGTCAGGCACACAGACATGGCTACCATATATGTACCTGGCATCAGCACCCATCCTTCACCCCCATCCATGTCCAGGTACAGAGACTGGCATGCTCTCATGTCCTAAATCTGCATAGGGCTCCCCATGCCGCATTTCAACACATGCAACAACCATGTGGGTCACACATCACTGGTCGCACATGCATTACCATGATGTCCCTGCACACATACATGCATACATGGCCCATGGCACACATACAGGCAAGTATCATAGAACCAGCACACCGCAACATGCCCTGTCTCACACAGTAATGCTTGCACACTTACCGCTCAACTCCAGACGGGCCTCCCTCTCAAGGACCTGGGCGTGGAGCGCTGGGCGTACGCGTTCCAGGACCCTCTTCTGGATGGAACTCATGCGGCCCCGGCCCCCCTCCACGAGGCGCCGGGCCTTCACAAGGGTCCTGGACCTCAAGT
The DNA here is from genome assembly GCF_040938575.1 of Ambystoma mexicanum. NCBI lineage: Eukaryota > Metazoa > Chordata > Amphibia > Caudata > Ambystomatidae > Ambystoma > Ambystoma mexicanum. The sequence continues at coordinate 146,508,535 of NC_090935.1, read as the reverse complement.
CCTCCCAGCGCTTCTTGATCTTCTGGACGTTGCGGGTTGCCACCCCCTCCGCGTTGATGGCAACCACACAGTCGGCCCAGATCCTCTCCCGTCCTTCCTTGCTGGCGCGGGACGATCCAAAGAGGGCATCATACTGCCCCAGGACATGCTCCACCAGGACACCAACTTCGGTGGCAGTGAAGCTGGTGCCCCTCTGCCCCTCTGGCCTGGGGTTGCCACTGGTGCCAGATGTGGAAGTGCCCGACATGGCAACCCCAGAGGCAGGTGTGGGTGGGCAACTGGGTCCTGGGGCTGGGCTGTGGAGCGATGTAATCCCAGTTGGGAGTCTTCAGTTCCAGCAGGGGTGGACACAGCAACTGGACCCCTGCAGATGGCTGATGTGCAGGCACCAAATGGCAGGGCACGGTGGCAGCAGGCAGGCAGGCAGGCAGGCAGGCAGCAGCAGATAGCACGTGGGAGGCTGCTCAGGGCACTGGGGGGGCAGTAACTCGGCCTTCTGGGCAGGAGCGTGGTGTTCCGTGTGTTTTCGGGTGGCCAGCTTGATACGGAGTGATTTGGCACGTGAAATTCCTGCACGTCAGCGTGAAATCCGAGGAAAGGCCCTTAGCGCGTAAGTGCGTCAGCACGCATACGCGATTCTATTGGACCAGAGTCCCTCACCGCGTAAGCGCGTCTGACGTGATCCGCACGGGCGTTCCCCACTCAGCACGTGATGACGGAGCACACGTGGAAATACTGCACGTCAGAGTGTCATCGTGTGTAATTGGCCAAAAGTGCGCGTACACGCGATTGGCCTATGTACGTGTATTACATCGCGTGTAATTGGCCAAAAGTGCGCGTACACGCGATTGGCCTATGTACGTGTATTACATCGCGTGTAATTGGCCAAAAGTGTGCGTACACGCGATTGGCCTATGTACGTGTATTTCATCGCGTGTAATTGGCCGAAAGTGCGCGTACACGCCATTGGCCTATGTACGTGTATTTCAGGGGTGCGCGGGCACTTACACACGCAAGTACGTCAGCGCACCTGTATGCCTGCTGCGTGGGAATTTCCACACGCTATTGGAGTGGGAACTAGATTCCAGGGGTGCGAGGGTCACACGCTCGCCTAGAACACGCGCAAGGCATTAATTTGCGCACTTATCAATAAACAAGCCAGATGCCAGGATGAACATACCGTTCCTAGCAGCAGTGGCAGTGGGCTACCAAAGGAGGAGGAGGAGGAGAGTCAGGGCCAGAATATTCACACCCAGAACCAGCCTATTCGGGATGCCTGATGACCAGGTGTATGGGAGGTACAGGTTTCCAGCACACATCATACTGGACCTGGTCAGTGAGTGGGAGGATGACCTCACATCACCCACCCTGTGCTCCCAAGCACTCAGCCCCCTGCAGAAGGTCCTGAATGTACTGCACTTCTTGGCCACTGGATCCTTTCAGCGGACAAGTGCCATAGTGGGTGGTGTGTCACAGGCCATGCAGTCACGCTGCCTACACCAGGTCTTGAACATCATCACTGCACGGCCATCAGTCCGCAGGCACATATATCTCCCCAGGACTCATGCAGAAAGGCGGACGTGCATCCAGGAATTCTATGGTGTGGCTCAATTCCCCAAAGTGCTTGGTGCAATTGACTGCACACATGTGGCTCTACGTCCACCCAGGGCAACAGAGCACATCTATAGAAACCGCAAGCACTGGCATTCCATCAACGTGCAAGTTGTATGCAATGCCAAGGGAATAATCACATCAGTATATGCCAACTATCCCGGGTCCACCCACGACAGCTTCATCTACAGAATGTCTACCCTATGCCGGGACCTAGAGGCTGGCCAGCATGGAGATACATGGCTGCTTGGTGAGCATGAATGCCACTGCACATGCATGCATGTCAGATACTGGGTCATGACACAACACCACTAATGATACCCATCACCACCTCCGCAGGGGACAGTGCCTACCCTATCAGCCCCCACATGATGACCCCAATCCGGAACCCCACCACGCCACCCGAGGTAAGGTACAATACAGCCCACATTGCAACACGGGGCATAGTGGAGCGCACATTCGGAGTGCTGAAGTCACGCTTTCGCTCCCTTGACCGTTCTGGCGGGCAGCTGTTATATGCTCCCCGAATAGTGTGCAGGATCATAGTGGCAGCATGTGTCCTGCACAACGTTGCAACACGCCGGGGCCTGCCCGTGGACATGGTGGTGCCCCCACATCCACAACCACATGCACGCCCGCTGCGCATGGGAGGGGAAAGGGCACGGGGGGTGGCAGCCCGTACGCAACTGGTGGCCAACTTCTTCACCTAGGAATCACAGTGCTGGCTAGTGCACACTGCTCTGGCACATACCATCTGACAATCAATGATGACACTACCTGACAATGTCACAAAATTACTTGACAATAAACTGTCAGATACACATCAGCCTGAGATTGTTAACATGGAAGTGTCACTATGTGTGCACCCCTACCTACACATACACCAGCAATGCATCACAACGAAAAGACACAACTCCATCAATCAAATATGCATTGCCACAGGCGATTCACTACATGACAACATTGCCATGTCACCCATTCCCTTCACAGTCCCGCCAATGAGGACACCATGTCATGGTATGTGAGAGCAAACAAACTGGCCATCACAACATGACACCGGTGTCACAAATAGCAGTGCCCCAAATGGAACATAGCCGCACTTGAACAGCTAACCGCGCTGGAGCCACTACTACACACCTGTGTAAGAGTAATTTCAATCAAATTACACACCAACCCACCCTGAAGCCCACCCAAACAAGACACAATGCATGTAATCAATGGTAGTCTCATTACCTGATTCTGCTGGTATGTCCTCACCGTCCAGATGTACAGTGATGGCGCCACGCAAAAGTTTCAGTGCACATCTACCGACATGTAGTCTGACTCCAGAGAGTATGCCCGTGTGAAGAACTGTGTGAAATACCTGCAAAACATGAGCAACATATGTAAGTAGAGGCACATATCAAACCATCATGCATAGTTAGGTGCAACAACAATGTACACTATGAATGTCTACACAGTATTGACTATGGACTGGCCAACAGCTCATGGGAGTCCAATGTCACCGTGTAATTTGCTGTCACTTGGGCACACCCTTTGCAAGCCCATGGAAACGGAAGCAGGAGGGGTGTGGATGTCTGCTACCCAAGCATCGAAACCAAACTCAGGACAAGCCTGCATGTGCCCAGCCACAATACAGTGTATGCCCAGGTACCCACACAAGGCAACACTCTTGGAAAAGAAAAAAGAAAATTGAGAAAAAATGGCCATGAAAGGGCCGGCGGGGGGGGGGGGGGGCACCTATGAGGTCCGAGGACAGGATGCACGCCACAATCCACCTGTGTGGATCATGGGAAACTAAAACACCCCATAGGCTCGTGGCCCACACGGCTACTCTGTTGTGGGAGATGAGTCGCTATCGCTCTGGCCAGACCCTGCAGCTGACTCAGGAGGTGGGGGAGCTGCCTCAGAAGATGGTGTGACAATGGGAGGCAGCCCACGCAAAGCACGAGTTTGCTCCTCCATGGCTGCAAGCAGGCGGGTCTGGTAGTTCTGGTTCTGGGTTATAATCATGCGGAGGTCCCCATGCAGTAACTTCCGGGATGACCTGACCTCCGCACGAGTTGCCTGCATCTCGGCCGAGAGCGTCCGTGTCAGACGCTCCAGCTGCTCCTCTGTCCTTCTATGGGATGAAGCCTCAAGCTCTAACAGGGTCGACCTGAGGTGATGGAATTCTTCCCTCAGGCCTTCCCTGTGGCGCTGGGACTCCATGGAAAGTGATTCCCGCAGAGTCGCCAGTGCCGCCCGCCTGTCCTTGTTGGACGCCAACATATCCTCCCTGTGTGCCTGGCAGATGGACTCTGTAGCCTGCTCCAGTCGCTCCATCAGCCTTTCTGGGGGGACAATGGAAGTGGCCACCCTATCCATGGCCTGTGCAATCATCTCGGATGATGCTGCCTGTTGGTTGGCCATACCGTAGATGGATTGCTCCCAAGCGGTATTGCCAGGTGGCATACGGCCACCACGTTGACGGGCACCACACCTGCCTGGGGCAAGGCGGACTGCGCCTTGCTGTGCCGGCAAGGCCTCAGGCTGCAGGACTGCATTCCCTCTCTGATCTGCAGCCCCAGGAACAGGATCAGAGATTGTGTGGTGTGGCCCTGCATCCGTAACCACCGGAGGCTGAGCTGCCGACACTGACATCCCCATTGAGGGCAATGGCCCGGCTGCAGGTGGGTCGGACAGAGGAGATTCTCTCCCAAGAACACTCACCTGCGACTGCACATAGGTGTCATCCTCCGAGTCTACACCTGAATACTGCTCGGGGGAGGAACCCCCAGAGACACCCCTCGACAGCACGACCTGCAGCACTTGTGGGTTTTCACCCACAAACACACCACGTCCCTCACTTGTGGAAGGTCGGCCCGGGTTGCCCTCCTGGGACGGCTCAACCACCACATCCCCAGCATCAACAAGTGCTTCGTCCCCTGCAAAGACATGAAAGAGAAAAATGGAAACAGGCATTAGCACCATGGCATGCAACAAGGGCTGAGGCAGTAGTTCTACGACACATGTCCCACATGACTGGGAGACCTCCTATGCATTCACCATCACTGGGTCTGTAGGGGAGGCTCAGGGCATACAATGTACAGATTGGAGAGCAACGCCTGCTCACCATGCTGCCTAGCACTGCCATCACACATTGGCCGGTGATTGCCATGTCAAAGGCACATGCCATCACACACATGGCATGTGACATAGCCACCAAGTGAAGAGGGAGAGGAGGGCAACTTTTTTGGATTTCAACCACTCTGGTCCTGACATTGCATCATCACATCAATAAGTTAACATGTTGTACATGGATCTGCTAGTCCAAATTGGCCACGATGCACAGTGCCTTGTCTACATCAACAAAATGCAGTAAACAATGAGATTCCACCTCCCCATCATCTGTATAGGAATCATATAGCATTCGTGAAGCACCGGTCCAGAAATGTATGAAGGTACAGCGGAGCACTGAGGGGTGGTGGGGCAGTAGGGGATGCCAGTCAACAATCCTACTGGTGCTGGTGTCATTCATGTCACGCAAGTGCAGGGGTGGGTGGCACAATGAAGTGCAAGGGGAAGTGGCGGCTGGAAGTGCTGTACAAGGTAAGTAGGACTTAACGTCAAGGGCAGATGGTGTTAGGCGCAGACAAGTGCTGGGGGGGGTGGCCTATAGGGGTACAGAGACAATCATGCAGTGCTGTGGGCTCGGAGGGGACACGGGAGGTACACACTGCATCTGGCTCGGCAAGGTCCTTGCAGATTTCTATGTGTCCTGCAGAGTTGTCACATGCCGCAGATATGTGCCCTTGGATTGGGGATCTCATCTTGGTGAAAAGGGTGAGGCGCTATTGCCTTTGGAGCATGTGGCAGGCCAGTTTGCCAGAGGATGAGCATGATGCAGGACATTCCCTCTCTGCCACCCGGCATCTGTGGTCTGGGTTCACAAGATCCGAGTCATGCCAGGACTCTGCATTGGCATGGGGCTTCAGACAGGTGGTCATGACCGTGGCAAAGACATCCAGTGTACCTGACATAGAGTGGAGCATGGAGTGGGCCCTGTCAGGATGGGAGTGAGCCTAAGGGGGAGCTGGATGGGGGGGAGATTTTGGCAGCATGAGCCTCGACTGACACACACTTCATGGGTTGGAATACCAAGAAGGTGTGTGACAGTGGTGAGGGTGGCTTTGCCTGTGGGGTGGTGAGGGTGAGCTGGGAGGAGAGGAGAATGTGATCACTCCAGGAGAGAGGAGTGCAGAGATGGACGGAGAGGGGAAAGTCAGATGAGATCAGAGCATCAAGAGTGTGCCCTGCAGAATGAGTAGGGACAGACGGGAGTCTAGAGGGTGAGAGGGAGTTGCTGAGGTCACAGAAAGGTCACGTGGGGGGGTCAACAAGCATGCAGGTGGATGCGTACAGCACCAAGGAAGAGGATTTCTGTGTCTGGGGACATGAGTGAGGAGGAGAGGTGAGGACACTCAGAAAGGAAGTAGTACATTTGACCAGTTTTCCCAGACACAGTACGCACAGTTTGTGAATGTCAAGGTGTGGTAGAGAGAGACGTCACACAAGCCATTCCAGAGTGGAGTAGGTCTAAGTAGGAGTGACAGTGGCAGGAATACCCTCAGGGAAGCCAAAGGCACACCCCCCCTGCACAGTAGTGGCGGGCCAAGGAGAGGGTCTCCTGAACATCAGGTAGGAGTGTGTGAAGGATGCAGACAGAGCTGGCCGTCAGACATGTTTCCATGAGACCAAGGATGTCAAGGTGCATAACCTCATGTAAGTGACAGATATCGGAGGAATGCCTGATGCAGCCGCAGTGAAAGGAGTGTAATTGTGGAGGAGGTTGACAGCCTTGGAGGACTTACGGGGAGTGCTAGAGATCAGAGGTGCAGCATGTGTAGGAGTTGGAGTGGGAGGCGGAGAAGGATCATGGGAGGGTGCTGGGAGGCAGTGCAGGATTGATGAGGAGAGAGGAGGGGGGACAGCAGGAGAGGAAAGGAAGTTGATGAGATGTGGGTAGCATTTCTCAAGGAGAATGAGGTTGGCCTAAGGGCCTTGGACTGAGATGCTCCCATTACCATGCACATCAATTGTGGCCTCTGAGGATTGGAAGGAGGCCAGGAGTACACCCCAACGGGTCCCACCATTGATGGTGGAAGAGGAGCAAGGAGAGAGGACAGGGACCATGTGAAGGGTCTATGGGACAGGCAAAGGCATGTATGAGCAGATGTCAGTGAGAGTTGGCTTTGAGTAGGCTCAGATGCACTTGTCAGCAATAGGGTGGGTCGCATTGGAGGGCAGGGTGCCCTCATTTGACTGTTAGCAAGCAGGTGTCGTGAGTAGGGCACGATGGTCTGAACTGTAGAAGTCAGGGAAGATAGACCATGAAGAGCAGCATGGAGTGTGAGGGAATGGGGCTCGAAACCAGACGGTACCAAAGCACACAGGTAGGAGGTGGATGTCAAGGCAACATCCACAGTATGACAGCATGTTGGTTGGCATTTATATACAGAGGACGCATTAGCATGTGGTATCATTGCATGTCAGGCATGTGAAGATGAAACTTGATTGGCTGGGGGAAAGTATAGGAATGGTATGTAAGACATCAGATGAATAGACAGGGGAGTATGAGCAACAATGTAGTGACAAAATGACAATTCAAGGGCAACTTCCATGGTGTAGGGCCATATGTGCACTGTTGCCAGTTGGGATAGTGCTGTGGGCAGATGGTGTTGCACTGAACATACTGGATGAGGCACATGGGTACCACTATCAACTCTGCCACACACCCCCTTGACAGGCACCCAACATGAATGCTTCACACACACACCATGCACATGGATAATACACACATGCATGTGCACTCACCGGATGATGCCTCGTAATCAGGGAGATCTCCCACACCTTGGAGTTGTCCCTCGGTGACGTAGGATCCAGCTACGGACTCATGTGGTGTGAGTTCTATTTCCTGTGCTGGGGACCCACCTCCAGTCACCAAGGTTGCGGCATGACTTGAGGCCAGCTTATCCTTTGCCCTGCGCTTAAGGTCATTCCAGCGCTTCTGGCAATCACTAGCTGTGCGCCTCACTACTCCAAGGGCACTTATTCTGTCAGCAATGGTCTGCCAGTGTGCCTGGCGTCTGGCATGTGTGGTCTTGGACCCTGCAACGATGACCATTTCCCTATCATGATCTGACACATACTGAACAAGTGCATTCAGTTCGGCGTCTGTGAAGCTTGGCTTCCTTGATGGGCCGGACTGTGCAGCCGTGCCTGGGGAATCAGCCTGTGCCGGACGTGCACTCTTCCTCTTGCGCTTGGAAGGGGGTGGGGATCCAGAGTGTCCTACGCCGCTGTGGACACTAGGGGCAGGAGCCGTGGTGGACTCAGTACTGGGTGTGTGGGATTGCACACTCAGCATGGGAGTAGGTGCAGGCATTGGGGGTAGTGGGATGGGGTCAGGCCTGATCTGAGGTGCATGAACTAGGACCGACACAGTCTTGGCAGGGTGTATGAGAGGTGGGGTGGATGGAGCCACACCCTGGCTACGGGGGCCAGCAGATGACCTATCTGGCATAGATGCGCGTGCCCTGATGACACCAATGTGCACCGGTGCACGTGCAGTGGACCTGCTGACCTGGATGTCAGCGATGGGTTCACCCTCGGACAGGTCTGCTGCCACAATGGGCTGGTCCGACAAGGGCTGATCAGGGTTGGTATCAGCCACATGACCCTCAACTGGGGGGGGGGGGGCATGGGTGTCCCTGACTGGGCACCCTGCAAGTCACAACCACGTCCCCTAGTGGATCCTCCACGGCCACCACGTGTGGCTCGGCCACCTTTGCCACCCTTACGGCTTGCACGCCTCCCAACCATGGCACTGATGTTATTGTGCGTATGGGAGTCGGTGTGCACAATTGTCCTGGGCAATTGGGTGTCAAAGGGGTTGGGTACCAGATGGTATTCGTACCCTAGTGCAGTGGCAAGGCTATATGACACCCCTGGGGAAAGATGACGGGTCACGCAACGCACAGGCACCCCAGAAAAGTTAAGGAACGTGCACAATACCCCTCCTAGACCACGTGTGCTGATGGAAAACCCTGCACTACGCTGTGGCATCCAGTAACACAATGAACGTATGCGTGTCACACGCAGCCTAGAATGACCTCTGAAGGGGTAGGCTACACACGGGGCAAGCACAGAAGTTAGATACGTGCGTGACTCACCGTCTGCCAGGTAAAAGAGCGTGAAAAATGAGCGCGTTTGGTTGGCAACACCCCCGCCAAAAGAAGATGTGTACGCTGTCTGAGGAGACAGGACAACAGTAGAAGGGGACACTGTTTGAGGGAACAGGCCCAGGTAAACCAGTACAAGAGGAAAAAGAGAAAAAGCTGTCAGAGGTAACAGGGAGTACGAACTGGAAACGCCGTGAAGTAAATCGCGTGTGAAACGACAAGAAGTACAGAATTCACCCACTCGCTCTCCACGAAAAGCACGTACAAGGAAATGGTGTTCTACACTACCTTATATACAGGCCCACACGTACAGCGTCACTTACGGCGTGTACGTGCTTGGCCCATGTTCACCAATCACACGCTTTGTCACTTCTGCGTGTGGATCCTTTTTCACCAATCACACGCTTTGACACTCCTGCGTGTAGCTCACTTTTCACCAATCACACGCTTTGTCACTCCTGCGTGTAGATCCATTTTCACCAATCACACGCTTTGTCACTCCTGCGTGTAGATCCATTTTCACCAATCACACGCTTTGACACTGCACGTGCAGGTAACTACAGACGCACATATGCTGGTGACGGGTTTTCGCGCGATTCGCTGAGTGTGGGGTTTTCACGTGCAAAATCACTCCCTATCAGGCTGTCCACGCGTTCAAACACGAAAGACCACGCTCCTGGCCAGGAGGCCAAATTACAGTCCCCCAGAGCCCTGAGCACGCTCCCACCTGCCATCTGCTGCTGCCTGACTGCCTGCTGGCCACGTGCCCCACAGTGCTGGTGGGTGGGGGTGGTGGGAGACATGGGTGGGGGCCTGGTGGAGGGTGCCCCTGGTGGATGGGGGGTGGGGGTGGTGGGAGACATGGGTGGTGGCCTGCTGGCAGGTGCCCCTGCACTGCTGGGGGGTGGGGGTGGTGGGAGACATGGGTGGGGGCCTGGTGGAGGGTGCCCCTGGTGGATGGGGGTGCAGGGGGACATGATCAGGTGTGCAGGGTAGTCCCCTGTTTTGTGGGCTGCCTGCAGGGGCAGTGGAGGGTGTACAGGGTACACCTGTGAGGGCCCACCCAGCCTATTCGCGTGTGATAATTCCCACGCACCCCTGTAATACACGTACCCTGGCCAATCGCGTGTTGAACTTCCCGCTACCCCTGTAATACACGCACCCTGGCTGTTCACGTGTGATAATTCCCGCGTACCCCTGTGATACACGTTCCCTGGCCTATCGCGTGTTCTACTTCACGCGTACCCCTGTAATACACGTTCCCTGGCCAATCGCGTGTTGAACTTCCCGCTACCCCTGTAATACACGCACCCTGGCTGTTTGCGTGTGATAATTCCCGCGTACCCCTGTAATACACGTTCCCTGGCCTATCGCGTGTTCTACTTCACGCGTACCCCTGTAATACACGTACCCTGGCCAATCGCGTGTTGAACTTCCCGCTACCCCTGTAATACACGCACCCTGGCTGTTCGCGTGTGATAATTCCCGCGTACCCCTGTAATACACGTTCCCTGCCCTATCGCGTGTTCTACTTCACGCGTACCCCTGTAATACACGTTCCCTGGCCTATCGCGTGTTCTACTTCACGCGTACCCCTGTAATACGCGTTCCCTGGCTGTTCGCGTGTGATAATTCCCGCGTACCCCTGTAATTCACGTTCCCTGCCTAGTCGCGTGTAGAACTTCCCGCGTACTCCTGATTTGAAGATTGCCCGCTTTGCTTTCCTTGTTTGCCTGCCCTGTGAAGTGGTCCAGGGTTAGCGCAGCCCTTAGCGATGATTTGGCGATTTTGATGGCTTTTCCTTGCGCGAGGGCGTTCTTGGGGGCGTTACTGGCGCTGCTGCAGGCTCGCTGCGATTCTCTGCGCCACGGCTGGTTTGGGAGCATGAAATCCATGAATACGCTGTGCGCGGAAATCAGTTTTAGCGCACGTGCCTGGCGCAGACTATCGCAGGCGCACGCTGTGCGCCAGCCGCGTGCGCTACTTGTGCGCTGGATTCTATGAATTAATCTCTGAGTCCGTTCGTCTGTAAATGTGGATCCCTGTTCTGTAATTCTTTGTTATGAGTTAACTAAGATGCAGGGAGATGCTAGATACGATACAGAGTGCATGGTTATATTGAAAAGACCTCAGCGGTTGAGCATGGAAAGAAAAAGAAGGTGCTGTTGTCTAGCCGGGTACTAGAATTTCCTATCCTTTAGCAAACGAGCAACACATTTCCTTCAGTGTACTGCCGAAACTTCTGACTTGGTTTTTTTAATTTACTGCTTTGATCATCACCCGCAAGAAGTGATGACCTGTGTTCTTCCACTCTTACCCTTCCCTGGCCCCTGTTGTTGCCTACAATACTAATTGATAGAGCACTGTAAAACGTGAGGGATAGTAGTAAGCACTCACTGGGATATCTGCAGAGCCACAATACTTTGCAAGCAAGGCATATTTAATGCCTCAACATATTATGTGCATTTTAAGAATGCCATGACTCTGCATGTACGCAATTCTTTTGCAGCGCATACAAGATTGTTTGCAACATACCCCACACTTCTATCATTGTGTAGGATTACACAGTGCTCAGGGAAACAGTTTTTTGCATAGCAGCAAGTTACCATATAATGTATGATGGTCTATGCCCAAAGGAACTCTGAACACTTGGAAACGAGGCAGATTGTGTAAAATCATTCTCCTGTCCGACTATCCGGTGCCCTGATAATATGGACGGGTAATCCCAGGCATAGTTCATACCAATTATCCCTTGTTGGCAAAATAAATGATATTGCAATGTAGCTCTCTACTTATAGGGTAATGTTATTAATGCTAAAGTATGAGCCGCTGAGCGTCACATTTGTCTTCTAAAAATCCTTATAGGGCAAATTCATATTTGAGTTTTATAATGTTTTCACTAGCAAGGGTGCGGCTTCAAAGCACTTGCGTCACATATGTACAAAGAAGAGGCAGTATGGGATAAGGTTACACATCCAGGTGGCCTGCTTATTTACAGTCAGTATCCAATATTTTAGCTGGTAGTTAGATTGTATCGTGCTTTTGGTAAGACACAATGAGTAACAGAAATCCTGGCACTTGAACGTTATTTCTGTTATTCATATCATTCATATTACAACAAACATAAAACCATATCATATCAAGCCAACCATGCCATATCATATCAAGTGGATGTAGGTACACATCTGCTAACCTTTCGCAGAGCCAAGAGAGGAGGAGTCAAGGTTGTCCGGTACTATCTTAATGTGCTCTGGGGCAGAAGTTAGAGTCATAAGGTGAAAGCGTGCTAGAATCAAGCTTAGGAGTCATAGGTGGGGAGGGAACATTATGTTTAATGTGTGCAGGCATATCTTGGTTAGAATCTTCTGTTAATGGAGCCAGTTTTTCACATTAGTTTTTAACCTCTTATGTGTGTATTTTGCGGTTAGGGATTTTAGGTGTTTGTCACCCTTGCATAGTTGCTTATTTTAAGAGAAAGCTAATTTCAATTAATTGCTGTGGCTTGTGCTTTATTACATATTTTTGAATATCTGAGTATTGTCTGTGTGCGCTGCTAAAAATCTTCTGAGCGGCACCCAGAAGGAAGCTGGGCACGCGCACATGCGCACAGCTTAGAGGGAACACTGGTCAGGACCACTTGTAGTTCAATCTGTCTCTTGCGACATCGGATATCTATATTGTACACAGCGAAACAACAAGGGCTTGGTCACTATCCCATAATATAAAGCATTCGCCGTGTTAACATATACAAGCGTTTCTGTAGTTAAATGAGCATCAAGCGGTGGCGCTTAGTTACTCTCAACAGCCCTCCCCATTTCAATCAGATTACCAATTCTGAGTACGCCTAAGGCAGCCCTCAAACTGGGAATCCAATGAACCCTGCTTACCGTCGTGTCCAGTGCGTAGCGTTCATTACCCGCGGCAATGATTAAACAAGCCGTCGTGGAAGTGTTGGTTCCATGGATATATGGACCACGTGATCTCACGTGCGGTCACGTGATATTCACGTAACATTGAATTCAACGTGGCAGGGTTGAGCTAATAGGACCTCATTGCGTCCCATTCACATGGGTAGGTGCGGCTAAATGCCCAAGTAGCCCATTCAGATTTTGCCTCAATGTTTGAAATACACACTGTGATCACAATCTATCACACTGTACTATCTGTTGTGGAAAAACATGGCGGAGGTCACACACATACCACCTTGATTGCCACTCTCAGGAGATATACCACAAATTATACCAAAAATTAAACAGGTTCTGAATATTTTATATTCCAATCAATTAATTCATTCAGGCCCAGCAAGTGACTTTTGCTCAAGAAAATAAGTTTCATCTCCTCCCTTGAGAGAGTCTGTTTATCTGCAGAAATATTGTTGGTAACTTGAATCTTTTTGAGCACAGTCCACCTCAGGTCATTACAACCGTGGTCACGCATAATAAAGTGATCCACCATGGGAGCCGTTAGGTTCCTCGTTCTAATGGAACTCCTGTGCTCATTAATACGGATCTTGATTTTCCGTTCCGTTTTCCCAATATATAATTTGTGGAATGGACACCATATGGCATATACCACATTGCTGGAGTTGCAATTGGAAAACGTTCTTTGTTCCCATGGTCTCGGTAACCTGATCTAGACCTCAGTGGTGCGGCTCGTAAACTGGCAACAGACACACGCCCCACAAGGTGCATGTCCTCTAAGTTTGGGCATACCCCACTGCTGAGTGATAGTAATCTGACCGTCATCTTCATTGCTAATATTATTCCTGCTGACCGGCTCTTTCACATTATGTCCACGTTTAAAGGCGCTTCGGGGAGCTTCAACAGGTATTTTAGCCTGCGCTAGAATATGCCAGTGTTTCCTCACAATCTTAACCACCTGATTAGATAGATGGTTAAAAGTGCTGACAAAAACCAGTAAGTCAGATTTGCCTGGAATGGGTTTCGGCCTATATTCCAACAAGGCTTTGCAATGATTATTAGATGCTCTCTTCAAAGATCTTCTAACGATCTTATTTCAATAGCCTCGTTGGACCTTATTGTGACTTAATGTGGATGCCTCAGACATGAATACATCTTTATTGGTACTATTCCATTTAAGCCTCAAAAATTGGCCAAACGGTAAGTTGTCTCTCAGAGCCTTAGGATGAAAACTGTTGTACCTGAGAAGCGAATTGCAGTCAGTGGCCTTATGGAATGGTTTTAGCTCGAGTCGGTTAGTGGACGTATTAGAGATGATCGTGAGATCTAAAAAATCTATCTCATCCCTGTGATAGTTCATTGTGAATTTGAGAAAGAGATTAACCCCATTCAGCCATTGAAAAAAGGCCAATTGGGTTATTTCATCACCGTGCCACACCAGTAGCATGTCATCGATGTACCTCCTCCACACTGTAATGTGTTGTTTGAAGATGTTATTTTTACTATAGACACTCATATGCTAAACAAAGTCTACATATAGATTTGCCAATGAAGGCGCCACAGCCGACCCCATGGCGGTCCCATGGACCCGTTGGTAAAATCGTCCATCAAACTGAAAGTAATTCTCAGTGAGAGAAAGCATTTTACACCATAAAATGAAAGAATTGGGTGTGATGCCGGAGACGCGCTTGGTGAGTAGCAATTCCTCTATAACATCCAGAGTAGCTGTTTGAGGGATCTTAGTATATAATGAAACAATATCCATACTAACTAGGATATCTTCACATGGATTGAAATGGAAATTCTCAATCAAATTGATAACTGCCATTGAGTCTTGGATGTAGGAGGTCACCTTGCTTATAAACCCTTTTAGGAAGGAGTCAGAGAATTTGGCTAATGGTTCCAACACAGAGTTGATACCCGACACTATCGGTCTCCTGGGGGGATTTGTTAGTGTCTAATGGACTTTGGGCAAAATGTAAAACAAGGAAACACTGGGGTCCTGTTTCACTAGATACTCTGCTTCCTTCCGAGTTATCCAGCGTCTGTCTTTAGCTTTCTCGAATTTGTGAGATATCAAGCTTTTCAGCCGTGCCGTGGCATCTTGCCCCACAGGTTTGTAAAATGTGGTGTCCGAAAGTTTTCTTAGACATTCACTAACATAGGGCCTCATTACACGGTAGGCGGTAAGGGTTTACCGGTACCGGTATTTTACCGGTACCGGTAAACCCTTACCGCCTTACTACGAGGTCCCTTTGCAGGTTGGAGAATTTAACGCCTGCTTTTTGCAGGCGTTAAAAACCAACGCGCGAAGGGACCAGGAAGCTAATTACGGTACCGCAATTTGCGGTGCCGTAATTAGCACCTTCCCCATTCCCATTATGCCCTATGGGGCAAAAATGGGAATGGGGAAAGGCAATGGGGGAAGGGGGAATTACCGCCCCACCAACCTTGGAATAGGGCAGTTATTCCCCTTTCCACCAAGGCGGGGCCTGTATTTTACAGGCATGGACCAAGGTGCTAATAGCACCTTGGTCCACCGCCATCCGTGTAATGAGGCCCATAGTCTCCACGATTCAAAAGAACGATTGCACCACCTTTGTCAGCAATTCGAATCACTATTGATTTGTTGTTTTTAAGCGATTCGAAGGCTTTCCTCTGTGCAGCAGAACAGTTCTGAAATGCATGAGAAGAGTGGGTCCGTTCTAATTCTTCCAAATCAGCCAACACCCGTCTTTCAAACACAATGGATTCAGGGCTATGGCTCGTGACCGGAGGACAAAAAGAAGATCGATTGTGGAGGCCACTATTCGATTCTTCAGCATCAAATGGGTTGCCGTAAAAAAAACTGTCTCACGTGTATTTTCCTGAATAGTCCCTCTATTTCAACCATCAAAATGAACCGATCATAGGCAACAGTGGGAACGAATCCAAACCCTTTTTCCAGGACTGTCATCTCAACGTCTGACGGCCTATCTGTGGACAAATTAATTAATAGGCTCAGCTGCTCCTGGTCACTGGGGGCTCGTAGTCCCAATTCTGCAGGTCCTGATCTAAAAAACTGGCAGGGGTCCTCTGCTCCTTTGAAACAGATGGGAATTCTGAGACCTGCGTCTATTTGAATTGCTACGGGCTCGGCCATGACCACGTCTCTGTTGTTCAGAAGTATCATCATCAGAACTGTATGAGCTGTACAATGTATTAGTAAATATCACATTCTTTTTCTGCTGTGTTTTGTGTGCCTTGTTGTAATGTTGGTCGGGTACATACCCTTCCTGGGTATACCGGAAAGCTTTTTCGTGAGTGAAATCAGTGATATCAGTCTTCAACCATCTTATGCGATCGTGTACAGTGGATTCCTTGAAGTCATTAATTTCCCTAATGATTTCAACCAACCTCTTAGTATATACTTCTAAGGGGACGAGTTTCTTGATGGCATCTTCCGACTTCGTTAATTCTTCAAGTTGTTTAACTGACATTTCCTTGACGGTGTCAATTATGAGAATGAGCCAATCCCTTCCACATTTGTTGGCAATGTAGCTCCACCTAATGATAAACTCTTTATTGTCCAGAAATAATCTCGCTTTGTTCCAGACCACTAGACCTTGAGGTAGAACGCCATTGCGTAAATATTCCAACATTATGGTACCATGAAGTTCGGTACGGATTGATCTCTTTCGAAGTTGGAATAGTTCATCCCAGTTACTAATGTTAGTCAATGGGGAACTTTCTCCATCATTGGAAAACAGTGAAGACTTGGCAAGTAATTCTGCCACATATTTCTCATCATAGCTGCGGGTTTTATCAGCAGCCATGATTTCACCGGTGAGGACCACACTGTTAAAAAACTATTGTGGTGTTCAACCACAAACACCAACCAGCCCGAGGATGTCGACAAAATGTAACACAGTATCAACTGAACGTGATGTCCCTCAGTGGAAAGGGCGACAACAACAAAAAATCCCACGGACAACAGCCGTGCAAAAACAACAATAAACAGGAGTGACAGGGGATACCAAGCTTACCTCAAGTCCCCTTCCCTCATCAGATAATGAAAACCCCAGAAATATGATTTCTCTATGGGCTATTTTAGATTTCCTGAAATAGAAAGTGTAGCCTTCAGCTGCTAGAATCCTAATGATTACGTCCCCCATCTCTAAGTGTTCATTGAATTCATCATCTGTACAGTATGGGGGTAATTCATAGAATTCCGCGCAGAAGCAGCGTACTTGGCTGGCGCAGAGAGGGAGCGTGCGCCAGCGTGCACCAGCTGTGTGCGCTAAACAGCATTCTGGCGCAAAGCGTATTCATGGATTTCCCAAGCCATTTTGAGCCCTAGCGCAGCGAACATCCCGCAGCGCCAGTTACACCCCCAAGAACGCCCGTTGCACAAGGAAAAGCCATAGAAATCCCCAATACGGCACAATGGGGCGCACTAACCCTGGACCAGCTTACAGGGCTGCTACACTGTAATCGTGTGACACATTATGCGTACCCCACTCATGACAGCCAAAACGTGTGAAAATCTACTCGCGCACCCCCTTCAATATGGGTATCCTCCTCGCAGGACCCAAAAACGCATGAAAATCTCCCCGCGACCCCATTCGATACACGTACCCAGCTCTTGGCAGCCAAAATGTGTGGAAATCAACTTGCGTATACCCTTGAATATGCGTACTCCGCCTATGCCAGGCAAATGCGTGGAAAATGTCCCCACTGTGGTGTGGGCTGCCTGCAGCTCATGGAATGGGGTGATCTGCTATCTGCGGGGCATGTGGAGGGTGGGTGGGCTGCCTGTGGGGCATGGGAGGGTGGATGGGATGCCTGCGGGCATGGTCAGGGTGGATGGGATGCCTGTGGGTCATGGTCTGGGGTGATGGGCTGCCTGCAGGTCATGGTCAGGGTGGATGGGCTGCCTGCGGGTCATGATCTGGGGTGATGGGCTGCCTGTGGGTCATGGTCAGGGTGGATGGGTTGCCTGCGGGGCATGGGGAGGGTGGATGGGCTGCCTGTGGGTCATGGTCAGGGTGGATGGGCTGCCTGCAGGGCATGGGGAGGGTGGATGGGCTGCCTGCAGGGCATGGGGAGGGTGGATGGGCTGCCTGAGGGGCATGGGCAGGGTGGATGGGCTGCCTGTGTGTATTCCGGGGGTGTGCGTGCAGTTTTACATGCGATTGGCCTGGCGCGAGTGGGGTATGCGTATTCCGGAGGTGCACGTGGAGTTTCACACGCGATTGGCCCAGCGAGAGTGGGGTACGCGTTTTCTGGTGGTGCGCGTGGAGTTTCACACGTGGGCCTGCCCGGGTGTGTCCATCCCCACCTCCCCATGCCCCGCAGGCAGCCCACACCACAGGGGACCACCCTACACCCATGGGCATGCCCCGCAGGCAGCCCATCACCCCAGACCATGACCCGCAGGCAGTCCATAACCCATGGACATGACCCGCAGGCAGCCAATTACCCCAGACCATGACCGTAGGCAGTCCATACCAGAGGGGACCACCCTAGATCCCTGGGCATGCCCCGCAGGCAGCCCATCACCCCAGACCATGATCAGCAGGCAGCCTATCACCCCTGACCATGTCCCGCAGGCAGGCCACATGGCACCATTCACTTGGGAGAACCGACACATGCCCCCCCCACCCGACCCCAGTGATGGCGCCTGACAGCAGGCCCGACTCATGTCCGTCCATAAAACAAAATCCAAAGTTCCAAAAAAGCAAAGCATTCCACCATGGGTCAAAAAATAAAGTAAATCCAGGTCCATAACTATATACAAAGGAAAATATCCAAGGGTCCATGAGGCCAGAAATCCAAAGGAAACCTAACCAAAATCCTACCTAATAAATAACTATATACAAAAAGGCGGGGCATAGTCCATGAGCCCAAAGGAAAAAAAACAAAAAGGAAACCTACACCTACATCACTACTTACAAAGGCGGCAGGCTTGTCCGGCGGCTCACTCATTGGTGCCCCGGGCCAGGGCATCATCAAACTACACTTCAATGTCCCGGAGGTAAACCTTTTCCCTGGCCTCGAGATCTCACAGGGATGTAGCCATGGCCTCCTCCAACTCCCTGCGAGTTGCCTTGAGGCACGCAGTCCACCTCAAGCCCGGCGCATGGAGTTCTCCACCCTGACCATTGTGAGCCGTGCCCTCTCCGCCCGCCTCTGCTCTGCATCTATTTACCGGCCCCAACCGCTGCCACACGGAAGACACTCCCAATCCTGGGCCCTCCTGCCCGATGGCCAATGCCTGCCCCTGGGATGTTGATGGCCCTGAGCCATGATCGCTCCCACCCTGAGCCTGCTGCTGCCGTGCACGTTCCCTGCCTGTTGATGCCTGCACATCCTCCTCTTGCTGGGGTCCAGTTGGTTGGGTGGTCACACCAGCTGGACCTCCGACTCCCGACTGTGACAGAGATGTGTCCTCCACCAGCCTGGCCACTGACTCAGGGGCAGCTCCACAGGGGGCCCAGGTGATACTTGGGCCGGAACATGGCACGGAGGACGCTGACGCATAGGTGGCTCAGTTGAGGAGGGGGTTGCAAGAAGTTCCAGCACAAGGATGAACACAGTGCCGATGACCTGTCCTAGTAGGTCGACGCGGCCTAAGAGGTATTCAAAATGACGTGCATTGTCCAGACGAGAACCCGGCACATCATTCCGAATACCACGTTGGTTCAATGCCATCCCAGCTAGGACAGGCTCAATATGGTCATGGATTGCAATGTCTGCATTGAGAGGAAGGCCAGTTGTTGTATGCGCATCCCCTCCCTGAAAACGGGTCTGGACGGAGGCATCCCTGCTGGTGCCGGATGATACAGTCACAGGATCGGGGACAGGATTACACACAGGCACCTCGGCAGTGGCCTGTGCTGCCTCCTCTCCTTACCCCTGGACTGCACCAGTGGAATCCCCCCCTCCAGGCCCCATGAATGGGACTTCCACGGCCTCCTCCTCAACCAAACCCCCCACCAACCTGGATGACTCTGTGCCATCTTCCTCCATAGGCCACTGGGTGGGCTCAGCTGCCCCTACTGCTGCTGAGGAGTCCACCTCCAAACTCCCCCTTCTCGACCCTCCCTCCGCAGCTGCGGCCGTGGACGCGGCACCAGACTCCTCACTCCCTGAAGAGATGACTACCTGGGAGGTGAGCTGGGCCTTGTGCCTCCGGCTGGCGGTGGGATCCCTGCCAATGTGCTCCACAGCACCGTCTCTGCCCCCTCTTCATCAGTCGACACTGCAGACAGGGAGAGACAGAACACAGGCATCAGGGCACTGTACAATGGTCTGATACACACATGACAGTTGCACATGAGTGGAAGTGTCAAACTTCACAGATGGCATCACACTCCCCAACACACATATCATTTGAACCCACACACATGCACAAATTAACAGGAATGGTGGAGCAGGCAGCAGCATCCATACACACACAACAGCATGAACATCCGGAGGTTAGCCTGACATCACAAATAACATGGGGAGTGCCAAACACATGCACACACGCCACCAGACAGACATGCATCTGTACATCTCCACCACCTGTCACAGTGCAATCATCAGCAACTATGTCACATCTGCCAATCGGCTTCCTACATGTCTGTGTCATATGCATCCATTGCATATCACAGTCGCACACATGTCAAACACACACGCACATGTACACCATGCACATACATGAAGGTGGGACCAGCATCCATGTGTCACACCCCAACCATGGCATAGTACATACACAGAAATGCTAACATGTGTGCGTCTCCACATGCATTTGTGCATCATGCTTTGGAACACATACACCATTGATGTGCATCACACATGACTGGACTCACATGCAGCAGGCTCATGTCCCTGCACATACACATCCATACATGGGCCTTACCAGACATATGTCCAAGCTGCACACTCCTGGCACACCTCAACATGCACTGCGTCCAATCAGTAAGCATTGACAGTTACCGCTCGACTCCGGATGGGTCTGCCTCTTGAGGACCTGGAGGGCTGGGTGTATGCGTTTCAGGACCCTCATCGGGTCGTTGGTAAGGCGGACCCGGCACCTCACTGCATCCGCTGAATCCAAGAGGCGCCAGGCCTTCCTGAGGATCCTGGACCTGAAATCCTCCCAGCGCTTATGGGCGTGTGGTAGGTGGCGGGTTGCCACCCCCTTCGCGTTGATGGCAACCACGATGTCCATCCAGATCCTCCTCCGTCCATCCTTGTCGGGGCATGTTCTTCCGAAGAGGGAATCATAATGCACCAGGACTTGCTCCACCAGGATGCCAACCTCTCCGGCTGTGAAGCTGGTAACCCTCTGCCTCTGTGGCTGGGGTTTGCCCGTGGTCTCAGATGGTGTTTCCCCCAACATAACAACCCCCGAGGCAGGTGTTAGAGAGAAACTGGGTCCTGGTGCTGGGCTGTTGAGCAGTGGAACTGCAGTCTTCTGTTCCAGCAGGGGTGGTCACAGCAACTGGACCCCTGCAGATGGCTGATGTGCAGGCACCAAATAGCAGGGCACGTGGCCAGCAGGCAGGCAGGCAGCAGCAGATGGCTGGTGGGAGTCAGCTCGGGGCTCTAGGGTCAGGAAAGTGGTGTTCTGGGCAGGAGCGTGGTCTTCTGTGTGTTGTCGCGTAGCCAGCTTGATACGGAGTGATTTGGCACGTGAAAAAACAGCATGTCAGCATGTAATTCGAGGAAAGGCCTTTAGCACGTAAGTGCGTAAGTGACGTGACACGGACGGGCGTTTCCCTCGGCACGGGTGCATAGTGAATCTGCATGTGCAAAAACAGCACGTCTGGGTGTCAATGCGTGCAATTTGAGGAAAGCCCCTTAGAGCGTACGCGCGTAAGTAACGTGGCACGCATGGGCATTTCTGTGGGCAGGGTTTAAAGGTCCACGTAGGATGCCATTTTCTTGTACATGCTTTTTGTGGAGAGCGAGCGAGTGATTCTTCTTGTCGGTTCACACACGAATACTTCACAATGGTTGCAGTGCATACTCCGTGTTTACTGAGACAGCGTTCAATTCTTCTTTTGGCGGGGGTGTTGCCAACGCGCCTACGTGCATCTTTTTCACGTTCTTTTTGCTGGCAGATGGTGAGTCGCACGCATATTTTTCCACTGTGGTTGCCCCTATGTGTCGCATACCCATTCAGAGGTCATTGTAGCCTGCGGTTAACACGCGTATGCTTTTTTTGTGTTTCTGGGTGCCACAGCGTACTGCGGGTCCTTAATTCCACACACATGGGCTACCGAGGGGTCGCGTGCACGTTACCTTTTGTTTTTGGGATGCCTGAGCGTTGCGTGACCCGTCATCTTCCCCCAGACAGCCTTGCTAGAGCAGAGGGGTACATATTCCATCTAGTACCCTGACCCCTTCACCCCAATTGCCCAATTGGCCAGGACAATTGTTTACTGCACCTCCCATTCACACAAGAACATTAGTGCCATGGTTGGGAGGCAATCAAGTGGTAAGGGAGACAAAGGTGGCCGACCTCCAAGAGGTGTCTGCGGTAGGTGACATGGCCAGGATGAGAAGATTGGCCAAGGTGGCAGTGGTGGCCAATCTAGGCAGGGTGGCCCAAGAGGCCAGTGTGTCGAGGACCAATCAGGGACACCTATGTCCCCCTCACCCAATGGGTCAGGGAGATGCAGCTGACACCATCCCAGCTCAGGCCCTGTTAACCCAGCCCTGATTGGTCACAGAACTGACATGGGATGACTCACAGGCCGACCTCCGTGTCACGAAGTCAAAGCCACGTATGGCAGTGAAAGTTGCTGTCACCAGGCCACATGGATCTGGGGCAGCAACATCATCTGCTGCCCCAAGTATCCAGGCTAAGGAGGCTGCAGTGGCAGCTGCAGTTCAATCCATCCCGGCTCTGAGTCACCCAGCAGGACAGTGTTGGTCCCAGACGATCACACCAAGGCAGTTGTGCCGCTTGGTCCTGGCAACAGCATCTAGCAGCCAATGCCTGCAGTGATACCTTTGGTCATCGTGCCATTGCCTGCTTCCAATGCCCAGTACACCTGCGCTTCAGCCCCTACTGAACAGAGCGGCTTAAACCACTCAGGGTCCACACCACATCTCAAGAGGAAGAAACGTGCTCTTGCGGAACAGGCAGGGTCCCCAGACATGGCTCGCCCCTCCAGCATGTCAAGGAAGCGGAGTTTCAATGATGTGGATCTATACGCACTTGTGGGCTACGTGTCGGCCCATGGCATCAACATGCTGGTGACTGCAGGGTGCAAGACTACGACTGCTCAACGTAGGGCCCACTGCCAATACATCGCAGACCAGATTATTTCCCTTGAATTTGTGAAGCGCACAGCTGATGATTGCTCAAAGTGGTGGAATGACCTCAAACGCCGAGCAAAAAACAAGCTGCCTTCCAATTATGCCTCTACTCTGGTGACTGGCAGTGGGTCTCCACCAGAGGAGGATGAACTCACAGAACATGAGGCAATCGCTGGAGGGTTTCTCACAGAGGATCAGATGCAAGGCGTGGGAGATCCACCAGATCTTGAGGCGATGTCCGGTGAGTGGCCATGCGTGTATGTGCAAACCATGTGCATGATGCTTGGGTCATGTGTTCTGATTGAGTGCATGTTCAGGCTGTGTAGTCATGACTGCTATAGGTCACCCATGTGGTGCCTCCAAACCATCCCCTGGCCTTGGGTTTGGGTTTCACAGTATCCCTACTGACCGCAGAAAACACTTTGCACCTGATGACTGCACTTGCCCTTCAACTGCCATCATGCCATAACATTGTTGATACTGTTTTCCTGTTCATGGTTCCTGATTGATGGGATCATTTGCATGATAAACACACATTTTTGTGCCGTTCTGCACCAAATTTACCATACCTCAGACATAGATTTCACCCCACAATGCCCAACATGTGTTAACATTTTATGGGAATGATTTAATCAATCAGGCTGATTGACTTTTGTGCACCTACAGATGCACTGCACACGATCACTTCGGAGCCCTGTTTGAATGTTCAACATGACAATTGACTTGTGTCATGTCCAAGTGAACTACCATTGATGGATCCATGTGCCTACCATCACTGTATTAGTAAACACTGGCTTTGTTGCAGCGTGTGACATATGTGTGTTTTGTCACACTCTTTTGCATGTTCTATTTCATGATGTGCGTCTCACATGGATGGGGGACAGTACTAATTTACTACCATCTGAGTGTCCTTGTCAGTTCTGCCATGGCTATGCTACGTGCCAATTGTGTGCTGGCATGTATAATTTTTGTGGGTTGTCCATGCCACTCACAGGCTAATGTGTGATGCAGGTGCTATGCACCATGCAGCACATGTGTTGCCTTTCCATTTCATTTTGGAGTGCTCAGTGTCTGCTTTTAGGGTCCACTTCCACTTCATTGCCAGTGCATGCATGCCAGAGTTAGTGTCATGTGTGACATGTCTCATTAATGTATTCTATGTGTAGATTGTGATGCGTATGAGTGTCAGCTATGCTGTTCATGCCTGTCTTCATTACTTTTGTTTTATTTTTGTGCAGGTGATGAGGCACTAGATGCTGTTGAGGAGGAGGGGATGGCGCAGGGGCAGGAGTACTCAGAGCCCCAACCAGGCCCCAGTGGAGGACGTGGGGTGGTGGTGCAGGAAAATCCATTAGTCCTACAGACCATCCTGTCCACGGGTGTCTCTGGGTACACCTCCGATGACCTCTATGCCTCATGTGCTGAATCAGACATTGAGACAAATGTCCCATCGCAGATGAGTGTTTATGGCAGGGATAATGTTCTGTCCAACGTACCTGCACTGGGGGTAGACCCCTCAATGGGCCATTCAGTGTGGCGGTTACGGATGCAGGGTCACACTCCACTATATTTGCTCCTGTTCCTGGGCCAGCAGATTAAAGGAGGAATGCAGTCCTGCAGCCTCAGGCAGTGCCAACACAGCAAGGTGCACATAAAGGTGGTGCATCTTTATTGCGTGCCTTAGTTCTCAACAGGTTCATGACCATTAAATTGTGACTCGTTGAATAACCCTTCCTAAATCCACACTGGAAGATGGACAGAATATTGGCCCTTTCTACCCATGATTGTAATTCCTCAAGCAGTAATGAAGCAAACAATTTACCCGTTGTGTCCAACATGGAGAGGAGCCGATAATTAGTGGGATCTAAGCGATTACCCTTTTTAAAAACAGGTATCAATACTGCTGTTTGCCATGAGCTCGGTATTAGCCCCTGTATCATTATCTTCTTAAACAGTATTGCCAATACGCTCGGCCAAAACTCGGGCTGCTTTCTCATAACTATATTGGCTAGACCGTTAGGCCCTGGAGCTCTAGACGGTTTAAGAGTCTTTATCTTGGTAATTATGGCCGCGTATGAGATATCAAAGGCCAGATAGGGAGCCAAGGTTATCTGAGGGCACAATTCGTCTCTCTGTAGTATTGGATTACGGGCTAGTAAAAACTTAACCCATTCCTCAGCTTTAATTGGATTAACCATTTGGCCCTTCGATGACTCTCTAGCATCCCCCAAGAGTGACCAGATACTGTAGGGGAGGACTGGTCCAAGAAGACCCCCCCTCGCCTACGCTTTCTCCCCAGGTGAGGACTGTGGCTCCTTTGGGCTTCCCCTCATGCCACCCGGGCCCAGGTGGTGGAGGGCTCACCCACTGGAGAAATTGCCTGCACGTATTAATTGCCCACACGTATTAAAATTTAGCTAGGCCTAGAAACCATTTTGTCTGGTAAAGATGGTGTGAGCTCAGCGCACTGTAGCGCGGCCCCCACCCTTGGAGGGTTTCAGTCATCCTTGTTGCCGCAGCACCCTGGTAGATCCGCTGCGAGCACGTTCCCACGAACAAGACGGACATGAGCTAGTGTAATACACTAACATTGTAACAGTTCACCTCCCGCAGTGTATCATCGCTCCCAGCATGACCCGGCCAGCAGGCCTAGGCAAATGAAAAGAACAGTAAAATGGTCGTCACATGCCAGACAATCTTTATATATTAATGTTGAGACTACTTGCAAAGGATGCTTTTCTCTCATAAAATCCCTTATATTACAAAAGCCTGTAAGATGTATAATTACAAGAGATCATGCCCCCATGATATAAGCGATGGTGACATATACCATTGCAGTTGGGTACTAATAATAACGGCACGCACCAGGAATCTGTTTGTTACGTGTATGACTGGAAAACTTACACCCCATGGGCTCGTGCCATAACTGAACTAATGCTGCTAGAGGACACAAGAAAACGAATGTAACCATACAAAGAGCCTATGTGAAGAATGCATGGGAAGGCGCATGTCATGTGTGCATGTCCAGGCCCCACATGCACCACCACCGTCACGAACAAGTGGCGGGTTACTTTCTATGTTCTCCACCAATCCTAACTCTACCTCACTTACTGCAAAGATATATGTATATAACTAAATACTGTACTTGTTAAAACATAATGTATGAATAAGGTACTCGGACTGGGTATAATCGAGACACATCCAGCAAAGGTTAAAGGCATGTTTTGTATTGTTTTGAATAAGTATTATAGAGTGTTCAAATGTATGTGATGTTTTTACCTAAATCGGCAACACATGAGGGAGATACCTTTGTGAAATACGCGCAAGGCCATTCCCCCTCCCACCCTGCGAAGGCTGCCAAAGCATGAGAGCAGAGACCGTGCTGCGCTGCGTTACCTCCCCCAACCAGACTGGAGCCGCTTCAAAGACTTGTAACCCCCTCTGTAGCACCCAAGGCCACCACCCGCCACCTGCATTATTTACAGCACAGCAGTAAACCTCTGCCTGAACACACGCGCCCCCTCGTAAACCTCACAACCCACCGGACCATCTCAGACTTATGGCCCTGTGCAATCAAGACACCCAACACTTTGACAACACACAGCGGAACATCCATAACAACTTCTAACAAGGCAGAAAGACATGTACCGCCCGTACCAGGCCCTGAAGCTTAGCCCCTCGACCTATGGCCCCGGTCAGCAGGACACAGGTAACCATGCCCTGACATATTGCCTCCAGTCCCCTCACAAGGTGCATTCCTCCTGTGTTGCATTAACCTGTTGTATAACCTATTGTAAGATTTACTGAAGAAGATAATACTAGAAATGCCTCAATGACTGCGGTGTGCATGGCATAGGGCTAATAAGTCAGGAAGAGACATTCATCTCTGCCACTGGCCGCGATGGCCCCACAACACCGCCTGGATGAACTCCGCCACCCTGCCAGGCCCAGCCCAACCCACGAGGCTGCCCAGTGACGTCTTCCAGCCAAAACCAACCACATCGCAGCAGCACCTATAGTTAGTCGTCGCCACCCAATCCCCATGAACTTGTGCCCCCTATAGTGTGTAGGTTCTTATGACGTTTTTTTGTAAATATATACGCCTGTCTTTGCTATTGTCAGACAGAGTGCTCTCGGAGTTTGCAGAGTCCTTTGCATGCCCTATTCTGATTGATAAACTCCCATTTACGCTCACCCGCACTCTGTCTTGGCCTTATTCCCATTTTGGGAGAGTCCTTCATTGTCTCTCATTGCGGGGAGGATCGTGCTGTTTGGGGACGCTTGCCTTCAGTGGTGACCCCGATAGCGTGATATTATTTCTTCCTAAACTCGTTATAACCGTCCCCTTTTGGCACGAGAATCTCCGGTCGAAAAGGGATACGCACGGTGAGCCGGCTCCGGGAGGCTGCCCGCCAACGGCGACCGGTACACTAAGAAGTGCGCACTCAATAGAGAAAGGGTACGGGATCCCGGTTGAAAAATCCCCTTTGAGTACCGCTCGCCGGAGCCGGGGCTGACTGTTGAGCTGACGGCGACACTGCCTGGACGGACCCAGTTTCGGAGACTATCGGTTCAAGACGGGCACGTGAGTACTGAGTGCGAGCGATTGTAAAGGGAGCGGGGAGAGAAGCGTAGGACAGGGAGCGAGAAGGGGGTACGAAGATATACTAAAGATTATTCTAAAATTTCCTTTCTTTTTCTTTGCATATGGCCATTAGGACTACGAGGTGAATAAGAGATAGAAGTGACGGGAACCTAGCTCCGAAAGGGGGTGGAAGGCGGCGCCGCATAGTGCTATATTGACTAGTACTGGGAATATATGACGAAGTGAAATACAAGATAAAAGTGTTCAGCAAAAGGGGGCACTGAGAATATATTAGTGATCGCTACTACTTCTTTTCTTTTTCTTTAGGGGTAGGGGGAGAATAAAGAACGGAATTAGCACGAACTTGGGAGAAAAAGTAAGAGAACAAGGGTCCTACTAGAGGGGGGAGAGCAGGCTAAAAAACATAAATATATGTACATGCGCATCCATTTATCTAAGTAAAACAGACAGGGACAGCCGGCTAGGGAGGAAAGGGAGAGCAGCTCGAATGGTGAATTGAATGCTACCAAGAGGTGTGTGCACCTCGTATGTGTCAAGGGACGACTTTGATGTTGCGAATGTGTAAAACGGCTATAAATGTATAATTGTTAAATGGTCATGGTAAGTGTGACCGGATAAAACTTTTTGAAGGTAACGTTGAGACAGTGACGTGAGTGGGTGCCTTTTGATTTCCGGGTTGATGTTGTCAAAATAAATGATGGGTTGCTCTTGTATGTGTCCCCCAAAGAGAACAAATTAGAAACTGTGTACAGTCTGTTCCGTATTGTGCAGTCAAGGGAGGGAGAGCCCAACCGAGCATAACACTGAATGTGAAGTAGAATACGAAAAATAATATTGATACTACATTCACATTGTAGTTGCAGACACACAGAGACACATAAGCACTAGGAGGGCACAGAGATGGGGGCTGAAACACCCTTATCACATATTTGCAAAAGTCTTCCAGGGTACGCGGAGCGGATTAAGAAATATCACGGCCAATGGGTAACCGAGTTGAAAGGAGAGGGGCTACCCCAGATATGGCCTGAGGGAGGGTCATTTGACAAAAGCGTTCTAGATATGGTGATGACATGCATTTTCTTGAAGTACCGAGGGAAACAGCTGCAGAATAGGAGGGAAATATTAGATCTTTGGCGGTTATTTGAAGAGGTACCACCGCCTAAAGCGCCAGCATCAAATCCTGATCTCCCATCCACTACAGACAATCCACTGATGTTACAGAAAGATATCAAAGAATTGTCAAGTGTAGCGCCACCAGTAGAGGTAATAAGTCTGTACCCGATAATAAAAAAGCCTGTACCCGCAGAAGGATACAGTGATCCGACGTATGTACCTCCCCCGACAGTCACTACACCCCACCGGCCCACGGCACCTCCGCCATATGAAAGCACGAGGGAGCGAGCCCAGGCAGGCACACAAAGAGTAGACATAGAGAAACTCACAGATGATCTAGAATCAAGACTGTCGATAGCAAAAGATGAGCTCTCGAGGATAAAAGACATATGCGAACGAACAGCACTGGATGCAACTAGAGCTGGGCGTACGTCTAGAGCATCAGATGAAAGCAGAAAGCCCGAAGAGGGGTGGAAAAAGGGCGAGATCCTGTTTAGGATTGAGGAAGAACCAACGCGAATAATAGAAGTAGGGACCCGAGAGGAAGATGGTGGTAACGAAGAAAGGCATGGGGGACTCAGAGAGGAATTACTATGTGATATTAGAGAGGAGCTAGACGAAAGCGACAGGTTGAGTATGGCAATAGGAGGGGGAAGCGAGGGGGAGGAAGGTGCATGTTCTATGAGAACCCTAGATGATGAGTGGGCGGGGCGACTGAGGAACAGAGTGGGGAAGATGGCATCACTGGGAACATCAGCAGCCAAAACGGGTCCGGATGCAACAACGAAAGGAAAGCTACAGCTCCCGTTGATACATAGGGGAGGAGGGAGGCCTAACTATATCCCATGGGCACAGATGGATAAAGCTAATTTATTGAAGCTATTGCCCCCGTTATCAGGAGGGGCAAGTAAGTGGATATACGCCTTAGAAAAACATACTGCTGGGGTACCCCTAGCCGTAGGAGATGTGAAAAGTCTGCTTGTATCAGCGGTGGGCGATCAGGCTGAAAGAGTATGGGTTAAAGCCGGTTTCCCGGGAGTAACATTAGACTGTGACCGCCATGATGGGGCCTCCTTTAACACAGTGCGGGCTAGGGTGTGGGACGCCTTACGCGAAACATTTCCAGATACACCTGACTTACAGTCCGTGATGCAGTGTACAATGAATGACGGGGAGGAGGCTATGGATTACATTTTTCGGGTCCAAGAGATGTGGAGAGTGGAGACGGGCACGCCCTGGTATCAATCGATATCTTTATTTTACTTCATTATAAAAAGAGGGCTCCCAAAGGAAGTGCAGAAGGCACTTGACAAAATAGCAGGTATAGAAGCAAAGGGATGGCCAGAAATTCAGAGCATAATAGTACACCATTGTAAACGAATCAAGGAAAGGGAGAAGGAGGTGGCGCAGAAAAGATTGGCAGACGAGGCGAAGTTGGTGCAGACAAAGTTAGTGAAGGTTGCAGCAGCAGTAGCCGCGCTCCCACACAGCAGGGAGGGAGAAGATGAGGAGGAGGGGCTGATAGCAATACAAGGAAGGGTGGCAACTAATTGGGCGGGAACAGGACAGCGGCAGTGGAACGAGCAGGAGCAGGGTGGAGGTCCGCAGTGGCAAGAGTGGACCCCTCGAGGGGGACGAGGTGGGTACAGGGGCCGAAGAGGAGGTGGACCACAGGGGTACGGGAGAATGGGAGGAAGTGGATGGCAGGGTCCCAGGGGCCCTCAGGGGAGTTGCTGGAACTGTGGACGATGGGGGCATTACTCCAGGGAGTGCAGAAGTAGACAAAACAACGGGTTCCAGGAGGTGGAACAGTATGGCCATCCCCACCCGGGAAGCCCATATGGCCTTCCGATGGGACAACAGCAACTGAGAGACCCAAGCCAGGGTAACACGGGCCAGCAACAGGGACCCCAGTATAGAACACAGAACCACCCACAAAACATGTCTAACAACGACAGCATGCAATATACACCAGGCAACCCTTTCGCGACAGCAGCAAACGGGGCCCCCGCACCAGCACCTTACAACGGCATGTCAGTGGTCTCAGGTAACGTATTCAATGAGGGGGGGGCGATGAGACACCCCGCATAGGACAGCCCACAGAGAACACTTGCGTGTCCAGTTCTATCTACCACCCACAGTGCAGCAGAGGAACCATTGGTAGGGGCGCAGATAGGAGACAGGCAGTTTGTATTCATGGTTGATTCGGGAGCGGAGAAATCATGTGTCAGGGAGGGCCGGTTCCCGTTATCTAACAGGAAGTTAGAGACGCAGGGGTTCTCTGGGGCTGTAATTGAAGTTCCTTACACAGAAGTTTTGGATGTAACCGTAGGGGGCAAGACCGTAAAGGCACCCTTACTGTATTATGAACAGTCCCCGATAAATTTGCTGGGGAGGGACCTTATGAGTAAACTTAACATGACCATATCATTTACCGAAGCAGGAATAGTGTGTTCTACACCCGGGATATGCCCCTTGCGTGCAATGTTGGTAGTACAAGCCTACACAACCACACAGGAAATACGAGGGCTGCCACAAAATGAAGAGATGTTTATTGAAGGGCTAAAGACTTTGGCCCTTATAGTCCCAGAGCTAAAAAGCATGGATTGGAGGATTCCAGCAGAATTCCTCTTCCGCCCCATAGTGTGTCCAAATGCAGCACCAGGATCAGTGGTGTCGTTGGATTTGCACGCTGTGCAGGTATCAACGAAACGGATCGCTGTGATTGGAATGGACAGAGAAGGATGTGAGTGGCGCACCGTACTGTGCACAAACGCCAACCTCGCCCTACGCGAGGTAACAGATGAGGATCTCTTTTTAGACACAGAAGCAGATGGTGAGATAGTAATGGAAATAGCGATGCCCTGTGACATTTTGATCCAAGCCAGAGAGATCCCCGTCCAATTGATGGCAGTGGTAGGAACACCACCGTCATTTTTTGATGACGACATGAGGTTAGTACAAAACAGATTATGGACAACAGGCCCCCATGATGTAGGGCTGTTGCATGGAGTACAACCTGTGATAATAAAACTAAAACAAGGAGCTATCTTACCCCGAGTCAAACAGTATCCATTGTCCCGTGAGGCTGAAGAAGGGATAAAAGAAACGATAAATGCACTACTAGTACAAGGGATAATAGTGCCTTCAAACTCACCATGTAACACATGTATTTATCCAATCAAAAAAGCGAAAGGGGGGTCTTGGAGGATGATACAGGACTTACGCCCCCTCAATGATGTAATACAGAAAGAGTTCCCCCTAGTCCCGAACCCTGCGTCAATACTATGCAGCATCCCAAAAGCAGCATCACATTTTACAGTAGTGGACTTGAAAAACGCATTTTTCTCAATACCCCTGGCTGAAGAGAGTAGATATCTTACAGCGTTCACACTGGGGGGAAAAAGATATGAACATTGCAGACTGCCACAGGGATACTGTGAGAGCCCGAGCATATTCAACCGCATATTGCATGAAGACTTGGGAAACCTATCAGTAGAGAGTACGATTATTCAGTACGTGGATGATTTATTGGTGTGTGCACAAGACGAAGCAACATGTAGAAAAGATTCAACAATGCTCCTGACTTTACTAGCCAACAAGGGATACAAAGTAGACAGGGAGAAGCTACAGTATTGCCTGACTGAGGTCCTATACCTGGGACAGCTCATATCAAAAGATGGAAAGAGAATAATTCCTGACAGGGTGGAGGCAATAAGGTCAGTAGGAGAACCCACAACAGTGAAAGATATGCAGAAATTCTTGGGGATGTGCAACTATTGCCGAGCATGGATACTAGACTATGCAGCATACACGAGACCCCTCCTACAAGCACTCAAAGAAGCACAACAGGAGAATGAAAAAATAAAATGGTCAGAAGAAATGAGCATGTCGTTCCAATCACTGAAAGAGCTAATTTCAAGCGCTCCAGTACTAGCAAACCCTGATTACGGACGCGAATTTTACCTATTTTCCCATTGCAAAGGAACACTTATGACAGCGGTACTGACACAAAAGACATCCTTAGGATACAAGCCCCTGGCTTACTATAGTGGTACTTTGGATGCCGTGATGCAGGGTCATTTCGCGTGCGAACAATCGCTCGCAGCAGCCGCATTTGCGATTGAGAAAAGTGCCACAATAGTGATGGGGTGCCCTCTGACATTGTTTGTGGAACACTCATTATTTGCAATACTTGAAAGATCAAAAAGCACGCTGACCACACAGCGGGCAACAGCATACGAGATTATATTGTCCAGCGCCAACGTCCACATAGTGAGATGTAAAACCGTGAACCCCGCCACATTCATTACAGAAGCGTGCACATTAGAGGATATGCAAAATCACGATTGCGCAACCCACACAGGAGAAGGAGGGGAGGGCACAGTTGTGTGTGAAAACGCTCTCAGCGAGGGGGAAGTGTACTTTGTGGATGGGTCCGCATCAATTGATATGGACACGGGAGAAAAACACGTTGGCATGGCGGTAGTGAGATTAGAGGAAGGTGAGTTTGAAACACTAGTACAGTACCGCCTCCCGTCGCATTACTCTGCACAGGCAGCAGAACTGATTGCGCTCATAGAAGCACTACACGCAGCAAAGGGCTGTGCAGTAACAATATACACAGACTCAGCTTACATGACGACGACAGTACATGGAGGTCTAGCAAGATGGGGCCGTAGGGGATTCAGAAGGGCAGATGGAACACCAGTGCAGCATGCAGAATTGTTAAAAGAATTAATTGAGGCCCTACAAAACCCTACTGCTGTAGCAATAGTGAAGTGCCAGGCCCATACATCCAACTCAGACGTTGTGTCTTTAGGGAACGCGGCAGCGGACGCTGCCGCCAAGGAGGCTTCCTATTTTCAGAAATACGACACAGGTGAGTTCATGATCAAGAACACAACAACCGAAGAACTGTCAGAAGGGTATAACATGATGTCCTTATCACAAATACTAGAATTGCAGGAAGGAGCTAGTGCAGAAGAAAAACTAACGTGGACAAAACGGGGATGCAGCCAATCAGGAACAGACCTACTATGGCGGCAAAATAACTCAGGGAAAGTGGTAATGCCACTGCAGTTACTAGAAGTTGCATTTCAACAGCTACACTTCCCCGCACACAACACTAAACAGCACATCGCAGCAGAAATACAGGAAGAATGGTTTGTGCCCTGTCTCCAGGAGCATGTGTCTCGATTAGCAATGGAATGTACAACATGCCAAATATACAATTCAGGAATGACATTACGCACACTGCGGGGAACAATTCCCAAACCCATTGGCCCATTCAGAGAACTGCATATAGACTACGCAGACATGGGGGAAAGGTGTAATGGTGCACGGTACATGATCGTAGTTGTGTGCCCATTTTCAAGGTGGGTGGAAGCTGGACCCTGTGCACGACCTGATGCCAAGAGCGCCGCCAAGTTCCTAGTAAGGGAAGTGTTCCCGCGCTGGGGAATTTGTGACGTGATCCGCTCAGACAACGGCTCTCATTTTGTGAATGAACTTTTCAAAGAAGTGACCACATTATTGGGGATAAAACATAAATTGTGTTCTATTTATCATCCTCAAAGTAATGGCGTAGTGGAAAAGATGAACGGACTGTTGAAGGGCAGGTTATCAAAACTATGCTTCTCATTAAAGAAAAATTGGATTTACTGTCTACCCCATGCGCTATTTGAGTTGAGAAATCAACCAAGTAAAGACCACCATTTGTCCCCGCACGAGATCGTGACTGGGAGACGAATGAACACAGCACACTCTCCACTGCGTGAACACTCAGATGCTCACAGAAGCGCCGCAATATTGGGAGATGAGTTCACAGACTACCTAAGAAAATTAACAAGGGCAGCGCGCGCAATATCAAAGCAACTCTCCCCACCCTTCACTAGAGAGGAGGGGAACGTAACAGGATCTGTCACGGAGCCAGAGCAACAGCTACAGCTAATGCCAGGCGACTCAATTTATGTCAGAAGCTTTGTGCGTCGGTGGAATGCGCCACGATTCCATGGCCCATACGAGGTAATATTTTGCACGCCCACGGCAGTAAAGGTGAAGGGCTTGAGGTACTGGGTGCATTTGACCGACGTACGAAAAGCATACAGCAATGTACAAGAGGAGATAGATGAGGAGGCACAGACAACAGCAAACGATGCAAATGAGTAGGATGTCTAAATATGAACTTGTGTGTGTGTGTGTGTCAGCACTGGACTTGAATGGAATAATGACTGACAAGGATATCTCAAAAAAAAAAAAAAAATGTGTGTATATGTGTGCTTTCTTTTTTTCTTGTTGAGTGGTATGTAATTAATGAAATAAAAATATTATAACTTGTATACACCCTTGTCTGTGAATACCCCTCCCCCACATCCCCACCCGCTTCCATTCCCCGTCAAATGTATTGGCACAGATGGTGCCAGCAAAACGTTTACATGCATGCACTTAATGCACTTTTATATCTCAAACAGGAGCTTCCATGGCATCTAACGGGCAGCCTGCAACGGATAGAATTAGTAGAATGAGAGAATTAGTATATGAGAGATGTAGATATTCGTATGAGTGTGGATTATCAGTATGCATCACATTGTTTTTTATGATAATGTTTGGTTTGGTTACATATTGGTTTATAGCGTTCATCTCTATCGAGATGTACGAGGGGGGAGGGAGTAACAACACTACTGGACCAATTAACAGTACCACCGGGCCCAATGCAACTGCAGGTGTCAATACCAGGGAAGGTGATTTTTTGATATGGGACGGAACTAAACTTGTCTGGGGGTATCATACCACACCATCCAGTGTTGTGACCACACAAAGAGAAAAGCCACATGGTGAAATGCAGAACAACACAGTGTCTCCACCAGGGGTATCCAATTACAATGCCCATAGTCTCAATGATCGAAACCCGTCTGCCATATCCTGGTTGTATAACACCCCCACCAGCCAGCTTGCCCCATCCCAAAAAACAATCTGCCAGATAACGTCAGGGAAGAAGACGAAAAGCTACTAGCAATGCACGAAATATTATATGATGAATGGGCCAAGGGGGGCGGGAATGAGGAAGGGGGGTCTAGCTTGTCCAATGCCCAGGGGGTTGGGAAGGACATCAGGAACAAGAACAACAGACGAAAGAGAGAAGCAGGGAGGAGGAAGTATGATGAGTACTATGGGCTAGGCCTAGATAAAATGGAAGACCCACGACACCCCCATCAAACGAATAAGTGGTATGCAGACATGAGTGCCACAGCTAAACAGACAACAAACGAAAGCTGTTATGTCTGTTCCCTCATCCCTCACGCATCAGGTACACCCAAGGTATTATTACCAAAAGAGTTGCCTATTGTGGATGCCCAATGTCTCCTTCATCTCACGTTGTGCAGGATTAAGAACACCTTCCAGGCGCATGGAGTGACTTTTCAAATGCTGCAGAACGAGAAAACATGCTACCCAAAACCGGCAGGGGTGGTATGTCTGAAGGAACCATTTTTTGTAATTGAAGGGACACTTTTTTCAGATAACAAGCGGAAGGACGAAGAAGTGGTGTGCAAAGCGGAAGCACTAAGAGGTGTGGCACCGGATAAATTGCAGTGGATAAAGGAAACATGTACACCAGTATGGAGAGAACACATTTCAAAACTAACTTGGGTAACTGCCATTGAAAAGCCGTTCAAACTGGAGAGCGAAATGGACTATAAACTGTGCTTTAAAGGAGAAGGGAGAACCCCCATGGGAACAAACAAGGACTGCAACAAGACCCTCACCATTCCAGATCTGAGGAAAGGAACAGCGGCCCTGATGGACACATACTGGGTATGCGGCAACCAGGCATACCTACACCTCCCTCAATCATGGAGTGGCAGCTGCTCAATGGCCACTCTGCACTCGGCACTAATGGTGATACCAGAAAGCCACATCGATGGGAGCAAAAGGACACAGGAACGCATGCAGAGTGTGGCTCAACCAACTGCAGAGTCACAAATATATGTCCTGTCTTCTGGAAGCAAGGGAGAAGTGCTGACCCGTAACAGACGAGCATCAAATTACATATCAAAGGCATCATCAGAACTATTGGCTCAGATCCCAGACAAATATCGATTATTCAGCTCAGCAGAAACATTTTTTGCCTCGCTCGTCTCAAGTGTCCAAGCAAGGGCAAACGCAAAGTGGCTCCAGATAACACGCTGGGAATTGATTCAGCTGGCAAACGACACTGAAGAAGGATTCAATATAATTAAAGTGGAACTAAGAGCTTTACGACTAATGACCATGCAAAACAGGTATGTCCTGGACCTGTTGACGGCGATGGACGGTGGTGTTTGCCGAA
The DNA here is from genome assembly GCF_040938575.1 of Ambystoma mexicanum. NCBI lineage: Eukaryota > Metazoa > Chordata > Amphibia > Caudata > Ambystomatidae > Ambystoma > Ambystoma mexicanum. Next base: position 146,471,437 of record NC_090935.1, on the reverse strand, counting down.
AAATAGGAAGTGCCTGCTGCACTTTCGTACCTTCTGAAGACGCAGAGAATGGCTCCCTGTCCCATGTGATCGAAGCAGTCCACAACCTAGGAGAAAAAATGAAAATGGAAGGTGGAGCAGAAGCGAGCACCTGGTTCGACAACATCTTCTCCTGGGTTCCCTCATGGCTTGGAACAACTGTGAAATTTTTAATACCAGCTGTGGTGTTCCTCCTTCTACTTTTTTGCCTGTGCCAGGTGGGTCTTCGAGTCTGTGCTAACGCAGTACCAAATGGTGCAATGATGATGGTGACAATGGGCAACTCACACGGTACAATAAAAACGATGCAGGAAGCACAAGTACAAACAGGGATAGATAACTCGCCCAGGTACCAACTGGTGCCTATATACCATGATAGAGATATTGTAGACAAGTTGTGGCACACCACCATCAAAGAGCCCCGTATACTAGAATGGTATGAGGAAGTTTGGGTAGATTTAGAAGGAGATGGTGGGTGCATATATCTAATGTGTACCCCAGATGAATACGCCCGGAGAGGTGAGAGCTTAAGGGGAGTGTGCAGAGCATGGATGCCCATCAAAGGAACTCCTGCATGGGATGAGGCGGTGATGGACGAGGCAGAATGTAGGAGGATAGAAGAATTAAAGAATTTGTTACTTTAGTAACGAAAGGGGGGAAATGTAGGGGAGGACTGGTCCAAGAAGACCCCCCCTCGCCTACGCTTTCTCCCCAGGTGAGGACTGTGGCTCCTTTGGGCGTCCCCTCATGCCACCCGGGCCCAGGTGGTGGAGGGCTCACCCACTGGAGACATTGCCCGCACATATTAATTGCCCACACGTATTAAAATTTAGCTAGGCCTAGAAACCATTTTGTCTGGTAAAGATGGTGTGAGCTCAGCGCACTGTAGCGCGGCCCCCACCCTTGGAGGGTTTCAGTCATCCTTGTTGCCGCAGCACCCTGGTAGATCCGCTGCGAGCACGTTCCCACGAACAAGACGGACATGAGCTAGTGTAATACACTAACATTGTAACAGTTCACCTCCCGCAGTGTATCATCGCTCCCAGCATGACCCGGCCAGCAGGCCTAGGCAAATGAAAAGAACAGTAAAATGGTCGTCACATGCCAGACAATCTTTATATATTAATGTTGAGACTACTTGCAAAGGATGCTTTTCTCTCATAAAATCCCTTATATTACAAAAGCCTGTAAGATGTATAATTACAAGAGATCATGCCCCCATGATATAAGCGATGGTGAGCATATACCATTGCAGTTGGGTACTAATAATAACGGCACGCACCAGGAATCTGTTTGTTACGTGTATGACTGGAAAACTTACACCCCATGGGCTCGTGCCATAACTGAACTAATGCTGCTAGAGGACACAAGAAAACGAATGTAACCATACAAAGAGCCTATGTGAAGAATGCATGGGAAGGCGCATGTCATGTGTGCATGTCCAGGCCCCACATGCGCCACCACCGTCACAAACAAGTGGCGGGTTACTTTCTATGTTCTCCACCAATCCTAACTCTACCTCACTTACTGCAAAGATATATGTATATAACTAAATACTGTACTTGTTAAAACATAATGTATGAATAAGGTACTCGGACTGGGTATAATCGAGACACATCCAGCAAAGGTTAAAGGCATGTTTTGTATTGTTTTGAATAAGTATTATAGAGTGTTCAAATGTATGTGATGTTTTTACCTAAATCGGCAACACATGAGGGAGATACCTTTGTGAAATACGCGCAAGGCCATTCCCCCTCCCACCCTGCGAAGGCTGCCAAAGCATGAGAGCAGAGACCGCGCCGCGCTGCGTTACCTCCCCCAACCAGACTGGAGCCGCTTCAAAGACTTGTAACCCCCTCTGTAGCACCCAAGGCCACCACCCGCCACCTGCATTATTTACAGCACAGCAGTAAACCTCTGCCTGAACTCACGCGCCCCCTCGTAAACCTCACAACCCAGCGGACCATCTCAGATTTATGGCCCTGTGCAATCAAGACACCCAACACTTTGACAACACACAGCGGAACATCCATAACAACTTCTAACAAGGCAGAAAGACATGTACCGCCCGTACCAGGCCCTGAAGCTTAGCCCCTCGACCTATGGCCCCGGTCAGCAGGACACAGGTAACCATGCCCTGACATATTGCCTCCAGTCCCCTCACAAGGTGCATTCCTCCTGTGTTGCATTAACCTGTTGTATAACCTATTGTAAGATTTACTGAAGAAGATAATACTAGAAATGCCTGAATGACTGCGGTGTGCATGGCATAGGGCTAATAAGTCAGGAAGAGACATTCATCTCTGCCACTGGCCGCGATGGCCCCACAACACCGCCTGGATGAACTCCGCCACCCTGCCAGGCCCAGCCCAACCCACGAGGCTGCCCAGTGACGTCTTCCAGCCAAAACCAACCACATCGCAGCAGCACCTATAGTTAGTCGTCGCCAGCCAATCCCCATGAACTTGTGCCCCCTATAGTGTGTAGGTTCTTATGACGTTTTTTTGTAAATATATACGCCTGTCTTTGCTATTGTCAGACAGAGCACTCTCGGAGTTTGCAGAGTCCTTTGCATGCCCTATTCTGATTGATAAACTCCCATTTACGCTCACCCGCACTCTGTCTTGGCCTTATTCCCATTTTGGGAGAGTCCTTCATTGTCTCTCATTGCGGGGAGGATCGTGCTGTTTGGGGACGCTTGCCTTCAATACTACGAGTGTTTTTAGAACAAATCGTCTGCACTAATTTCTGGTGAGCCCAGGTATTTACGGCAGATTTTATATTTTTAATAATAGATCTATATTTATTTTTAATTTTCCTCGCAGCCACTCGTAATACTTCAGATGGTCCTAACTTTTTCTTACTCATATGCAGTTCCTGTCTCAAGTCCCTCTTGGCATCTCTAATCTTATTATTATAAGAGCGAGGCCCACCCTCCGGTCTAAACATGCTAGTGGTCGGAACCAAAGCATGTGTATGAGAAAAGGCTTTTATCCAATTTTCTATTAATTCAATAGACATGGAATGGAAATCGGGTAAGTTTGGCCATTTATCCATCTCGAGTGCCAGTGCTGCCTGATTAATGTTCTTAGCCGACCACCTAATGTTGGAGCCTGATTTATTCGCGTAGACTGTGCCCATATTGCACTTGTCGAAAGCTCTCTGTTGGATGTTTAGTATACAACGGAGAGCTGAATGATCGCTCCATTTATTTAATGATACAGACATATCTTCCACTAAGAGGAGCATTTTAGGGCACATGAAGATGTAATCAAGAGAACTACTATAAAGCCCATTGGACCAAGTATGTTTCCCCGGGTAGTCACTATTCGTATAGCCGTTCAGCATTTCCAGATCCCATTCGTCAAGCAGCCGACGCCAACGTGGCCCCTCGATGTCAGTTTTAGTATGAGTTAGTAGATGTTTCTCTCTTAACTTGGGGTTTTGAGGATATTTCCCTGTCTCAGCAGGAATACGACAATTAAAATCGCCCACAACAATAGCTGCTCGATTACCAGGTAGAACCGACCAAGAGGCCAGTAATTCATGAAGGGCTTCTTGAATAAATTCACTAATCCCGGCATGCGGGGGATTATATATATTTATCAAAAGAAACTTCCCCTTATCAACCTTTGTTCCATATTCAACCTCTACTGCCAGCATATTATCACAAACATTACATGGTATCTGTCTCGAGGGCAGAGAGCTAATCACACCTATCAACAGCCCTCCAAATGGTGTCCCTTTATTGCCCTTTTTAGCAAAGGATTGATAATTCATGTATCCATCAAGTAATATAATGTCCATTGCCCATGTCTCCTGTAGGCATATCAGGCTATGTTTCACAATAAAATTAACCGAACCCTCCGGCGCCAACAGATGAGCAAATCCTCTTGTATTCCACGATAACAATGTCAAATTTCAATGTTTAGGCAATACCTCTGGAAGAGATTCCGCAAGCCATTTTAAGACCAACTGAACATCAGCAATTTCAACTTTCTTTCCTTTAGGAATCAAGGGGCACTCCACTGGTATGACCGGCCCACTTATTTCCACAAGTTCAGCACTGATGTCGACTTCATCCAAGTCTGCATCAACCTCAATATCCACAGCCCTCAGCTCTTCACGGTATTTCCTAAGCATCTGTGCGGTGGATAGAAATTTACAATGTAATGCAGACACACAAGGATTGAGGCCTTTTAATGGTTCCACAAACTGGAAGTCATCTGATTTTAGGACGCGTAGTTCAGGGACCGAATGCAGACGTATTAGGAACTCCGATCGTGGCAACCATCTGCGTTCGCTGGTTTTATACAGGTTTTTAATCAAGCAGATTCTATTCCCTAAAAGATCGGCTCCATCCTTAACTGGTCTGAGGGGAGAAATGGTGGTACTAGCCGGGGCTGGTTCAGGTTGAAATACTAAGTTAGGACCCCTAATCCGTGTTTCCTCCACCTCTTGAAGGTCGGACTCAAATGGTTCCCATTCGTCTGCCTGGTCCTCTATTTCATCCACGGTCGGCATTCTTCCCTCATCAGCAATCAGACCCACCATCACTGGTTGTTCATGTTTGGGCAGCGAGTCTAGGTTCGTATCTTGATCAGTGATGAGCCAACTGGAGAGGCGGCCTTCTCCAGAGCCAATCTTTTTCTTAGCTCTGGCTGCCCTTTTTTTTGCTTTTTTTGTGCGCCCACCAATGTATGCCGTCTTATCTTCTTTAGTACCTTGCATCATATTTTCCTTGCTCTTTAGCGCTTTCTTAGCCAGTTTGCGTTGTTTACGGGAATAGAAAACTGTCTCACTCGGATCTTCATTTACCGAGGAATCTTTATCAGCTGTCTTATTTATCTCCTCAGCCAGACCTATGGCCTCCGATAGATTAATTTCCGCCTCTACCTCCTTATTCTTTTCTTCTATTTGTATATTAGGCAATGGGTTAGTATTCGTAAGAATCCGCCCCGTCATTTGGAGCAGGATTTTAAGTGCAAATTGAAGGGAGGCCACTGAGGATTGGATCTCTGCCAATTCCTTTGCCCCAGGGAACAGGGTGGAGAGATTTCCTTCCTCTGAATCCGGCCCATCCTCCATTGACACCATTACCAAATTAGGGGAGGCTGACAGTCGGCCCAAAGGTACCTCGTGTCCCATGATGTTGGCTGGAGATGACATAGAATTATTATCTTGTGGCAGACATTTGTCTTCCGGCGGCCTGAAGATCTGGGGAGTCATCCCCCGCTGAATGCTCAAACACAGGTCTAACAGTGAATTGTTATCTATGTCATCAAAGTTAGTGGAGCTCATTGGATCACCTCCCCCATCACCCGATAAGACGGGGTCCTCAATGATCGTTGAATTAGTTTCCGTTATGGGAAGCGGGGCAAAGAAACCAGTTATGGCCCCCTGTCCCAAGGGAATGGATATGCTGGATTTTTTCTTGTTAATTGCTTTGGGTTTTCTCATCTCCTCATTCGTCGGGGTTTCCACTTCCAGTTGTTTCTTTGTCTTGCGCAGATTGTACTTGTTTTGTGTCATTTTCTTCCCTGGCGCCATTTTATCATAAAGTAGTGTTTATTGCAGAAATCTAGGTACCTTCTCTCTAGCCGGTTTCCAGATTCTGCTAAGCCCAAATCTGAGCCAGATTTCAACACGTGACCTACACTGCCCTTACTAAACAGAGAAGGCGCAAAGCCAGCTGTCGCCAAATACCAGCGCCCCCCAGGCAGGCACTATGCAGGTTCAGCACACACACCCAAATGGACTCCTCTCCATAAGGTGGCTATACAATTATATCAGACCATGGGAGGGTGGCTGGGTAGAAAGGTGGGGGGGACTGGTAGCAAGGGGAAGGAGGGTGGGGGCTCAGTTTAGGAGAGCAGCGCTGCTTGCTAGGCAGTGTAATCACTGCAAGTCAATATGGCTCCCCCCTGCGCTGCTCAACTTTTTTCCCCATATGCTGATTACCCACCGCAAAATACCAGCAATGATTGTGCTGGTCCTCCAACAGCTCCCAGAGTTCCACCACCGACAGAAGTCGCTCTCCGCCCTTCGTCGGCACCCGAGCACTCCAACGGGCGTCCCGCGGACGAAGATGTACCGCCGCGGCTGAGAGCACGCGGCAGGCACTGCAAGCCGACTCGAGCACAGAGGCCAACACACGCTGACACTCCGTCGGCACCCGTGTGCTCCAGCAGGCGTCCCGCGGGTGAAGATACACTGCCGCGGTTGAACGCACACAGCAGGCAGGCACCGCAAGCAGAGTCGAGCACAGTCGCCTACACACGCTGAAGCGGGCTCCGCCTCGGGCCACTCACGCCCGAGGAAAGGACCTCGAAAGAACGTCCAACTCACACCGACTCAAGCCGCACCTCGTAGAATCGTGAACGTCAAAAACGTGAACGATTGAGGCCGCCTCCGAGTCAAGTCATTTTTATTTTTCATTTTTATTTTTCATTTTTTTCATTTTTATTGTCATTTTATTTTTCATTTTTCATATTTGAATTTGATTTTTAATGTTCATTTTTAATTAGAATTAGAATTTTTAATTTTAATTTTTTCATTTCAATTTTTGAGTTTATTTTTTCATTTCCATTGTCTTTTCATATTTCATTTGAATTTTTCATTTTCATTTGATTTTTTCTTTTTTTCATTTTCTTTTTTTCATTTGAATTAGAACTTTTCATTTTCATTTTTCATTTGAATTTTTTAGTTTTACTTTTCATTTTCATTTTCATTTTATTTTTCATTTTCATTTCTTATTTTTCCTTTCCTTTTTTGTTCATAACTTTTTTTTTCAGATTGTACATTCATATTACAGTGTGTTTCTTTGTTTGGCTCCCATAGGCATCCACTGTGTGTTCCAGCTGGGCCCATGCAGGCTTGTCCTGTGTTTGTGTTTGAAACTTGGGGTCCTGACACATATGCCACTATGCTTCCCCTTTCCATGGGTGCACAAGGGTGTCACCGTGTAACAGCAACTTACACAGAGGCATTGGGCTTCCATAAGTTGTGTGGACAGTCTGTAGTCGAAACTGTGTATACACCCCTAGTGGGGATTGCTGATGATTTCTCCACTGCATGGTTGATTTGTATATTGTATTCCATACTGCCCATTATGCATATTTGCATGTAGCTTCTTCATGTTTTAACTTGCCTGTCTCCATTGCAGATGCAGTTCATGTTGTATGCAGTACACTGCCACATTTGCCTACCAGCAACACACTGGAAATGGAAGGGGTCGAATTGCTGCCTTTGTCAGGTTGTGTCACTTGCACTATTATGATTGCTTACTGCCATACGTTGCCATTGTTGGGTCCTGTATTAATGTTTTGTCTTGCTGATAAGTATTTGTTCATGTGTGCTGTTTCTTTTTCATTGGTGAGAGGGAATTGTCTCTGGCCATTCGGTACAGTGCACTTTGTGACACTTGTGTCATATGTTGTGCATTCATTTGTTTGCTTTGACATTGCATCCCATATCATGGTGTGTTGGGCAGCTGAGATGGGGTTTGGGAGACATACCACTATTTGGGTGTACTATTTTGCAAAGGGGTAGTCCTTCATGCTGCATGAATGTGTGCATTTTACTGAGACAGCATTGGATCTGTATAGGTAGCTAGGGATGTACACAATGTAGCACTTCCAGGAAAACAATCTCAGGGTGGTATGGTTGTGACAGTTGCCTGTCCCTTTTGTCATCATCATCAATTGCCAGCTGGTATGTGCCAGGCCTGTGTGCACGCCGAAGGGGTGGGTTATTAGGTGAAAACATTTGCCACATGCTGGGTACGGGCTTCCTCGACATGTGCCCTTTCCCCTTCCATGCGCAGTGGCCGTGCATGTGGTTGGGGATGCGGGGGCATTCCAGGAATACCCCGAAGAATGCCCCAAAACAATGCATGTCTCCTCTCAGGCAATCTAAAGGCTCTGGTCTGAAAGTTCTGCAGTGCTCCACACCCATTTCAGCCAACTTCACCGCAGAACTCAAGCGGCCATGTTACCATGGCAACTATGGCGTCCTCTCCACAAGCAACGGTATCGCGCTTTAGCAGGGAGGAGTCATGCAAGGTTGCAGCCACCCATTAAAACGCTTCCGGGTCACCGCACTCGCTGCTTCTGATTGTTTGATCATAGCTCACGTTTGTCCTGTTTCTTGCTCTTGCTCCTAGTTCCCTCCTTGCCCCTTTCCCGTTGCCTGATTACCTCCATCCTCGACCACGGCCCGAAACCTGACCTGCCTTGTCACCTGATTCTACCTTGTGCTCTTCTCGCTCATTGCCAACTAGGAAAGTTACCGGACCTGCTTTGTCTGCTGCTTCTGTTACCTCTATGCTCGCACATTGCCAACTTGGAACGTTATCTGACCTGCTTTGCCTCCTGATTCAATCCAGTCATCTGCTCGCACATTGCCAACTTCGGACTACACTTACCTGCTTCTCTCCATGAACATCTACGCTGCTCACCATTAGCTAATCCCGGACTCCCCATTTCGTCTTCGGATCCTTGCCTCTGGAGAATCCGTATCCGCTTTACCTGGAGAGAGCCTGCATTACCCAGTGCCTTGCGCCTGGACTAGAGATTATCATACTCGGCGCATTAGGTCCTTAGGTGTCCTCGTTTCGACGGGATAGAAATGGACTAGAGACTGCCAGGTGATCCGTTCAGGCATCCTCGTGCCGTCGGGTATAGGTTAGATTGGGTAGTACAGAGCTCCTCGATAACTACAACTTTGGGTGTCGCTGGTAAGTTCCCACATCCATTCTTCAAGCCCACTTCTTGTAATCTTGCCATTGTAGTTTGTTCTTGTAGTATTCGGTCCTTGTGTTTATTGTATCTTGTTCTTGAGAGGTTCCTCCTGAATCCTGTCTTCAGTATCCGGAATCCGGGTTTTCCTCATCAGCAGCTGCAGCAACCTCATCTTTCGGCTAATTTATTCCTTAGTAGTTTTCCTTGGGAATACAAAGGGATACATTGGCAGGAAGAACTCTATTGGTACACGTGGAGGGTTCTCCAGTTCAGGATTGGTGAAGCCTGACAGGGCACCACCATGTTTACCGGCACGCCCCACCAGGTTGCAATGTTGTGCAGGACACATGCTGCCACTATGATCCTGCACACCACTGGGGGCGCATATAGCAGCTGGCCACCAGAGCGGTCAAGGGAGTGAAGACGTGACTTGAGCACTCCGAATGTGTGCTCCACTATGCCCCGGGTTGCAATATGGGCTGTGTTGTATCTTACCTCAGGTGGTTGTTCGGGGGGATTCCGTATTGGCGTCATCATGCAGGTGCTCAGAGGGTAGGCACTGTCCCCTGGGGAGATGATAATGGTTTACACCAAAACGAAAAAAGCTGGGTTGACCATCCAGCAAAGATTGGTGCTCACGCTAGTGTTCAGAAATCTGAATAGTGTTATTCAATTTGGTAAGTTCTTGAGTATTCAATCAAAGTTCTTACACAAATTTTTGAGTAAAATTGTTACTTCACAATTTTATTCATGTTAAAGTGCAAGTCATTCATTCATCAATCTGCATGAATAATGTACTGAACACCATCCATACATACCACATTTCACGTGCATATGGGTTGTAGAGAGATGGAAGTGGAAAAAATAGAAATAAAAAAATGAAAATGATACATATGAGTTAAGGTAATTAATACAAATTACTCTCAATTTAACCTATGTTGATGCCCAAATAAAATACCAGCGTCAACTGTACCTGTAAATCAACTTGCTCGCGTCTTGTATGAAGATCAAGACGAAGGAGTAAATGCAACTCCCTTGAATGCTGAGTAAAAAAATGCATGAAAAGGAACACGATTGTCAGTATTGAGTAATCTTTCAAATCGTGGAAATACATACGTGCGCTCAAACTGCTAGTGTTGGCCACATATGTGTACTTACCAATGCACTCAAATGTGCATCGGAACGCGAACTCCAAGGAGGTGAACCGCGTTCACTTCCTTGTTTTGTCTGTTACCATGGTATCTCCGGCGTGGCACTGCGTAACGTCGGTGTGCGTGTCGACGTGGCAGTGCCTTGCGTCCCCTATCTCCATGGATGCAGGAGAACGGGAATGGGGAATAACCATTTATATGGGCAAGTTTACTCTAGTTAGTGTGGGGACCTCGCAAATTTGTGGCTAATATTCTCACCGATGGGTGAGAATACGTGGAGAAATTAACATGGACTGAACACGTGTGTTTGTGAAAATGTAAAAAACTAAACAAGTATACATTATTGGTGGACAGTAGAGCATGAGAGAAAGTGTAAATATTGTCTGCAAAAATGAATACATAAAAGTGGAAATGTAGCAAGGAACGAAAACCTAAAAATAATCATTTCAGAGAATTAACATGATGAATTGTAAATGTTATAGACTAAGCCCAATTGACATCTCGTCGTGATACATGAAAACAGATGCGGATGGGCACTTGTAAGGGAAACCCCAGTGGTATCAAAGCGGATATACGTAACGGGATAAGGCATCTGTTTAGAAGTTACATATCAAAGTTCTATATTAAAAATGTACGTTTAATGTGTCTCATGGCTGCTCATGATAGTGGCATTAATGTGTATGGTACATGAAATTTGCTACCTGCCTACGCCTAATGAGGATCCTGAGGTGATGAACCTCTCTACACAATGTTTCAAACCCAATAAGTCGGAAAATCAAAAAATTGGAAATGTTAAAAAACAAAAAATAAATAATTAACTTAAGTGTAGGATAGTTTCACAATTCAAGATGAAATCAATGGGTGTGGACCTAATATATAATGGGCCTCATTACGACCCAGGCGGAGGACCATGGTGCTATTAGCACCATGCCGGTGTCTGCCATGGTGGAATGGGGAATTACCACCCCATTCCGAGGTTGGTGGGTGGTAATTCCCCATGCCGCCATGGCCCTTCCCCATTCCCATCTTTTCCCCATAGGGCTCAATGGGAATGGGGAAGGGGCTAAGTACGGTGCCGCAAATTGCGGCAATGTACTTAGCACCAAGGTCCCTTTGCAGGTCCCTACTTTAACGGCTGGTAAAACCAGCCATTAAGGTCGGGTCCTGCAAAGGGACCTCGTAATTAGGCGCTAATAGGTTAACGGCGCCGCAGCCTTTTACGGCACCATTAACCCATTAGCGCCTGGGTCGTAATGAGGCCCAATGTCTAAATGGAAAATTAAAAACACATGAAAATGGAGGTAACAATAAAGATGGAGATAAAAATGAAGATAAATATTAATATAAATGAAAAGTGAAGGTAGATACATACTTTTTACCCGCAACATAAAAGGGATGCATTATGCTATAACTTATCTGTATCCTAAAAATAACAAGCAAGTTAATGGGCCTCATTACAACTCAGGCGTTAAGGGTTAACGCCACCGTTAACCCTTAACGCCTGATTCTGATTTTAACGCCTGCTTTTAGCAGGCGTTAAAATCCATGGCGCTAACCTGCCATGGTGCTAATTACGCCGCCGTAATTTACGGCGGCGTAATTAGCGCCTTCCCCACTCCCATTATGCCCTATGGGGCAAAAATGGGAATGGGGAAGGGAAAATGGGAAATGGGGATTTACCGCCCCACTCACCTTGGAATGGGGCAGTAAATCCGCCATCCACTATGGTGTAAACAGAGTTTACACCATGGTGGTAAAGTTGGTGCACTTAGCACCAAGGTTGTAATGAGGCCCAATCTCCTCGTTCCGCCCTCTGGGGGCAAGTGTTCCAAATCTGTCTATCCAGAAGCACTCTCTTCTTTCAAGCCTTTGTTGCAATTCTCATGAGGTTCATGTCGGTGTATCACTTCAAGTATCTGGAAGCGTATTCGTGCCAAATTGTACCCCTTCTCTACCCAATGTTTAGCCACTGATGAAGTGGTATTCCTGTTTCGGATGCATGACCGATGCTCATTCCAGTGTAATTTCACCTTTCTTTTTGACTGTCCCACATAGTACAACCCACATGGGCATTTGATTGCATAGATGATGTTGGCCGTTTCACATGTCGCATAATCTTTGATGGGTAATTTCTCACCAGTGTGTGGATGGGTTACACTTTGTCCTTTCAATATATACCCACAGTTGCTGCATTGTAAACATGGGAATGTTCCCTTCCGTTTTGTCTCAAGATTTTCCGTGCTGGACGTGTTTGTTCCAGATTATCTCTAAAATTCCTGCTATGTTGGTATGAAAAAGTAGGTGAATCTTTAAACAGGTGTTCAATTTTTTGATCACATGATAATATTTGCCAATGCTTCTTAATAATGGATTTAATCCGGTTACTTTGTGTGGAATATCACGTCACGAATACAAGTGGTGGATCTGATTTGATTCTTCTTGGTTGGGCCAATAAATCGCCTCTGTTGATTGTTTCTATTCTGGTTTTAGCTTCTACAATTTCACATTCCCTGTAACCTCTCTTGATGAATTTATCGCCCATTCTTTGTAGTTCGATGGTGTAATCAGTAGGGTCGCTGATGATACGTTTAATGCGTAGCATTTGACTGTATGGGAGATTGTGTATAAGGCTTGGTTGGTGAAAACTCAGCCTATGAAGCAAATTGTTGCGATCAGTCGGTTTGCTGTATATATTTGTCTTGTATCCTTCTCCTGTAGCTTTGATTTCAACATCTAAAAAATGGAAAATATTCATATGTGAACTGAATCCTTTCATCAATGGTGTTGAGATCTCTAAAGAATACTAGTAAGCTTTCTTCACTCTGAGTCCATATACCAAAGATATTGTCAATGTAACAAATCCAGATCAATAGGTGTGATTTCCATGTTGGATGATTTAGGATGTGGTCTGTCTCGAATTTTTACATAAAGGTATTTGCGTATGTGGGTGCCATAGTGGCACCCATTGATGTTCCGGCAATCTGTTGATAATGTTGTTTTTGATACTTAAAGTATGAATTCTTGGAAATGAATTCCAACAAGATGATCAGAAATTCTTTGTTTGCTTCGATTTCACCAGTGTTCAATAATAACCAATCTACTGCACGTATTCCCAGGTCATGTGGGATAGATGTGTATAGATTTTTAACATCCAGAGTAAAGAAAAGGTGCGTTGAGACATGAGGTATAGCTTTGAGTTGTTGTAAGAAGTGGGTGGTGTCTTTAATATAGGTGGGGGTATTCTGAATAAGTGGCTGGAGAAAGAGTTGATGTACTTCCCAATTTGTAGTAGTACACTGTTAATCCCGGCAACAATTGGTCTTCCAGGTGGTTCTTGAGGATTATTGTGGATTTTGGGTTAAGTATAGAAATTAGGCACACGTGGGTTGGAATTCTGTAACTATTTATGTGTATGGTGACTAATCCAAGAGTTCTCTTCAGCTTCATCCAGGATCTTATCCAGATCCTGCATAATCCTTATGGAGGGGTCATTATCCAATTTTCTGTAGCTGTTGGTATCTGCCAGTTGTCTTAAGCACTCTTTATCATAGTCTTTGGAGTTCTGTATGACCAACGCTCCTCCTTTGTCCGCCGGTCTGATGGTTATCGATTCATCCCCATAAAGGTCTTTGAGTAGTTTAAGTTCATGAGGTTTGAGGTTTTTGTATTTAGTGTTTGAAAATTTGATCTTGCCTAGATCTTTAAGTACCTGTTTTTCACAAATCTCCACTGCAGGGGTGCTACAAGGTGGTACAAATGTGCTTTTGGATTTAAATTCTTTGTATGGTGATCCATCCCTTTTGTCTCATTGATCTCCCAATTCATCGAAGAAAATTTTAAGTTTCATCTTTCTTACCAGTTTTAGTACTTCTACTTTGGTGTCAAACAGAGAACTATCATATGTTGGTACAAAACTTAGTCCCCTTTGTAGAGTATTTATCTCTGGAGAGATTGATAACTAAGTTTTCCTCTGCTGGTATCTTGTATGTGGACCCTCTCATCCTTTTTCTTTTCCCCCTCCTTGTTCTCTTTGGCCTCTTCCTAAAAAAGAGACTCCTGAAGTGCCTGCTCTTGCCTGTGATGGTCCTGAGGTTTCTGGTTGCTGTGTGTCTCTTGCAGATGGGGTTTCTTTGGTTGTTTTAGATTCGGAACTTGACGTGTTGCTGGAGGTGTTTGGTTGGGTTCTTCTTATTGGTGGTCCATATTTGTCCATCCAAGTGTACACCTCTTCGTTAAGATAATCATATGTGTCTCTTTTGAACTTCCTGATTTTTTTTGTTTCAAGTTCTGTTTTGTAATCTGCAAGTTTGATGTTAATATCCAATAGTATCTTTTCTAGATCTTCTTTTTTCAGTTTAAAGGAGCTAGTAAGTTCTTGTTGGATTTCTTTAATTTCTGCGCCAATTGTTTTCAAATTGGCTGTGAGTTCTTGAATAGTAAGTACAATTAAATCCAGAGAGTATCTTATCAGTGTAGCTTTCCATTTCCTGATAAATCCTCTACTTTCCTTACAGAGGGTAGGTCGGAGTTGTTTTCCCAATCCCCTTGGGATCCTTTGATTTTTATAGTATCTTCCTAGGGTGATGGCATGGAGCTTGTGGTTGATCTCCTTCCTGATGAGATACTCTAGTTGTTTAATCTTTTTAGCTGGATCTTGACTTATTGAGCTTTCTTTATTAAAACCACTGTCGCTAATCAGTCCGAGGATGGTATTGGCCTCTTCTGAAGAGAAGCCAAGTGTTTCTGCTCTTTTGTTAGTTAATGCTTCTATGTCTTCAAATGACATATTGTGGTGTAGATTTAAATCTTTTCGATATTTTGATTGTAATATTTCGATATTAAGGTGATAATGGTTGTCATTAGTTGGGTTTTGCCATTTTTCAGTGTCTGACATGCATACATGTGCAGAGTTATTTCTAGTCACCAATGAGCCATGTTCGCCATGCCTCCCAGCTTCCAAGTCCCGGTTTAGGGGTGACATTCTGAATATAAAACTATCATGACTGGACCCCGGATAGTTGGCACATACAGAGGTGATGATTCCCTTGGCATCACATACAACCTACACGTTGATGGAATGCCAGTGTTTGTGGTTTTGATAGATGTGCTCAGTTGCCCTGGGAGGAAGTAGAGCCACATGAGTGCAATCAATGGCACCTAGCACTTTGGGGAAGTGTGCCACCCCCTAAATGTCCTGCACCACGGCCTGCCTTTCTGCGGGTGTTCTGGGCATGTATATGTGCCTGCGGACTGAGTGGTGTGCAGTCATGATCGCCAACACCTGGTGTAGGCAGTGTGACTGCGTGGCCTGTGAGACGCCCCCAACTATGGCACTTTTCCACTGAAACTACCCAGTAGCCAAGAAATGCAGTACATTGAGCACCTTTTCCAAGGGGCCCAGTGCTTGGGAGCACAGGGAGGGTGATGTGAGGTCCTCCTCCCACTCAGCAACCAGTTCTAGAATGATTTGGGGTGGAAACCTGTACCTCCCATAGACCTGGTCATCAGGCATCCCAAAAAGGCTGGTCCTGGGTAAGGAAATGCGGGGCCTGGCTATCCTCCTGCTCCTGTGATGTCCCACGACCACTGCTGCAAGGAACGGTATATTCATCATAGCGTATGAGCTTCTTTGTTGTTTGCACGCACTTTTATGCTGTGCTGGGCTGCTTACGCCTGCTTCCTTTTCGGTAGCTAAGTAGGGAGAATATTTAAGGGTGTAGGATTATTTATGCAGTGAGGACCACCCAGGAACGCCAAATGTTATGTGATTTGTAACAGCCCCCCACCTCACCAAGCCTTCCCTCCACACCCAGGGGAGTGTCCAAGACCCAAACAGCAGGGACTGTGGTAGTGGTAGAGGAATGGAGAAGCATATACCTACCACTGTGCATCAGTAAAGAGAGTAGGCAACAACCACTTGCAGTGGGCCGCTAATCCCTGTCATCGGCACAGAAGTGGCTTGCTAATGTCACATATATTTTATTGATGGTCCACTGCTCAAAACCTTCCACCAACCCTTTTGTTTTAAAACATGTACCTTATGTATAAATTCAATATACAGTACTTCAAATAGATGCCCACACATTATGCTCATGTTCAAATGCTTCTGATATGATTATCAGTAATGCACACACAATGAATGCTCTTACACTCTCATGAGTAGTGTCAATTATTTGATTATAAGACATACGTAACAAAGAAACATTGCTATATTATAGTCACTACACATAACACACATATGCGAAAGGTTATAATGAATATGCAACTATCATTATCTTTGCCTCTATGTCTACTTAAGACCAATCCATCATTCATTTCAGAAGCATAATAGTCATTTCATTAGTAGCTGCCTACCTCAATAGATCTCGCTAGGCAACCTCATAGAAAGACCTGTCCCCTCAATACCTCTCCCCTTTCCCAATGTGATATTAAAGATGGGTAAAACAGGTTCTCATGCTCTCACTACTATCCTTAGAATGTAGGTAGATGAGAAGTGGAGGCGGGATGCATGGATGCCTGTGGCCTGCACAATCCAAGGAAATAACCTAAAATATTGAATCCAAAAACCACTTTTCAGAACCACCATGGATATCAAAAAGCAGCAAAAATAGGAAAATATGCATTAAAAGGTTTCAGTGTCACTTGGAGTTGCCTATGGTCTGAGAAATAGTCAAATGTGAATAGGTGGTGATTTGACTGTCTTAGACAGCATACAGCTTCATTACAAGTAGTAGTTCTTCTCAAAATGAAGTGAGCAGCCAGAGCTGTTTGGAGACTCAAAAGCCAGAAATCCAATTCAGTGGCTTCAAAAAAATCAGTCAAGAAAAACGGAGGGTCTGCATTGGTTGTGTTTCCAGTCAGCTTCTGGGTAGCCCTCCAGCCTTATGTGTTCCCCTGTATCTTCCAGCTCCATCAGAACAGCTCCTCCAGCCCTACCTGACCATCAGCAATAGCAAGATGCTGCTTAGGTTACACTTCACTATTAGTGTTTAGCAGGAGCAAGTTGCATGTTTATGATTAAAGATTAAATCAAATGATTGAGTTAATTATGATTAAAGCAAGGTCAACCGCAATTTGTCTAAACCTTTCTTATTGCACTACAGCTAGTTGCTAAATAACCTATAGCCTACATTTATCCGTTCTCTCCCATATCCAGCTTCACAAGAAACATTGTAGTTCATTGTAGCTCCTTATGTATTGTTATTGTGAGCAAGTACATTTAGTTTTGTTTACTATATCAAACAGAGCAATTTGGAATACTTCACAGACTATTAGAGTGCAGTCAAAGGTTGTGTTTACATGATCTGCTTGCATGCTCTACAACAAAGATAAGGTTGGCGCATAGCCCAGACATCCAAACTAAACTCAATTCTTTGTTCTTAATTGTGAATTCTGCTTATTGTCCTAATAGATTTTAATGTGATTGCATTATGTACATGCCTGCCTGTTGACTATATGGCTTGAAAAACTGCACAGGGGTTTAGATATCATTCAACCCTATAATTCAGGCTAAATGACATATCACCACATGCCTGGTTATTTCTGCTTTTTTCTCAAAATCATAGGGTTGCAGGGATGAGAAATACATGAGAAATGGAGACTGGAACATTGTTGCAAGATCTCATTTGAGAGGTGAAACTTATGGGTGATGCTAGCTTGTACAATTAAGATCGGAATCAGAATTATTCACTTTGCTTGGCAATGATGCTTGGTGCTCTGTTGGATTCTTTTTGACCCTGCGGTCATGCCAGTATATTGGAAGAAAAGCTATAGTTTTCTATTTTCTCCTCCCTGCTTTCAACCTTTCTCAGACCTGATTTCTATTTCCCAGCTGTTCCTCCAGCTTGGCTCTTACTTCTCCCAGCTCCCACTCTCAGGTGGCTACAGTGACTTCCCCAAGGCTTCCCCACTTGCCTCTCATTCACTCCTCAATTGGCATAGCAACTCTTCCATGCCACCTGTTTCCCCTTTGCCTCAGCTGCACCCATTCCTTCTAGCTCTTCATACTTGTGTTGACCATGCTTGTGCCATGCCGCTGCATTACTGACTTGCACTCTTCTAGATTAGCTCTTTCAAGTCCTCACTCTCCCATTATATTTCCTCATCCTCCTTTTAACCCGTGACCCTAACACTGATCTCTGGGGACACTCACCACATGTTTACTTGACCCAGAGGCACAGCTTTTCCCCTTCTGCTGAAGGTTGTTTTTCAGCTGCCTCTTTCAGGGTCCACAAAGACATTGCAAACTGTGACACTGTGGGACATGTAGAGGTAAGTAAACTGGTAGTCTCATACGTTTTAAGACCTCAGAGGATACATATTTCTTACCTTTGAAACTTTATACTAATTCTGAAGCTTGATGGTAATTCTCGTGTGAAGTGGCTCTCCAGTGTCTTTGTCTCCCATCTCCTGTATCACTCTGACTGCCAAGTATCTTCAGATTGCTGATGAAGCCTGTGGAGAAGATGGGGCATTAGCATCTGACCCGGTGTGGTACATTCATAATGGGTTGGGGATCGTGGACTCGCCAGTACCCTTGACCATCATAAAGGAACTGCTGCAGGCAAGTGGATACAATAATCTATCAAACTATCAAAGAGAAATGTGATTGTGAAATGTAAATGCAAAATGCCCCCGGCCTTGCACGGTCCATTGGACATGCTTGGGGGAACTAAACTGTCAAAGGGAAATGGGAATATGATTTCCCTTTCACAGTTTAATTCTCCCACGCATGTCCATGGACCATGCAAACCCAGGGGAATTTTGCTTCTCTAGCCTTTCATGGCCCATTAGGGATGCAGGCTTGAGAACTGAACATTTGAATGTCGGACGTGTGTTCCTGCGCATTTACGCACATTTGTACAGAACGGGTGTTGTCAATGGAGCAAACCCTCTCCTGAGCGCATGTGCA
Organism: Ambystoma mexicanum; assembly: GCF_040938575.1. Classification (NCBI taxonomy): domain Eukaryota; kingdom Metazoa; phylum Chordata; class Amphibia; order Caudata; family Ambystomatidae; genus Ambystoma; species Ambystoma mexicanum. Next base: position 146,452,616 of record NC_090935.1, on the reverse strand, counting down.
TGAACCAGTTGCTCTTTGCTTTCTGTAGATGCTTCATGGAGGTGATGGAGGTGTGGTCCAGAATGGGGTTGTGTGTGTGAATGGTTGAGTGTATGATGTGTGTGTATGTGTGTGTGAATAATTGAGGTAATGCTGTGTGCCAATGGGCACATGAATATTTCTTGAATGTGTGTGTGCATGTGTTTGTGCTGGGCATGGGAGCTGATTTTGGCAGGGGTGCAGCAACAATGACATTTTTTACCTGGTATGTATCATAGATACCCCGTAATACATGCCATATGTAAAGCAAGCTGATGAGTGCATGCATGTAGTTAGACTGCCATTTCGGTGGAGCCAGTCTAGCCATACATTTCTGTGGAATTATATATTTTACTGGGCATCTATGATAAAGCAAACATATTAAGTGTTATAACATTTCTAGACTGGCATTTTGGTGCAGCCATTCCAGCCCTGTCTTACTGTGGCAGGACATTGTGTGTGTGCCTCAATGTTGTAGCAAGCATGGTAAGTGTTATTACATGGCTAGACTGGCATTGTGGTGATGCCAGTCTAGTAATGTCTTACTGAGGCAAAACTGCATTCATTTATTTTACTAGGCATCAATGATCTATGATAAAGCAAGCATCATATGTGTTATTACGTGGCTAGACTGTCATTTTGGTGCAGCCAATCTAACCATTTCTTACTGTGGCTTGCCATTTATTTACTGGACATCAGTAATAAAGCAAGCGTGATATGATATGATACCATATGATATTTTATTTGTATCGCGCTCGTACACAAGTGTTTCAGAGCGTGACTAAGCAAGGGAGAGGAAAAAGGGGAGAACACAGCACAACATAAAAATTATCTTACTAGGCCCAGTGACATTGAGAACGCGCAAGTGCATGGGAAAGGGAAAAGGGAAAAAGTGCATGGAAGGGGGAGAGTGGAAAGTGTGGAGCCGAGGAGCACAGATAAATAAAATACATAAAAATAAATAGAAAATGGAGGCAATAAACTGGTAGTGCAGCCAGCAAGTGGCAACTGCTGTGTTTAAGGCAGCAGACTGGGTAAGTCTGAATAAGTGCAGAAAAAGAAGAAAAATGGGGCAGGGCTGTATGGGTACAGATACAGTCCACAGTGCAAGGGGTGGCCAGGAGGCAGTACAGGAAGGTGGCAGGGTGAGCAGGTACCTGGGCCCAGGAGACAGAGAGTGCCCAGGTGCACAGTGCCAAGAGAGAGCTGATCAGCAGGGGAGAAGGGGAGCGAAGGCAGAAGCAAAGAGGAAGGTTTTGAGGGAGGCCCCAGACGAAGATAGAGATCTACCCCCAGCTCGTTTCTTTGAAAAACGATTGACCCGGAGGGAGTTAGAGATAGAGGAGCGAAGAGCTTGAGAGGGGAGGTATTTGCAGAGGGATATCTGAAGGTATTTTGGACCCAGGCCCCAGAAAGCCTTATGGACAATGCAGAGGGTTTTAGATTTAATCCTTGCATCCACTGGGAGCCAATGGAGAGATTTCAGAGCTGGAGAGATACGATCCAAGGGCTTGAGGCCAAGGACAAGTCTTCCAGTCCTGTTCTGGATAAGTTGTAGAGGGTGGAGAGTAGAGGCATGTAGATTTAGAAAGATGCTGTCACAATAGTCCAACCTAGAGAGAACCAGAGCTTGGGAGACAGTGTGCTTCTGAGGGAAGGAGAGGAAAGGAAGAATACCTCTCAGGAGGTGCAGTAGGAGGTTTGACTTTTTAGAGACCTCAGAGATATGGGCAGAGAAGGAAAGTGTAGAGTCAAAGATGACCCCAAGGTTCTTAGCCTCGCAGGAAGGGGTAGGAGGAAGGCCTAGGGAGGCCAGCCAGAGAGTGAGGGAAAAGGATGGAGATGGTGTGCCAATGAGGAGGATCTCTGTCTTGCAGGCATTCAAAGAAAATTGGAGGCACACCAATCGTGAATGGCAGTTAGGCAGTCAGAGATGAGAGAGGGAGAGGAGGTGGCCGAGGGCAGCCGAAAAATGAGTTGAGTGTCATCAGCGTAGCACTGGAAATTTGAGCAGAAAATGGCAATGCAGTGAGCGAGAGTTGCCAGGTATTGGTTAAAAAGCCAGGGTGAGAGGTTAGACCCCTGCGGAACCCCACAGGTGGAGAGGAAGATAGATGATAGGAAAAGCCCCAGTTGGACCTGGGAGGGTCGATCAGAGAGGAAAGAATTCAGCCAGGCCAGAGCCTGATCAGTGATACCCAGGTTATCACAGAGACGGTTGAACAGGATGGTGTGGTTGACCGTGTCAAAGGCAGAAGAGAGATCAAGAAGGATGAGGACAGAGCGAATGTTAGAATCAAGGTTGGAGAGCAGATCTTCACGGATATTGAGGAGAGCAGTTTCCGTGCTTCTGGCCTCTCTGAAGCCAGACTGGTGGTCATGGAGACAACCAACAGAATCTGAATCTTAAGCTGAGAGATGACCAGCTTTTCCAGGAGTTTGCCCAGAAAAGGGGTAATGGAAATTGGGCGATAGTTAGCCGGACAGGAAAGATCAGCTGTGGGTTTCTTGAGAAGAGGATGCACAAGGGAGTGCTTCAGAGGGGAGGGGAAGGATCCTGAGGCAAACTTGTGGTTGCAAAAATCAGTAAGGGGAACCAAAGCGAGGGTGTCAATGTGGTCCTTGATGGTTTTGGAGGAACAGGGAGGAACCAGTTTTGATGAGGCTTTCATAGATCAGACTTGTCTAGCGACCTTGTCAAGGGAGAAAATAGGAAAGGAAGCGAAGGACGGTGGGGGGTGGTTAAATGGGAGGTCTGCAAGCACAGACTGAGTGGGAATAGGAGTGGGAGGGGAGGCGAGGGTGGACAGGATGTCCTGGGTTTTAGAGATAAAGTGCGAGGCAAGGGCATTGCAGAGAGACAAGAGGAGGAGAGGAGACTGCTGCAGGTTTGGCAAGCTCCTTGCAGTATGCTAAGTGTTATCACCTCATTAGAGTGGCATTTTGTTACAGCGAGTCTAGCCATGATTAATGGGAATCTATGATAAACCAAGCATGATATGTGCTATTACATGTCTAGACTGGAATGTTGGTGCAGCCAGCATAGCTATTTCTTAATGTGGCATGGCATTTTATTTTAAGCATCTATGATAAAGTAAGCATGCTAAGTATTATTACGTTTCCAGAGTGGCCTGCATTGGGCAGCCAGTTTGGAAATATTTTGTTATTGTTGCATTGCATGTTTAAAGACAAAGCTAGCAGGAGTATGTTCTTACACAGGGATACCACCATATGTTGACAGAGCCAGCATGGACATGTATCTTATAGTATCATTGCTGGCATTATGTTCTTATATGGGAACACTGGGACATTTTGGTGTAGCCAGCATGGAACTTTATGGGCACAGCCAGTGTGAAAATGACTTTATGCTGGCATATGTTGTGAGCAAAGGCATAATGAAAATGCATTGAGAAATGCTCCTGTGCACTGTTGGTGACTTGTATCTATTAGACTTTTGGATGGAATAACCCTACAAAACCAATTGCAAACTGTCTGACTTTATACCCATTTTTTCCACAGAGAGTGTGGTGTATATGGCACCACTTTAACGCATTATTCAACCAAAAAATTAAAATCCCTCTTGATTGGGTAGTGCTCCTCGCTATGCTTGGTCACTCAGGCATATTTGTGAGAAATATTTTCGTGAATTTAAAAATTCAACAGCTGCCACATAATCTGACAATACTTATTTCCACCCATGACTGACAAAACCAGCAAATGGGATGGAGCAACAGGTGTCAAACAATGACAGGTACACGCTACGCATCCTTCACTCTTTGTTCCTTTATAGTTAGCCCAACTGAAATACCCGCTCCATAGGTAAGTATACACAATGTTTTTATCAGCATAACAAAATTCGCCAAGTGCACATTTGAATTGTTATGTTATGTTATGAAACACTTGTGTACAAGCGCGATAGAAATAAAATATCAATCAATCAATCAATCAATCAATCAATCAATGTTAACGCACAGTCACCCGGAGGTATCATGGTGCTAGAGAGAAGAGACAATGCACCAAAGACCAACAGTAGCAATCATCAGAAAAGGTTAGTTTTCAAAGCTTTTCTAAAAGCCAGGTGATTAGGCAGTTTTTTTTACTGCTAGCTGAAGGTCATTCCAGACTTGTGCCGCGGCCACCGAAAAGGCCTAACCACCAATCCGGGAACGTCGGAACAGAAGAACACAAAGCAAGTCAGCCAAATCTGATCGCAGAGAGCACCTTGGGAGGTAGCGGATAAAATTGGTCCGAAGATATTCTGCGCCTTGATCATGCAGTGCCGGATGGACAATGCATAGAGTTAAACCCGATACACTGGGCTACCGGGAGCCGGTGCAAAGAACGCAGGACTGGTGAAATATGGGCCCCAAAGGCGACCCAGTTGCGACCCGTGCCACAAGTTTTTGCAAGCGTTGGATCCGTTGGACTATCTGAGCCAGATAAAGGGAATTGCAGTAGTCCAAATGGCTCAGCACATGGCTGCAATCACCGGTGGAGGCAGAGGGGCCGGCAACATGCAAAGCGCCTTTTTCATCTTTTTAAACAAGGAAATGGGCAGTTTGGCATAGCAATGAAACTTGAGCTTCCATAGAGAGGGAACTCCTAGATTTTTCACCTTAGCCCCGGAACAGGAAGGGAACCAAGAGAGGACGGCCAGAAGGAGGCCAACCATAGTGAGGGATCAGGAGAGGAACCCAGCACCAACACCTCCGTCTTGTCTCCATTCAATTTCAGCTAATTGTGGTTCATTCACTTCCCCACAGCTGTCAGGCACTGATGGAGGCACAACGACATCTCAGCCTGACCAAGCTCTAAATGAATCAGGATCTGAGTGTCGTCAGCATAAGAGTAGCACCTGATGCCGAAGGAGCAGATGAGACACACTAGTAGCCAGATATAAATGTTAAAAAGAATGGGAGCCCGGCGGCACCCCGAAATTAACATGGCAGGAGCCAGAGGAGAAAGGAGGAAGAGAAAGAATCTGAGTTCTATCGGCCAGGATCGAAGAGAACCAGGCCAACACTTGACCAGACATTCCAATCTGGGCCAGGCGAGTTATCAGGGTGGGGTGGTCTACGGTGTCAAAAGCCTCTGACGGGTCTAATAAAATCAGGGCGCCAACGTCTCCTGCATTAACCAGCCTGGCCATATCATTCTGGATGCAAATCAGGGCACTTTCCATACCCCTACCATGCCTAAAGCCTGTCTGGACCAGGTCAAGTAGTTCACATGACTCAAGGAAGGAAGATAGCAGGGGGAAACCAAAGACTCCAAAAGCTTCAAAGAAAAGGGCAGCAGAGAAATAGGATGGAAATTAGAGAGAAGTGAAGGATCCAGCAAAAGCTTTTTCAAAAGAGGGATCACCGTAGTGACCTTAAGTTCAGGTGGGCCACCAAACTTGATTAGTTGGATCGCAGTAGATATGATTTCCTCGGATAAAAGAGGAAAGTATGACCATTCCTTCAGGAAGTTTTCTCTCAAAATTAAATGAAATTACGGTTGAAGAGATGTTTGCTCAGTTAGTCTCCATTTTTGTAATAAAAAACTGAGAGAAGAAGTCAGAAAGTTCCTGAGAAGGCCTGACTGATGGAGCATATTTAGTCGAGCTTTAACAGAGATTTAACCACAGCAAAAAGAGCTTTTGGCTGACACAGAGAAGACTCAATTTTCTGGGACAAAAAGGATTTATTTTCAGCAGTAATCACAGCTAAATAAGCTGCTGAACAGGCGTTATACTGAGTTCTAAGATTTCCTATCTGCCTATCTAAGTCTAAGTTTAAGTCTGGCAGTTTTCAGTTGTTCCAAAAACCATGGCTCAGAGGGAAGTCTACGTGGCTGAATAAGCCGTAACGGGGCCCCTTCGTCCCATGCTTCATGCAAAGCATGGGACAGCAGTGAAAGAGAGGTGGCAGTTGCCCCCTTACACTTCACTTTGACTGAGGATACAAATCCCTGTAAATTGGCCGAACGCCACCCGCGCTGCCACACTCTAAGAGGAGGAGTCTTAGACTGTGCCCGCACTGGTTTAAACATAAAGGTCACCAAATAGTGATCTGTCCATAGTACAGGCTCGACAGACTGAAGAGTAAGCAGGGCTTCGTTCGCCAATACAAAGTCAGGTGTGACCCAAGACTTGTTGTTTCAAATCAAGACCAGTCAACCCATCAAAAAATAAATCAAGAGCTGGGACCCTAGGATAGTTAAATTTCAAATTAGAATCGCCAAGCACATTAAGGTGTGTATATTTTATTTGGAAGTCTACCACGAGATCCACAGCATAAGAACCTGGAGGTCGATAAATAATCAAAAAATGACAAGTAAATGCAGGAGAGATCACACATCTTACGAGTAGGGCTTCCTCAGCAAGAGAATGAGGACAAGGGAGCTGAGATACTATAAAATCTGATTTCAAAATCACTGCCACGCCATCCCAAGACTGAGGTGGAGGCCGCTCTAGATGGCCAATTTTGTAATCAACAGGGATTGCCTGAACCAAGGAAGGTTCCGAGGTCTCCTGTAACCACGTCTCAGTGAGTCAAAGCAGGGCAGGACGACGATCAGACAAAAGAGAATACATCTCTGATGCATGCGCCAGCGGTGAACAGGTGTTTAACAGCAGCAGCTGCAGATCTAACATATTATGTGGTCCTTGAGGTATCTGAGACACACTTGATGGTAAGCCAGTAACAGGAACAGCTTTCCAACCACATGGAAATGCGGTGTTAGGCGGAGCTAATAATAAACGTTCCCTCCAAGAGCAGTAAAGAGGTCAGACCGGCACGTCCGTCGCACGGACCGGCAGAGACGGGCTTGCCTTAAGCGCACCTTCGGCTTGCTGGCAGCGTGCCCGCTGTCTGCTCCCTCCGCCTGCCCGCCGCGCCCACCCACTGCGCAGGCGCTCACCGCGGCACATTTGATGCTGGTGAGTAATGAGAGCGAGGCGGAAAACGCCCACTCAAAAACACAAAGAGAGGACTAACCGCAGCAGCGGCGTCCTGAGATAACAGACGTACTCAGCTGCAACAAAAGTATCAGAAAGTACAGAACAGCAGTAATCAATAATAAAACCACCAGTTGGATGCAGAAAACATTATTTACAATAAAAGCAATGAAAGCGCTGAGGAGCTTTAAATGGGATCCTCATGTGTAATGGGGAATGGAGCATAGAGGTGTTGCCTTGTTCCATATTGCTTACGTTTAAATCAGGTGAAAGGTCTTCCAATGACTTCTGCCAGAGTGATAGGCAATAGAACAAATACTGATTGCTTCACATTTAGCTAGGACTGTCTTACATAACATTTTGGGCCAAGCGAACAAAAATGAGCACACACGTGTTTTTTTGCAATTTTCTTGTTTGTGCAATGAGGAAAAAAACTGTTAACCCGCGTTTCCATTGTGAAAGGACTTTAAAGCACAATCATTTTCTTTTTTTGTGACGCAGCAAAAAAAGTACACAAAGCATCTGTTTTTGTCTGATACAAAAAATCTGCATGCAATACGGATTTGGGCAGACCCTGTTTGCTCTATTACACAAGATGCAAACTGGTGCGAAGTGCATTTGCACAAATAGGAGCACTACTGCCAACATGAGATGAGCGGGCCACAGGAAGGCAGCAGGAAACTTCTCATGAACCAAAACTAAAGGACAACCAGTAAAAGCTAAGTGATATAGTGGCCAGGAAAACCCAACATGTACATGATAGCATTTAACGCATGAAAGGTGTCTACATTTGTTTTCAGAGCACAACCACCGATCTTACCCTGGTAAGATAACTCAGCGGATTGAGCGCTCACTGCTGCGATCTGAGCCTGATCTGCAGGTTCGAATCCCGGCAAGGCCAAATCAGCCTTTCTTCCTTCCGAGGTCGATAAATGAGTACTAATTTGGTTGGGTGATTTTGTATGTAAATATGTGCTCTGTAAAGCCCTTTGGATTAAGGCGATATATAAATAACACATCCTTACCCTGTGTCGGCAGGGCACAGTCACATTTCAGCAGCGCAAAGCCACTTTGAAGCGTGCAAATAATTCCACGAATCGAGCCCTTCGTCTCTCTTTGGAAAAGCACGGTGACACGGTCACCCAGGACCCATTACATTTACAATGGTCTGATCTCTGAGCTACTATTATCGCCTTCTGTTAGAGTTAACGGGAACTGCTATCAGAAAAAGAAACCCTGCGAGGCCCAACCAGTGCGTGTACTTCACAAATCTATGTTCCCCATTAACGAGGCAGTGACCGAGAGCCATCATTGCAACCCACCGCGCGGCACACATCACACTGTGTATTGCGTCTCATAACACAGCTTTTATAGCCGCTGTTCTAAGAAAAACCTAGGCTGATGCTCATTTTGGTGCCTCTGTGAAATGCACAGAGTATCACTTCTATAGATACTTTTTTTTTGTTTTTTTTGGTTTATAAAAACCTTTAAAAAGGAACAAACAAACAAAAACGAATCGAAAAAGAAGAAAAGAAAAAAAAAAGATGCACACTTTACAGAATAATTACATCACTTAAAACAAATACAGCATCATGAGTGTCGAATACAGCGCCCAATTATGTAAAAAGAGAAGGAAACTCAACAGTTCGCACTACACACTGGATTTAGTAAGTTCTTCTTCAATTTTTTCGAGAAGCAAAGTCAGAGCATAGGTTAATTTTCTGTCTGTTTCTCTGAAGCAATCTTCCCACCGTTCTTCAAGTGTCCGGTGAGCTTTTTCTGCTACAATTGTTTCAAACATATACTTACAATTAGACAGACCTGCCCGTACAATTTTGGTTGATTTCACCAATGTTTTAAATTTGCATGTAAAACCATAAAGAACAGTTTTTTTTTAATTATTATTTTTTATGCGCAGATTTAAAACCCATATGTGAAATGCAAGCCAAATGTCACGCTCAAATTCTGTGCATTGCAGACAGCATTTACATGACTTCCTATGGAAAGAGTCTGGTTTTGGCAGGGACCGCTCTGCCTGCAAAAAATTCCGTGCGGGCAGAAATGTAGGCGCGCGCGGCTAGGTGAGGCAGGTGTATGCTTTACACCTCAGAAACTGCACAACAATGTCATGCACCATCATTGATTGGCAGGTGCCATGTGGTGCGGGGATCAACATATGTGTATAGAACCTTATCATAGTAGCAGGGCATGAAAAGCTGAGTGGTCCCCAGTAGGAGCAATTCCAAAGTAGGTGTCAGCACCACGATGAATACGGCCCTAAGTGATAGGATCATTTAAAAAAAAAAACGTTTCTATCAAAGCTTTCTAAATCAAACTGTCACACCCCTGCCTCACACGAGTGTGTGCAGGAGCTGACAGGCTGATCAGGACCTGGAAGCAGCGTCAGGAGAGAACGGGTAAGTGTATGAGTGCATGTAAGTCAGTGTGTGTGTGTTGTCTTTCTTTGGGTGTTTTGCTTTGAGGGAGTCTTTGGGAGGGAGTGGCAGGGGCTGAGGGAGGGTGATTCGGGAGGGGGGTAACGCCCCCCATTTCGCACAATTCCGGCAAGCGAGGGATGGGGTGTGGGTTTGATTTGCAGATTTGCGCGCCATTTTACCCGAAAAACCCCATTCCTCAAACAGGGATTTTCGGGCAGAATGGCGCGCAAATCTGCGTTTTACGCGCAAATAATTCCATGAATCAGGAGTCTTTTCGCTTTTAGTAGGCCGAAAAAAAATCAGTCTTTTGATTAGGCGGCCTAGAAAAAGCGAAAATAAGACATAGAAGCATACCGTCTATTTACCTGTGATCCATCAGGCCTTTGCTTTGCCATACACGTTAATATTAGGATAAAAAACAAAGAGCAACACATCAATATTAACACTTGTAGCTTAATTTATTTTTATGTAGCCCAAATTGATTCCCCAACTATGGTGATGTTCTGTTCTTTCATTGTATTGAGGAAATAATCAGGTTTTTGCAATTTCCCATTCTGCCACTCTGTCACACGCACTCATGCTCCTGCAGCTCAAAATCACTCTCTTAATGAGAGTGATGAAAGTCTGGCAGAATTAACCTTAGCCTGTAGGTCAGCCATTATGTGAAGAATTGTTAATGAATTGAAGTGCCACCTTGAATATATGTGTGTGGGGGAGAATAGTATGGGTGCAGAGAAAGCCTTCAGACAAAGGTCCGCAAGTTGTGCTCTGTCGATGGGCGACCAACTCAGTGCTCAGCTCCAGATGGGCGTTTGTTGCAGTTAGTTGAAGAGTCAAATCTTCAGCTGTTTCCTGACTGTCTGGTGGACCCTCTTCCATGAAAAGTTGCTTGGAAAGTGAATTCCAGAATGTGGTGGCCAGTAGCGAGAAAGAGGATCTTCCATGATCTAATACTAAAGCGGCATTACTGAGCCTTGAGCCCTCAATGGCAAGACCATGGTAAGCATGGTGGCTGAAACAGAGGGTTTTGAAGTAGATTGTTTTCCTTCCCTGGAGCCAATGGAGAATTCTGTGAGCTGGGGTAATGTTTTTGAACCTTTTCATTCTATGGAATAGTGTGGCTGTTGCATTTTGGGCTCGCCGAAGTTTTCCTATGCAATATTCTCAGGGGCAGAGATAGAGATTGTTTGTGAAGTACAGTCTTGACAGTTCTAGTGATAGCACGGCCATGGTCCTGGTGGTAACGGACAGATGAGGCATGAGTCATTGAGGAGAAAGCTGGGAAAAGTACTTCCTGAAAATGGCACTGTGGTCAAAGCGTGAGGCCACTGTCCATTGGTTATTTAAAGAGGTCAATGGGGCATGGGTCAATCTCGTCAGGTAAAAGGATTGAGGTGGTGTTTGGGGGTCACCACACTGCATATCATGAGTTCTGTTTTGGTGGGTTTAAGGTTTCGTCTGTTAGTTGTCATCCAAGTGTCCACCTGTGGGTGCATGTTTTTAGCTCTGGTGACTCTGTTAAGAGATTGTTGTTGAGTTTGAAGATGATCTGTATATCATCTACATAATTGGAGCAAGTGAGACCAGCCTGGCCAATGGGGTCCAGACGGGAAGTCATGTAAATGTTAAACAGTGGAGGGAAAATAATGGTTCCTTGGCTGGAATCTGGTGAAATCATGACAGCGAGAATGGAGGTCCATGGCTTTTAATCCAATGTCGTTTAATTCCCCTCAAAGAATATCATGGCTGAGTACTCTAGGGTTTGCCTTCTCCGTTGTTCTGTAGTGTGTCCCAGATCGAGCAGCGGTTGCCTTCACTGTATTCCATCAGCTGTTGTGTTGCAACCTTTCCTTTTCAAGGACTTGCAAATGAAGAGTGTGTTTGCTACTAAGCAGTCATTGGTAGGGATGCTGGGTGTGTCAGTATTTGGTTTTTTGAGACAGGGTGTGATAGGGGACTTCTTGAGACCAGAAGGTACACTTTAAAATAATATATTTGTATTAACCAGCAAGCAAGTGCGGTACAAAGCAATGATACAGTCAAGAAGCTAACATCAACCATACGGTATCCAGCGATGATATTGGAGGAAATGATTACCCATGATGAAAACATATTGCTAGAATTAATACAGTGGGTAAAAAGTACCAACCAGCAGAACAACCATCGAAATAAAGGCAAGAAAGTGTATTGATAGGGTTGAGTTTTAGGTTTAAAAAAACAACAATATTTACGTTACAAGTGAGATAAAGGGGAGGGAGACAATCAGTGTTTAGGAGTAGGAGAGGTAAGTGGGGATTCAGAGGTGTCCCCCCCAAAAAGGTATTTTTACAATGGGCAATCTAAAAGGCATGATGATATTTTATCTTGCAATATTTATTGCACTCTGTAATTCTACGTCAGTGTTATTTAAGCAATAAAATCACAGTAAACCCAAACATACCTGGTGTGAAAATTCCAATGATCCTCAGAGTACACACCATTCACTGCAAATCCTCAATAAAAGCATCTCTTCTCCAATACTCCCCTCAAGATCTTTCACCCCTACTATTGTATGCAACCATTATTTCCATCGATCCTCTGTGCCATCATCCCCTCCATCATCCATACCCACTGGCCCACCCATCGATCCCCCTTCTCCATTAACAAACCATAGACTCCCCACTCCTGACCCAGCCTTCAGTGTCTTCATCCCTTCATGGTGGCATCATATCAGGGGAAACTGTGAGTACATTGAAGATTGACCGCAGTGAGTAACAATCCCCTCCTTCTGTTCCAATGCACTAGTAGTTGTGCATGGAATCTCCATTTCCACCTAGCGCAATCTCTGATGTCTGACACCTATTGTGTAATAAGCAGTCCCTTGGGTCACTTCCACAAATCACCACCTAGCGTTTTGCCAGCAACTAGAGAAACCATGTTATTTATTTTCTTTGTCGATCTTTCTCGCACCCCGGAAACTTGCCCTGTATAGGTCTAGATGGTGTGTACATTTGTAGATGCCATTTAATAAAGCATTGACCTTATCAATCACATCCCTATAATACTTCTGGATTGTAGGGCACTCCAACACCATATACCATAACTGTTGAACCCATATGCATGCATTATTATTGGCCGAACCCCAAACCCTCTCCTGTAATGATAGGCTCACAACTTGTGTCAAGTGTTGGCAATAAAAGGCTGTAGGATTTTATTGTACAGATATGAGTTATGCCAAATACACAATATCACATATCATGATGGTATCACCATTGGGAAAACAATCAACTGGGGTAACTGAGGTTACCCCCTCTGACCCGTGCCGCCTTCTTGTGTCCCACAACTTATTGTGGGCACCGTACAGTGCCTTGTACTTCTTTTTGTTCTTCTCCCCTTTTTGTAGGGTGGGCGGGTTCTGTGGTAAAGAAGCAAGAAGATTTGGAAGACACTGAGTAAACAGTGAACCTCCTGTTTGCTTGGGTCCCCGTTCAGGGTCCACAAACAGATTGTGTTTACTCTGAGCATGCTGCTCATATTTTTGGGACCCAGGGAGGCCCTGGGTCTTTGTTGTGTCTGTGGTGGGGGCTGCTGTTGTCGCAGCCGCCGGCCGGATAGCTGACTGTCTGGCCCCCTGGTGGGGGCAGATCTTTTGAACCTGGGCCCTGCCTGACGGTTGTTTTCCTTATGGTGCTTAGCACCTTGCTGTTTGGAGGAAGGGTGAGATGACTGTTCCCACCATACCCTTCCGTGGCTTTGTGCTGCCGAGACTGCGTGTCTCCGTAGCTGGGGGGAGGAGAGGAGCAGGCACAGAGAAGGTTGGGGCTGCCCCTCTCCCAGCTGCCGATGGTAACAGCAGTTACCCTGCCTCGCTTGTGGGATGCCCATGCAGCATTGCCCAGAACCTGGCTGATCCTCAATTACCAGTGGGGAAGTTATGAGACAATTCTGGGTTAACCATATGTATTTTTGATGGTGCCATGTACACCCTGTGAAGCACATTTTATTGAATTATCTTAAAACGGGCATTCTGGGACACCATCACAACATGCTCCCATATCTTTAGCCATTCTTGGTCCACCATAGAGTAGCCTAAATCCTTTTCCCATTTGGCCTGGGCCATAGGACCTGAGGTGTGTTGTCTGCCCGCTAACAATTTGTAGTCTATTGATATCAATCCCTTCTCATCCCCCATTGAAATAAGCATCTGTATCAAAGGGATACGTTCTGGTTCCATCGGTAGATACGTCCATAATTTGGACCTCCTCCTTATCATCTTTGAGCAATTCAAAAACTGCCCTTTGGGTCTCTGATACCTTCTCTACCATTGTGAAAACATAAGTAAAATGGCATCCATAAAGAAATCCTAGATAGATCAGCACCACGTCTTAAATACTGCACGATACGCATACCCCTAAATATCTGCAGGAAACCTGCATCAAAGCTCATTGGGAGTTCAGGACATTACATTTCCCGCAACTGAAATGTCGTCAGTAATCTCTTTCATGGCTGTTGTACCACCGGCACAACACAAATTTTGCCTGTTTGTCTGAATAAATCCCAAAGAAAATTGATACCCCAATGATGATTTGGGAGATCACCTGACAATCTGATTATTCACCATCCATCGAGTCATCCCACCTCAGTGTGTTCTGTAACTAGGCCACCAAGAAATACAAAGTCTGGCAATGTTAGGCCCTTGGCATTAGACTGATTTGGCACTGGTTTTCAAGCGCTTGAAAAAGATGTGCCCAAATTGACTGAAAAAACGTAACCAAAAAGGTACATTTGGCCAAATTCAGCCAGTACCATTTGTTCATAGCTGAAAATACCAAACATGAGTAGTGGGTGTTGCGGGGGTGACCCCTGCTCTCCATGTTCGGCATTATGGCATTTGGGGATTGCAGGGTGTACCCCGCTTCCTTGACATTGGCAGAGGGGGACCCAAAGAAAAAAAAGAAAAAGGGTCCTTGCGGAGTAAGCTCCGACCCACGTTAGAGGGACAGAACTGATGCCGGAGGGGTATAGGAGAGCAGCAGTAGCCAGAGAAAAGGTAAGTAGGGGGTAGGGGATTGGGGTTTGATCTAGGGCCAAATTTGTTTTGTTTTACTGAAGTACAAACCAAATTGCAGTGAAATCGAATATGGTCAATTCTGCCATGATTGTTTGCACTTCGATAAAACAACTCAAATCCATTGAAAAACACAAGCTCCCATTGTATACCTCAGTCTGGTTGGGAATCCCCGGGCCTATTCCTTATATGCACCATTGGGAAAACAATCAACTTCTCCCTATTGACCTCGAAGCTAAACTGTGGTCTCACATTTTCCAGTACTTCCAGTATGATCGGGTCTTTGAGCAGGGGATTGCACACATCGAATGTCATCCGCACACAGGGATACGATATGGGTATGCATGTTCACAATGAGGCCCGCCCTGGACATATAAAGTCAAATTAGTGATTTGTGATATTTCCGTCAGAAACAATTTGAGTCAGTATGTGTCGATCTATTTATCGTCCAATCTGACTATGTATCGATTTACATTTAAATACATACATAGACGATGTATCTGCCGTATTAAATACATACATAGACGATGTATCCGCTGTATTACACGCCAATCTAGCATGCTCTTTCTTTTCCACTCTTGCTCGCACTCTCTTTTTCTGATTCTCTCCCTCTCTTTTCTCTCTTTCTCTACCTGTCTCACTCTGTCTCACTCTATGTCTCTGTATATTTCTATGTGGGTGGAAGTCGCATAGTCAAGCGCGCGAATGCTAGATTTACCCCATACATTGCTGATGGCTTTGTGACCCCCCACAACATAAATATATCTTGGCTGCTAGGAGGGTCTGTGTTTTCATTGCAAAATCAGCTATTAGAAATACACAAAATAGGACATGATTTAATTGTATTAACATTGTAAACTGGCTTTTAAAACAGGCCCGGCTCCAGGAATTTTCATCTGGGTGGGCCAGGGTTGTGACCAGGTGGGCCCACATTTCATTGGGTGTGGGTGTAGGAGTCCCCTAATAAAAGTGCTGACGCTGATCCAGATTTCCCAGATCCGTGATCCAGCACATTTCTTTCCGTGATCTGCAAAAATACATTTGCACCCCTCCATAAAAAACAGTACATAGCAAAAGAGAAGCAAGGGAAATAGTGTTGCAACATCAATCTACCTATCTTCCCTTCCCATCTGCTCTCCCCTTTCTGTTATATCTGATCCTCCTTCACCTTTCACTGCCCATTCACCTTCCTTCAGCTGCCCTAACCACCGTTCCCATTTACTTCCCCTCCCCCCTATTCACACCAGCACCCAGCATGCCTTTCCTGGCCTGGCTTGGGAGAATTGAGGGTGATGTCTCCTCCTCCGAGAAGGCTGAGCAGTGCGTCCCCCAGTCTTTATACCATCTCAGATGGTGTCTGCCCAACAATACCTTCCTGAGCACTGTGGCTACTCCCAGCTGGCCCCGGAGGAGATGCGTGTGCTCCCTCTATCTTGTTGTGAAAAATAGACCCCACACCCAGAATACTGAAGCAAGGAATGGGAGAGTGTGTTTCCTACAAAATTACATTCTTTTCAAACGTTTTCATTTCCAGAACATACCATGTCCAATCAATACAGCTAGTCGTGTTGATCTTAACAATATTTAGAGCACAACAACATATCCTCCAATGACATACGCATGTATACAATCCTCCCTTCACCCTACATTCCACAACCCACAACCCCCCCTTTTCCAACTGAATCCCTACAGTAGTCCCATTCTGAATGTTTCCCATCAATGGTTCATGTCCAAATTACACTTTAAACACATGTTATTTTTTGTTGCATTTTTGCAGCACATTTTAATTGAGTTGAGAGTGCAAGGCGGTACTAGGGCTGTAAGGGCTGCATCAGGAGGCAGACAGTGCTGGTTGAGGGCTTTCCGGCCTCCTGGTATCGCTCCTGGTGGGGCATGGCATGAAGGAGAGGGCTATGCTCCCCTACCATGCCCCTGTACATCATTGTCTGGTACACACTGTTTACATACTGGTTTTAATATGCAATTGTCCACAATGACCTTTTGGTTGATGTGTTTACTTTGATTTGGTATTGAATGACACAATTTTGTTCAATAAATGTGACCCGGAAATGTTCGAAGTTAGATGTGTGTGTGTGTGTCCGAATGCCTGTGCTGCCCATCTATTAAACCATGAGTGAGGCTTTTTGGAATAGCTTATAATACTTACTGAATCACTTCTAGTGGCACCTAATTTTAACAGGCAAGGCATAGTTAAATTCAAAAATATGCTCAGGATCACACACTTTGGTTAAGAGGTAAACCCATAATTCAAGCCTATCCTGAAATGTAGATACTTGACCACACATCTTCTGAGCTCAAGTTGGTACAAATATGTGTTGAAGTTTGTCTTTGAATACCTAAACTAATACTCAATTTTATACAGATTACTTTAAGAAATGGACAAGTCACATGTTAAACCAACCTGACAATGTATTTTGTTTTGAATCCTAAACTGCATAGAGCAGCATTCTCCAGTTTGCACCTTTTGCAAAAGGAGCCATTCATTAATTTTCATTGTTTCCACCAAGTACTGTAAAAGTAAGGAGTAAAACACAGGCGAAAATTGCCTTTGCTCTTTACTTTACCACTACGTGTCTGGAAAAGTGTAAATCACTTCCACCATTATCGATTGTGGGAGCCATCCACAATGGATTCCTTTTGACTCTGCCCACTTTTACCAGGTTTAAAAGTCAGGCAGATCCCATAGGAATCCATTGGTTTTCCGCCAATGTAAAAAGACTTGCTGTTGGAATACCAATCGATTTGGCAGTGGGACCTTGTTAAGTGTGATCTGATCTGCTCTCCAACTTCTCCTGTGTAATCATACAACATCCTGCAGCTCATAAAAAGCAGAGCTAAATGCATTTAGCACCACTTCTTCCACTCCGCTTGACCTGGAAAATAATCCCCTATGACTGTAGCTTTATTTTCCCCATCCTGAATGGAACCCTAGAAGCTCCAGCATAGCAATTAATGAGAATTTACAAAAAATCCCATACAGCCACAAAGTGAAATGAAATGATTGACAAGGTCATTGTTTCACACCGCTTGTTCTGTATCCCCTTAATTACTAATCACCAAACAAGCACACTTAAATAGCTTCTTAAAACTCTCTGTATTGTTTTTTAAAGTGCCACAGCAATGATCACTGCCTTGTTACCTTTTCTCATCTCTAATGTATTTATTTATTTAATTTATTTCTAAAGCACTAGGACAGTGACCCGGAGGATTAAGAGCACTGGCATGACATACAATATAAAACATAAAGCCCAGAGAGGCCTAAGAAGAAACCTAAGAGAAACTAGTGGAGGCCAAGGATCCATTTACTCAAAAAGAAAGGTTTTCAGGACATGTTTGAACCTGGGAAAACTGGCACACCGCCTCAAATCAGGTGGAAGAGTATTCCGTAAGTGAGAACTTGTGGCTGCGAAGCATTCATTTTGCACCTGTACCAGTTTGGCCTTTGGGGTGAAAAGCAACCCTGTGTTATCAGATCTTAGATTACATCTGTGCTGCCATATAAGAAGGGCTTATTCCATACATGCAAGCATGTACAATGCAAAGGGTACGAAACTTGATTCTCTTTGTAATGGGGATCCAATGTAATGCTCTGCGTGCTGTTGAGATATGATCTGTTTTACACATACCCATAACGACCCTCACTGCGTTGTTCTGGAAAACTTGCAGACGATTGAGTTCTCCTTTGACAACCCCAAGCAGACTGCTGGCACGGTAGTCCAGGCGGCTCCCAATGATCGCCCTAGCTAGGGTGCCACAACTGGAGGCCTCAGGGAATGGTCTGATTTGTGCCAATAGTTGAATGTAGTATGCTGAGTTAGACACTAGGCAACTGATAGGGGACCTCATCGAGAGCTCTTGGTCAATAGGGAGTCACAAGGTTTTTACTTTTTTCAAAGTGGGGAGTAGACATTCTGCGATTTAAAAGAATTAATAGGAGTGAGCAAGCTGGCGCAACTTGGGCTCGTGCCCAGGATAATAATCTTAGATTTTGAGGTATTCGGGCTAGGCCATTATGCCAAATCCAGAGCTGGATTTGGTTGTATGTGGCATTAATGACGTTGGTGTCTTTGGAGGGGTCACCTGATAAAGGGAAAAGACACTGAGTATCATCAGCATAGTTGGCAGAGCACTTCCTGTTGTAAATAATCTGTCTCTGAGACACGTTAAAAAGATACAATCTCAATGGCAGGGCCTGTTTAGCCCTGCTCTATGTATTTGAAGGGAGAGGGAAGAGCAGGGGGGGGGGCATTGGCATTTGTCCCTTTTCCAAATGTTAAATCCATCTCTGATTGCACTCTTTAGAACATATTTAAATGCTGTGTTTTTTTAGTTATAAAGATGTACACCTTTTATACTTTGCCCACAACATTATAGAAAACGCTCTTCTTTTTTGTGATTTTACGGCTGTTCATGTTTAATTTCCGGCACTGCCTAAACACCCAACACCCAGGATTTACATCATACTTTCCAAACAAATCCCCCAACACGCATGACATATTCTGTTTGCAAACAAACTCTGTAAAGTTACTCAAACAGAATGAGGTTATCAAGTCAGTACTTATCAGTTTGAATCATGAAACGTTCTGGCAGAGTAGACTAGGCTTCCAAACAAAGATGCATTCTATTGGGCTCGGAGCCCCAGTGGTAAGTATGCATGAGAAGATCTGAAACTGGTCAATACTTGCCAACCTAGCCTTATCATTTTCAGGTAGGGCCTTGTTGGACCAGCTCAGTGAGGTGCAGCTTGATTCCCTAGGTGTAGCAAGTAAGACGCCCACATCTGGGCATATACACATTCACTTAGGGAGACAAATGGAAGCCAACATGCATTGGCAAAGCCAACAGCTTGGCCTTTTGATTATGCATGGATAAGTATTTGCCAGGCACTGCCATAGGGGTACCACCTGGCTATAAGATGTGAACAGCTGGAAAATGGTGCCAGTAACTGGGCATATGATGGCATTGCCTGGCAATTGTCTGCTAATACCTACACGCAAGCCAGAACTACTGGCTTTGTGATTGCTTATTTAAGACAGGACTCCAGTGCAAGTCACAGAGACATTGACAAATATATAGCTTATAAAATCAACTGGCTGAAGACACACATTAAGAGAATTTTATTTATTTATATTTTATTTATATCGCGCTCATACACAGGTGTATCAGAACACTACCAGGCAAAGGGAGGGGAACAGTGGAGAGAAACAAACACAACGATCTTACTAGGCCCAGTGCCATTGAGAACGAATTAAACCAGGAGCTCATTTACAGAGGTAATTAAGTAATTAAACACTCAAAATAATGCTTAGATACAACACTGGCAGGCCCTATACAGCAACACATTTGGTGTTACTTTGTGACAGAGCTTGCTCAAAGAGTTCCTGAAAGCTTAGGTTTTGGTGGTGAGGCATTAACATAGCCATGGCTAGTTATTAGGTGGGTAAATGACCAGACACACCCATAGGATGTGTGTTTCTCCTCACATTCTATCACCATCCTATCTGTGTTCCACTGCGTGCATCTGGTTGTACCTAATAGGTAAAAAGTCTCTGAATCAATTAGAACCACCGTCATTGCTCTGGCCAGCCTTCCATGCCATGGTTTGCATATCCGCCTTGGCCTTGTCACTAATATCAAAGCCCGTCCCAAACTGCTAGACCACAGGGCCTAAAAATCCATGCGGTTACTTGTGTTCCAGTGCAGATGGAACACAGCCTTGCAATTGAGATTGAACTGCACCTTACACCAAAAGTAATTTGCTAATGGCTTGTCCCTTTCTCTAATGGCACAGACATACTACAGAATTATGGCATGGAATGTTGCACGGAGCAATGGTAGTGGTAATGTTTAATTCAAAGCCTTGCATCTATCACTTTTTTATTTTTCTACACTCTCCTCTCCAGAATTACATTTTTGTTACTACCAACCTTGTGTTTTCACTTATACTCAAGTAGTTAATGCAGCAGAATATATACTTAGAATGTAATTTGTAAGGGCCCCCAGTCAGTTGACGCACCTTCTGCAGAAACTAGTGTTCAAGCAACTTTACTTGTCATTTATATTGTTTGATATAGTTAACCATCGTATTAAGCATGAGGTGAAAATCCACTATGTTCCTACACAAAATAAACATACTTTAAATTACAGAAACCAAATTGTGATTTAGGTTTGAGAAAATAGTAGTAGGCAGCCTGCTTGTATATGTGTGCTACCTCACTTAGAGGTGTGAATGGCCCTCCATCTCCCTGGTCATTTGTACTTTCATGGCTCTGGGGGGGATACATCATTGTCTAGGGCAAGAAAACAAATCCTGGCTGGGCCTCCTGCAGTTCAGCCTCTCAGAATGATGTCTCTGATGTTGCTGATGAATGTTTAGAGTGACATCCACCCCCTCACTCCCTTGGTTACCACTGACATGGACTCCTGTCTAGGGGGGGGGCCAGGGGCTGGCTCTGGGGGGCCTGGCCCCCCTGACTCCTCTGCTGGAGCCAGGCCTGTTTTAAAAATAAAATGTACAACATATTTGTCCAATGAGCACTTTTAGGGCCTCATTACACGGAAGGCGGTAAGGGTTAACGGTCACCGGTAATGCTACCGGTGACCGTTAACCCTTACCGCCTTATTACGAGGTCCCTTTGTGGGTTGGTACTTTAACGCCTGCATTTAGCAGGCGTTAAAAAAAGAACTGCAAAGGGACCTTGGTGCTAATTACGGTACTGCAATATGCGGTACCGTAATTAGCGCCTTCCCCATTCCCATTATGCCCTATGGGGGCAAAAATGGGAATGGGGAAGGGCCTTGGTGAATGGGGAATTACAGGCCCCGCTCACCTTGGAGTAGGGCGGTAATTCCGCCATCCACCAAGGCAGACACGGTAAAATACCGGCAGCAACCATGGTGCTAATAGCGCCATGGTTACCGCCTACCGTGTAATGAGGCCCTTAGTATATATTGTTGGCTTAATAAGAAAAGCATGTTTTCAACATCTAGAATAACTATATACATTATTTTACAATAGAAACTTGACATTCCTGCAATGGCAGCAAATAACACTTTGAGAAAACAGAAGGGGAACAACAGCACCAATGAGGATATCTGGCTGCTTTGCATAAATGGAAGAGCAATTGGGGAATATAGAATGTCCACAGATCTTTATATTTTACAAATGTGTCTGTGATAAAAGTATTGTATGCTTAAATCATTAGGTGTATAAAGCACACAAAGGACAATGTCTGCTTTTCTTAAACAAAACAACTTCTAAGAGAATAAAGAGACCCAGGGATAACATTGTGGTGAATGCTTGCTATGAGCTGCAAAGTCCATTAGCAGGCCTCCATTCGAGGGTACACGCGGCTAGACTCAGTCCCCCCCACCTAAAATGAGAGACATTGAATGCACTGTTTGAATTTATGAATTAAATACATTTATGGATTAAAACCGACCTCGGGGATCGAACAGCAGTTGTAAAGCTTTCAGGCCGGACACTTCACCACTGCACTATATAACCTGCTGAAAAACAGCAAACACCGAACAGTGAAATGTTGCGTTTCTGTACTGCATGTTCCAGGGAGAACATTTGTATTGGTTTTTGGAGTTTTCAGAAACACTATTAGAAGAAAATATCCTGTCTTGGTTGTGTGTGTGTGTGTCTTGATCTTATGAAAGGCAAATGTCATTCGTCCTGTGCAATTTGGGTGGTTATGGAAAGTCAATTTATTGAAATGTCCATATTTCACCTTGATATGCTAATTTCTGGCGGCGTCACATCCCATTGCCTTTGTTGACGAGTGCCCCCACTTCAATTTTTAGGACTTGAACCATTAGTGATTGGTGAGGATGCATGTGACCAGGTTTTAAGCAGACAGCTCACATTTGACCTCTTGACGTGGAGTCCTGTACTTCTTGCTTGCTTTTTGCTTTTATTTTTCCTCCCTGCTAGGATGAATCCAAAATCTGATTGAGAGTGTAACGCTGGTTATGCCTTAGGAGGTCTTATGATTTCCAAAGCATACCTAAAATGCACCCCATAGTGTGCCAAAGAAGGTACCCAATGTTTGTCAGTCATGTGGCCAGGCAGGTGCTGGCTTTTATTGCTTGTGTAATATGGCTCCACAGGATAGATTGCTTGGAGATCATTGGGTCCTTTTTGACCAGCTCATCCCTTTCACAAAATGGAAGTTGTCTTTGTTTGGCTTGGAAACTTGCCGGTGACATGACTATCCATTGTCTCTCATAGTGTGTGTGAGGAAAGGTGGCCATCTTTGGCCACTGGTTGTCAATATCACAGGACTCACTGGCATATGCAGATGTCTGTCTGGGATAATGTGGGTTTATTCCTTTGTGCGAGAGGCCTTCCTGAGTGCATGTGTGTGTTTGGAGTGGTGGTCTACCATTGGCTGACAATCCACCTGTTTGAATGATATCTTGTGTGTGATTGGGTTCTGTATTCACTCACTGCCTCTGAGGCAAATAATCTCATTGCTTAGTTGCTTAATTGCTTACTTCTGTTACTGCTAATTATCTTGATAGTGTTTGTCCTCTGTCACCTTCCATTCCTAAAGTTAAGCCACCTCAACCGTGCCTTTCGCTTTCTCTGGGGTATCTCAGACCTTTAGCGTGATGAGCGTAAATGGTGGAAAAACCAATCAACAAATAACCTTTTGCCCTTTTCTGATCTACATTATCTATATTTTTGTGTCATCCTGGATGATGATGCTGAATATTATCACTCTCTTATCTCAAGTTAAATTTTTTTTCAGCATTTATTCTCCAATCTGAACACATTATTATCCCCTCCTTCAGTGGACTCTTCTGATGGTTTGTCTATTTCAGCAAATGATGTTCATCTTTTTTTCTTAATAAAATCACGTCTGTTCGATCCTCTCTGGATAATAATTCCAATGCTAGTTCTTCTGACCATGTGTTCTCTGCCATGAACGCTTAACCCCTCAGTCTTTTTCTTCTGTTACTGATTATGTCATTAGTCATATTATTTCCCATTTTCCTGTGACTGCTGCTCCTTTGTGGCCTCGCCCTTGTTCCCGGATAATTCAGTGGTCGAAGTGTACGAAAAGAAGTAGTAGAACTGTGATCCCTACTGGCCTGCACCCACTCCCCCAAACTCCATCACCACCCCCCTTCCACGCACAATACAAACTCCAAAACACATGTGCCTGCTGTTTAGGAGAACGTTCAGTGCAGTGCACTGTAAGTGCAAGTTTCTACTTCTTCCTAAACTTTTATTTTAAAACAAAACCATTCTGGACCAGTTTCTTTTTATAATAATAGTATAGGAACAGTAAAACTCAATTAAAAGAAGTAGAGAAGCACCGCTACCGACCGCTCCCGCCCACTTCGACGACTGCCCGGATTACATCTTTTTCCTTAATTTTCATCTTGAAGGTTATACTCTTTAAATCATCACTATCTTCTAGCACTTTTCCTAATATCTTCTAAAAGGCTACTCTCATTCCCCTGCTCAGGTAGCCCTCTCTCGACTCCTTATTTATTTCTAATTTCCATCCTATCTCTCTTATTTCATAACTTTCTAATGTACCCTAAAGGCTTGTTCATCAGCGAAAGTCTTCTTATTTTAACCCTCGTTATCTTCTGTCTCCCTTTCAATCTGGGTTACATCAAGGTTTCTCCACTCAGACCGCCATCTTGACTGTCTCAAATGTTTTTCATGGTGCTTGTGATTTCATCTCCATCTTCTTTTGGCCTTTCTGGCACAGTTGTTAATTGGTTTTCCCCTTTCTTCCCTGTGTTCAGTTTCCTGGGAAGGTTCTCTTTCTTCATCTGTGTCCTGTCCCTCCGGGGTACCCGAGAGAACAGATTTGGGGCCTTTAATCTTCACTCTTCATACTACCTCCCGGGCCACTTTAATTTCTCAGTTTGGTTTTGAAGTTCATTTACTTGAAGATGATGCCCAGATCTTCTTCTCCATCAAATATTTTACTGACTTCTTACATCAGCAGCTATCTTCTTGTCTTTCTTATATTAATTCATGGATGTTGCACCCATTTTCTGAAACTTAACCCTAAAAAATAAAAATATTGTTGTTCTTCCGCTACTACCTCAGTCCACCTCCTTTACCTAATTCTTTTCTGATCAAGCGCGTAATCTTCGGTTTATTTTTCAGTCTGCTCTTTCTTGTGAGCTAATCTTTTTAGCTGGTTGTACTTGTCGAATTCAGATTTTTAATATTCAGAGAATTTGTCATCTATCGATCTTTTCTTATACTAAACATTTGCTTCAAACTCTAGTTGTCTTTCAGCTGAACTATTGCTGCTCTCTGTATACTGGATGACCTAATTATGCACTTATTCCTTTCTGTTCTATTCTATTCTATTCTGCATTATGCTGTCCATATTTTATTCAATCTTGGGGACTCTGGGAATATTACTCTATTTCAAGCCTCCTATTGCTGCTCATTTCCAGTTCCATTTCCTGTATCTTGCTCTATGCTCTCACCTCTAATTACCTTTCCTGTCTAATTGTGTTGTCCCAACCATTGTGCTATCTTCGTTCTGCTTCTTAATTTCCTCTCACTACTCATCGCCACCCTTGTACTTCTTCCTGTTTTCGCTACTTCCAACTTTTAAGCCCCGATCTTTGTATGGCATTGCTCTTGGATATAGTTCTCTCGTCTACACTATCTTCAAGAAACGTTGAAAACAGTGTTTATTGCCTGTTGCCTTTCATCACATTTAATGGAATTGATTTGTTTTTTCCAACATTATTGTACTGTATTTTGCTATGAATTTGTAACGGCATTGTTTCGATTGTAAAGCACTTTGGTTAAAAGCACTCTATAAAAATCAATGAAATAAGTATTAAATAAATAAAAACCATTTACCGACTCACTTTTTCTGCTACTGGTTCACAGCTCCTATCAAAGGCCTTGTCTCTCTGGATCTCCTGATGGTTCATGCATTGCCAGATCCGTAAGAGATTGTTGACAGATAATGCTCATCACAGAGAGTATTACTGAGTGTTTTCAACCCAGGACATCAGACACGTCCACTGGTTTAATCTACCTCATCTGGAAACTCCTGGGGCCTGCGCTGCCCTTGTTCTGGCAACCGCACTCCCAGTCTTTCTTCCATGGCTATCCCCTATCCAGTGTAACTTTAGAAGCGTTTATTCAGGAATCATTCTTAGCTGGGGTCTCCTTAAACTGACAGTAGGCTCAGAAGTTCAATCATTTGCCCAAGGACGTGGAGGAACCCTGCATCGCTAACGACCACAGACCACAGCTCATCTGACTTTCAGCTTTGCTGGCTTGGACCCTCGACTCGTGAATCATTGAATCATCAATAATTGTTTTTGCTGATATGATATGATATTTTATTTGTATCGCGCTCGTAAACAAGTGTTTCAGGCAAGGGAGGGGAACAGGGGAGAACACAGCACAGCATAAAAACGATCCTTTTGTGACATTGAGAACGCGCAAGTGCATGGGAAAGGTAAAAGGAAAAAAGTGCATGGAAGGGGGAGAGTGGAATGTGCGGAGCAGAGGAGCGCAGTCAAATAATAATAAATACAGATTAATAGAAAATGGAGGCAATAAACAGTGATAGTGCAGCCAGCAAGTGGCAAGCGCTGTGTTTAAGGCAGCAAACTGGGTAAGTCTGATAAGTGCAGAAAAAGAAGAAAAATGGGGTGGGGGGCTGTATGGGTACAGATACAGTCCCCAGTGCAAGGGGTGGCTCGGAGGCAGTGCAGGAGGGTGGCAGGGTGAGCAGGTACCTGGGCCCAGGGGACAGAGGACGGCCAGGTGCACAGTGCCAAGAGAGAGCAGATCAGCAGGGAAGAAGTGGAGCTAATGCAGAAGCAAAGAGGAAGGTCTTGAGGTGCTTCCGGAACCAGAGATGGTTCTCCTCAGTTAGAGAGTGTCAGGGAGGGTATTTTTTTTTTTTTTTTTTTTTTTTTGTTTTTGTACAAACCTTTAAAAATAGGAGCAGCTTTACAAGACTTTCAAAAACAGCCTGCTTAATTTTGCACTTTAGGTTTGGTATGTGTGACTACACCCCGAACTATTCAACCACCCCGTGGCTTAATCCTCATTTTTTGTGGCTATCATAGCCTTTAGGCGAGCTTTAACTACCTGAAGAAAAGATACCAGAGCATACAAGACAGGTTTGTTAGAACCATCAAACAAGGCTTTCCACCAATCGTCACGAGTTAAGCATTTAAAGTTCTTTGTAATTGTACTAAAAATGCGATTTCTTTCTTGCTCAAGACCAGAACATGACATCGTCAGGTGCTTCAGCGTTTCATTTGTGATGTTACAAAGGCGACATCTAAGGTCTACGTTAGGTCGTTGGGACCAATAACATATCCGTTCCTTCGTCGACAGAGCGTTCAATCTAAAATGTAGGTATAGAGAACGCAACCACTGATCCGGAAACCATGACAAATAGGTCGGCACACAGCCATAGGCTCTAGCTTCTCCCGGAACTTCTTGCATTGACCTTGATTTTGCTCTTTGGTCACAGGTGTTTATCCAGTCATTTCTCCAGAGCTTCAGTTTGGCTGCCTCTGGATTTTCTAACAGTAGTTGTGGCGTAATATCGTATGAGGTAAGAACCTCCTGACATAGCTCATTCCATTGATGGACCATTGACGGCGCATTGGCAGACTCTGGGTTTTGGAGAATTGCAGTTTGGAGCATGGGTTTTGTTTGTGTTAGCTTCCTGTAAAGGTTTAGCAGATTCCAAGCAACCCTTGCATGTAGGGAGATATACCCAAGCTCATATCTAATACAAACCGTGGGAATACCTTTTGGGAGATGTAGAACTTTGGACCAAAAGATATTTTCAAGAGTGTTCCACACTTCGTTCCCACAGCCAAAGGCATTTTCACCAGCATAGATTAGTGAGGGAACAGCCTTCTGCTGGAAAAAATATAAGGTCGGTTTTAAGGAAAATTTTCCAAATTTTCTGTTTATTAGAGAAGCTTGACATGCTAGTTGGCGGCATTTTCTCTTTGCTTCTTCGACCCATGGAGCGTCATTTCTACTTGCACTTAGACGCATCCCTAAGTATCGGGTGTTTAAAACACGCCCACTGGGTTCTTTATCTATGTACCATTTGAATATCCGCTTGTGTGTTTTTGCACCTTGCAGATTTTCAAAGACGATGATTTCGCATTTCCCCCTATTGATGTTTAATCCATTCTCTGTTAAGTATTTTGCCACAGCAGTAAGTTTGCGTTGTAGACCTATAGGTGTTGAGTCTAGCAAGATGATGTCGTCCGCATAGACTAAGTAGTCTACGTGTGTGCCGTGAATTTTGGGTGGGAACGTACGTACCCCGTCGAAAGCGTCTTTGATGTCAGATATAAACAGATTAAAGATGCTTGCTGCTAGGGGACAGCCTTGTTTCACACCTCTATAAGTGTTAATAGGAGCTGATAACTTGCCTTTTAGATCTAATCGCACTCTGATTGAGGTATTTGTGTGGAGTTCACAAATGGCGTCCAACAAACTAGGCGGACAGGCCCATTTGGACATTTTTTTCCATAGTAGCTCTCTGTTTATGCTATCGAACGCCTGAGATAAGTCCACCAGCGCGAGATAGATCTTGGTATTTGAGCAAAGCGCTTCCATCTTCATAAGGTTCAGAAGTAGGAGATTAACGCAGCAACCTACACCCTTTACAAAACCTGTATGTCTAGGGTCTACGCGCTGGTTATTTGAAGACCACTCCAGCAGTTTTTGCTGAAGAAGGGTGGCATACACCTTTCCCAACACGTCAAGAAGTGCAACAGGTCTATAGTTTTTAGGATTACTGCGGTCTCCTTTTTTGAAGATTGGGATGATCACTGCAGATTTCCATGAGCTGGGGGTCTTACGACACTCAATGGTCCTTTTGAACAGTGCCTCACAGAAGGTTGCCCAATGTTCGGGCTGGTGCTTAATCGTAAAGTTCGTTAGCCCATCAGGACCAGGCGCTCTAGAGTCATGTACATTCTTGATGACTCTCAGGATGTCTTCGTATCCAAATGCGAGGTCCCAGTGTGGTAAATTTAGGGGCTTCCAGATGTGATTATGAGTGCCTTTACGAAATAGATCAGCATAGAAATCTGTCCATTCTGACTCGGGCACCAGGTTGGCCTGAAGGGCATGTTGAGGAGCAAGATGGTCATTTATGAGTCTCCAGTATTCAGCTGGATTAGCGGACTCCATTTTTGCCAGCATGAACTCTGCGTCATTTTGCAGCATTATAGCCTTGTGGGACTTTAACCAGTTCTTATAGTCTTGTCTGATCTTTTGAGCTTGACTTCCATCGTCTTTTGTTTTTTTTTTTGTGCCATTCTCAACTGTCGGTGTAGAAGGCGTTTCCGTTGTTGTACTTCAAGATCAAATTTATGTTTAGGTATAAATTGGGTGTTTCTTAGAGTATTTTTTTGTTCTTGGTATTGCGTCAGCAAGTGGTCATACTCCAGAGAGTCGGAAGACTGGAATCTTGTAAGAATGTTGTTCACCTCACTGGGTTCAAGATTTAAACGAACCCGGCCAGTTCCTGTTCGAACAGAGTAAGACCATAGGTCCTGGGAAGGGTGAAGATTCGAAGTAAACTTCTGTACCACCATGTCGTGGTCACTATGAGTCATTTTAATGACATTGAACCTGTCAGTTCTTTTGTGAATCGTTGAAGATACAAAGATGTAATCAAGTGTAGACTTTTGTTCACCTCCTCTCCAGGTTGGAGCCGCCGGAATGTCACCATGGGTTTGACCATTTAGCATTGTCAAGTCACGTAGCTCCATTTCTAAACACCATTGAAGTGATAATTGGTGACCCAAGTTGTTTAATCTCTTCTTATACCCGATAGATTTGAGAAATTAAGGCAATCGATGTTGAGATCGCCGCAAATGATCAGCTCATGTTGAGGGCCAGCTTCCAGAATCTCGTCCAGCGCAATTGTGACTTCGTCTATAAAATGTTTAGACTCAGCAGCTTCATGGTTCCAATAGAGATTGACGATGTGAAGATTTTTAGCCAAGCCACTGGCTGCCTTTCCAGAGGCAATCTTTACCACTTGGATAAAGGGAGAAATGTAGGCAGAACCTAGGATCTGAAAACCTGAATCCAGCTTAACTGCCACCAACAAACCTGCCATAGGTCTGCCTTTACACTGTTTAATTGCAGGGTTATGGGCAAGTTCGAAACCTTCCAGTATTGGTTTATCACAGAGCCACGTCTCCTGCAGGCAAGCAATGTCCAATTCAGCAGCCCAGGCTGTGTTGAAAAGATGATTGAAGCCCCTGGTGTTCCAGGATCCTAGTGTGTAATGTTTGCGTGAAGAAGGTGCCTGGCGTTAGCATGACTGGTCATTATTTAAAGTTTCAGCGAGCCAGGACCAGTCGTTTCCACTCGTTTTATGCGACAAGCAATGATCAATTGCTTCAGTTTTAGAGTGAGCTAGAGTGGTACCTTGAATTGTTATTTTTATCCGGTTGTTGCTAGATGGATCGAAAGCTGGCTTCCAGTTATTTACTGCAGGACATTGTGATTTAGCACAAGAAGTCATTTTTACAAAGTCAGTTGTCTTCGTGTTATAAACTTGATTTGCTTTACCGTCATGTACTATGTTAAGAGCTGCTTTTGGTGCGCCAGTAAGGGTGCGGGCCGGTGCCATGGAGATGTCAAAGCCCAAAGACAATAACACCGGACCGGCTTGAAGAAGTGTGTCAACTATCAGTTTGGACTGCACGTATAAGATGACTGCGTCATTTTTCGTCTCGTCGAAGAATTCCACTATTTTTAGATCTTCGGATTCAATTGCTCTAAGACTTGGGACGAGATGGCATAACCATAAAATGTTGTGCCGATTCATGATCAAATCGTCTGCAGAGTCGATACGCTCCAAGAGCACCTGATAAAGCAATGGTTCATTTGTTATTTTGCGAAGATTGACCTTGTTGAAATCATTTAGTAGGTTACTTCTTGTCGGTCTTGATGATGGACTCACATTTGAGGTCGGTTGGGGGAGTGTGGGCAAATTGAGAGCCCTTGGGACTTTGTTTGCTGAGTCCAAAGTGACAGTCTCAGATATTGGCATCTTACCACGATTATCCAACATTGTCTGGACACTGGTCTCATCTGGTTGACAAACCAGATTGTGGGATAATGTTGACAGCCTAGAACGCTTTTCGTCTAGGGTCAAAAATGTCTTCTTTTGACAGTTCAAGCTGTCCGCTGGAGCTATTTTAGACTGTCTGATTTCGCATAATGTGACCACTCTGTTTGATGGCTGAGATGACTTGTTTAAGCAAGGATGGATTACAATTGCGGCTCCATTGGTCTCTGAATTTGCAAATCTGAGTTGATCTCTGCAAGTTCAGCAACTTTGGCAGAGTTACCGTGCGAGATGTTTGTGTCTTCGACCTCACCCAGATCTGCAGTCTCTGCATCCTCGTATACTGACATGTTTAGTAGTTCTTCGGAAGAGTCACATGAGTTGATTTTGGCTCCAATCGGTTGGTCCTGTTCAATGACAACATTTCCGGAGTAGGTTTTGGCTCCAGTCGGTAGGTCCAGTTCAGTGACAACATTTCTGGAGTTGGTGTCCAACACTCCACTTTTTTCTTTCAGCACCGTCTTGTTGACAGTTACATTAACTGTTTTCAGGTTTCTCAGAAATTTCCTCGAGTCGTTGCCTCGTTTTGTTTTTTTCAGGGGCATGTTTTTAGGTTTTTTCAGTCCGTTTCCTCTGCCGATTTTAACACTAGGTCCAACCGGAGGATCCTTCTTGGCAGATTTAAAAATATCAAAGACAGCCGAGGCAACGCTACACGCCTCTTCTGATACGAGTATAGGCTCCTCGCCGATTAAGTCTAGATTTCGGGTCCGGGTCGATGAGGAAGCCGGTTGAGGATCTAATAAAGCCAATTTTCCAACGGCTTGAGTTGCCAACAATATGTCTTGAAACTGTGTAGGGTTGCTTGGGTCAGGCCCGGCTGAAGCTGGAAGGTCGTTACTTGTCTGAGCCCCAGGTTGACTACCAGCAGAGAGCTCCACCACAGACGTCAGATCTTGAGTACTTATCGAAGGAGCTTCTTCCATTGTAGTCGTCGGAATCTTACAACCTGTGTGAGCTGTTGCAGGATTCTCCACGGGCTGCGCGCGGGAGGTCACAGACAGACTACTAGAGAGACCAAGTGTCGACTGGTGTAAGCTGCAAGAGGACTCGTTTCTTCTGTCGTCTAAGAGGCCATTGCACTGGTGGTACGCTGACTTTTGATGAAACAGGTTGAGAGCTTGTTTCGCCACATCTGCCAGTAATTTTCTGTCTAAATAGGCGTTTTTGTTGCAGTCTGTTAGGGCCCCCAGAGCCATTTCAGCCTTTTTGTTGGTGTTCAGCACTACGTCCATATAGGACGTGTGCGTATTTTCGAGCATAGCAATCTTAGTGTTCATTCCAGAGACAGCTACTGACAGGTCTTTTAGGCTTTCATTCAAATGTTCATACATTTTGAGAAAAGGTGATAACGACATCGTTGTTGATGACATGATGATGGTCTGTAGATCTTGCATGTTTGGCAAATGGCGTGCATTGGCAATTGACTCTGTTGTGTGACTCACTTGCCGTTTTTTATTTAGCGGAAGTCGTCTGATTTTAGGAAAGGGTCGCTCCATCAAGGATGAATCAGAGGATGAAGAGTCAGTTGTGGAGTCAGCACGCCCATCATTCAATAGAGAGCCACACGCATCCTTTTGTGCGGTATTCGATGAGCAGTTTTGCTTTTGCGTTGCAGCCGCGAGACCTATTTTAGGGAGCTTCCTCTGTGAGCATTGTATGCTCGGAGATGTACTCGAATAAACTCTTCTCCTTTTCATCAGATTGTTTTTAGGAGGGCTCTGCAGTTGGCATTTACTTGCGTCCGCCTGTGGTTTTGCATTTGTCACGGCTTCAGTTACATGTGTATTTGCCGTGTGCATAAGTTGCGATACGGCCTCCCTTGGATCCACATCTCCCATTGTGGTATCTTTTGAGGGTGAGGTAGGGAGTCTTTCTTTGTTTATATGTTTCAGATCTGTTAGGAGCTTGTTAACGATATCTAAGGAATTTCTACGGTTAGTAACACCCTTGTCTTCCGATGGCTTCGATGTTTCCCAGACAGCTCCTACAGCTCAGTGGCAGTTAGGGGCCACTAGGCACAGCTCAAAGACATGCTCCGCAGCGTCCCTGTATGAGGAAGCAGCGCTGTGAGGGATTTCAGCCTGGGCCCTGTTGGGAGATGTGGCTGACAAAGGTAGTAGATTATCGTACGCAGTGAAGAATCTTGGTCGGTACGAGCCCGTACTTGTTTCTTCCTGAGCTGTATTGTTTGTTTTGTTCAGCGCACATGTGCTCGATTTATGAGCTTGTTCGCCAGTAGATTTGCACTTTGGCATTGTGGTTACAGACATCAGGTCAGACTCAGATTGCCATTCGCTCAGGTCGTTTGTTGGAGTACCAGTGATCGACTTGATGGAGCTGTGACTTGTGTCCGTGTCGATCACGTTTTCTCGGGCTTTAGCTTGAGTGGAGTTTCCGTTTAGCAAAGAGGTAGATAAAACCTCTTGCGTAACGCAGCTCGCAAAGATAGAGGCAGAGTGTATTTTCGGTTGTATGGAAGGTGCGGAAGAGTCCGCTGCAATGTTACCACCCATGCCTCTAACGTCACTGACCTTGTCCCTCGACACGGAACAAGCCGCAGGTAGCACCAACACTGGTATGGATGGAGTATTCACACACTCACTTACTTTTGTGAGAATTGTTGTTGTCTGTTTCGAGGCCGTCGAGTACGTCGGCGTCATTCGTTTTTCTTCTGGGACACGATTGTGCTCAGCTGTGAGTGGAGCCGAAACAGGCTCAAGTGCATCTTTAGGAGTCATCTTCTGAGGGGCGACAGGGGTTCGGGGGAAGCCGTCGATGTCCAAGATTGTTCCAAGTCAGTGCACGGCGACTCCCGTGCCCGCTTCCTTTGGGCCTGTGTCTTCATCGATGTGCACGCTGCTTTACCTTTGGCTGCAGCAGCAGCGATGTTCACCCTCATGATCGTGATAGAAAGTTAGAGGGGGCAGAGGGAAGGAGAGCCCACAGGGGGAGTCCGAGATTCCGCGGACTTCCTCGGACTCCTCAGACTCTGCCAGACTCCGCGCCCGCTCCGCGGGGATCGTCAGCTTTTGAAGTCACTCCCACAGTAGAAAGAGTAGAGTTACTGGCAATCACTCCTCAGACTCTGCCAGACTCCGCGCCCGCTCCGCGGGGATCGTCAGCTTTTGAAGTCACTCCCACAGTAGAAAGAGTAGAGTTACTGGCAATCACTCCTCAGACTCTGCCAGACTCCGCGCCCGCTCCGCGGGGATCGTCAGCTTTTGAAGTCACTCCCACAGTAGAAAGAGTAGAGTTACTGGCAATCACTCCTCAGACTCTGCCAGACTTCCAGAGGGAGTCCCCAGCCAAAGATAGAGATCTACCCCCAGCTCATTTCTTTGATAAACAATTGATCCAGAGGGAGTTAGAGGTAGAGGAGTGAAGAGCTCGAGAGGGGAGGTATTTGAGGGGGATAGCTGAAGGTATTTTGGACCCAGGCCCCAGAAAGCCTTGTGGACAATGCAGAGGGTTTTGAATTTAATCCTTGCATCTACTGGGAGCCAATGGAGAGATTTCAGAGCTGGAGAGATACGATCCATGGGCTTGAGGCCAAGGAGACGTCTCGCAGTCCTGTTCTGGATAAGTTGTAGAGGGCGGAGAGTAAAGGCAGGTAGTTTTAGAAATAGGCTGTTACATGCTGCATGAAACAGAGAGGGCACAGCTGAGGAGGATTCGCTTGCACACTCAAAAGACCACACAGATAGGCACTGATCTGTGATTACTTTTAGAGGTGCTTAAAGTGGCACAGAATGCACATACCTGGAATATCTACATCCCAAAAAATATCTGCATACAGTACAGTGGCTCCGCATGCAAGTAGTGCCACACTGCCACCAATCATCTGTAGCCACTCAACATTGCCATCCCCTCCTAGGGCCCCATCCAGTAGGATGTAATGTGTACAGAAACTCATTTCATGTTCCTATTGGTAGCTATATATGAGGACAAACAGAAGGATGGTGGACAATGGTCTAGCCAGTACCCCCGGTCAGGAATGACATACATTCACGTCCAATATTGTGACATTGTGAGATTGACAGCACCCCACAAATGTTCCCTCACATGCAGCATCCTGGCCGGGAGTCAATGTGGCCCAACCGAAGCTATCGGTCTATGGAGCGCACACGTTTCCTCACATGTGTGCAATGGCAATGTCCCTGTGAGGTACATGAGAGCGCACATACATGAAGTTTCCCTGGTCAGCTCATTATGGGCATCTTTCCTTGCAGCTGGTTCCAGGCCCTCTGACAGTGGTGTGGGATTGGAGTGGTTGCATGTGCAGGCTGGGCTTGGCTCCTGGGATGTCATGCTGGACACATGAGATCTGGATGACGGTTCCTGCTGCATCTGCAGGAGGGCCTGTTGCATTGATTGGTCCTGCCATTCAAGCACAGATGTTAGATGCTGCTGCACCTTATTGGTGGACTCCATACAGTTAACCATGTGCAGATGCATGCAACAGCTGACACGGCATGGTTGTATCACCTCATTGATGCCTCTAGTGCAGCATTGCTTCCCTGAAGCCTTCTCCAGCTTTTAGTGAACTGTAATTGGGGCTCCCTGCCTGCTCTTGAAGGGTCATGATAGCTGATGTGTGCCTGTCTAGCGATGCCATCAGGAATACCATGGATTTAATTCTGCCATGTGAGGAGCATGTTGTGCTGCTCAAGCTGTTAGAGTACCCTCTCCTGTATGTACTGATGCTATTCTGCTGCATCAGACTGTGACCTGGTCCCATGGATGAGGTATGACATAATATATTTTATTTATATCACACTCATACACAAGTGTTTCAGAGCACGACAAAGCAATGGAAGGGGAACAAGGGGAGATAAAAACAACTGACGTTGGCTGGGAACCAACCCAACTGTCTAATCCTGTATCTCCAGTAGGTGTGTGATGGAGGGTTGACGTCTGCAGCGCGTTGCTGATCCAATCATCAGCCTGGTCATCTGAAAACGGTTGTATTTCTCAAAGTTGGTCTTCATCCCTTCCTCCTGTGTAGGCTCCTGCCCAACAAGGTCTTCGGATGGCACCACATCCTCCTGCACCACTGCTCCCACCTCAGAGATGGGCACTGCAATCTGGGTCGGACTGCTGGGGTTGGGTGGGCAGAACCATTACTCCTAACAAAATCCCACTGTTGGGTGTGGGTGTGTCAGGGTCAACTGGGTCTGCACTGCTGTCACTGGCATCTGTGGTGTCTTCCGAGGTGCTAGCAATGTGCCTTGCCATTTCAGCATGCTACTTCTTGACACTACTTCTCTGTTGTTTGGTATGTGCAGCATCATGACTGCTGGAAGGCTCCAATGTGTTGCATGCATGAGGAAACGCATACATACTTGACATCATCTTTGGCTCAGGCAGTATGTTGGTATCTATTTGGTTGTCAGCATTCTACATGTAAGTGTATGTGTTATGGGTGTTGCAGGAAGGGTGGGTGTTTGTGTGCCTAATGTGAAGGATATGTTGGTTGACATGTGTCTATGTTGCATCTATATGTATACATGGGTGTCAATGTGCATATATGTGTGTGTGAATAGGCTTGTAAGTGTGAAACAATTGACCATGTCAAACGCAGCAGGGTGGTCAAGGCAGATCATGATCATTATTTGGAGAGTATCATGAGCTGGATGGTGGCAGCTTCCATGATTCACCTGGATCTGAGGGGGTCATTACGACCCAGGCGTTAAGGGGTTAAAGGCGCTGTAAAAGGTTGCAGCGCCATTAACCCCTTAACGCCTTACTACGAGGTCCCTTTGCGACTCCCGACCTTAACGGCTGGTCTAGACAGCCATTAAGGTAGGGACCCGCAAAGGGACCTTGAAGATAATTATGGTGCCACAATTTGCAGTACCGT
This sequence comes from Ambystoma mexicanum, assembly GCF_040938575.1. Classification (NCBI taxonomy): domain Eukaryota; kingdom Metazoa; phylum Chordata; class Amphibia; order Caudata; family Ambystomatidae; genus Ambystoma; species Ambystoma mexicanum. The sequence continues at coordinate 146,416,141 of NC_090935.1, read as the reverse complement.
AATTACCGCCTTCCCCTTTCCCATCGAGCCCTATGGGGCAAAAATGGAATGGGGAAGGGCCAATGGTAAATGGGGAATCACCGCCCCGCCAACCTTGGAATGGGGTGGTAATTCCCCATTTCATCATGACGGAATTGTTAAGTTACCGGCATTAACCATGTCGCTAATAGCGCCATTGGTTAACGCCGGGGTTGTAATGAGGGCCTAAATCTATATTGGTAGTCCTGGAGTAGGCCAAGTTGGTTCTCCCAATCATGAAGTTGGTTTGCAACTGCCTTCTCAATGATTTTACCAATGAAGTGAAGGCCAGTGATTGGCCGGTAGTTAGCAAGATTGTCTAGGTCCTGAGTGATTTGTTTGAGGAGTGGGCAGATGAATCCTTTTTTTAAGGTGCTCAGGAAGATGCCCTGAATGAGGGAGGCATTGACTATTTTGAGGATGGTGGTAAGAGTGGATCCTAGGAACTGTTTTATGATGGTGGAGGGAAGGATGTCATTCTTAAATGAGGTAGGTGTTAGTGATGTGTGAGTATCTACGAAGTAATTGAGGTCCAGTGTTCTGTTGTGTGGCGTGGTACTGTGGGCAGAGGGTGACCAATTAGTTGCATCAATATGTTGTCTGGTTTTATTGACCTTGGAGATGCAGAAAGGGTTAATTAAGTTACATTTTCCTGCAGTCGCTGGGATTATCGTATCAGTAGAGGTGTAGGAGCAATGTTTGACTGAACAAAGGGGGGTTTATTCCTGTTAGATGCTGCTGCAACAGTATTGGATATGCAGCTTTAGCTTCACTGATGAGTGCCCTCTAAATACTACGTAATCCCTTTAAGGTGAGGAGGTCTTTGTGCATACGTGTTTTGAACCTGAGTTTTTCTTTCGTCTGATAGCGCTCCTATTGCCAGCCATTTGTTTGCTTGTTTCATTGTTTATTCATTTGTATTGCGCACCAGACCTTCGCAGAAATTACAAGTAGGTTCAAAGCTTAGTTACATAGGTAATATACAGACAAGTATACAGAAATTACGAGAGGGTTCAAGGCTAAGTTGCATAGATAATATACAGACTATAGAGTCATGACCCATAATATAAAAAGTCACATGGTTATACAGGAGAGGACATGAACAGTATGCAGGGTCTTTACTCATCTTGTGTTTTGAACCAATTGATGAGTTTCTGTCTGAACTGCAGATAGGGCTGATCCCCCTGTATAGTGGGTGGCAGAGAGTTCCACAGCTGGGCAGCTTTACTGGGAAACTGGGCCCTCCAACCGTGGACAGCTTAGCCCTAGGGACAATAAGGCAGTTGGAATTCACTTATCTGGTAGGCCTAGTTGAGGCTTTTCTGCTAAATCTTTTGCTAAGGTAGAGAGGGGCAGCATTATTTAGGCATTTGTAAGTGAGCGAGGCAGTTTTGATATGGATTTTATCGCTCGTGGTAAGCCATTTGTCATGCCTTCTGATATCCAATATATGCTCTCTTTTAGGGATGCCCAGGGCAGCTCTGAGGGCGTTGTTCTGGAGAGTTTGAATTCTCTTGGTGATATACTTATTGGAGCCAATGTAGAGGGAGTTACAGTAGTCCAGTTTGGATAATATCAGGGCTCTGGCCAGAGTGATGCAGCTATCATTAGAGAGAAATGCTTTGCCTGCTCTAATAAGTTTGTATGTATATGCGGTAGAAGATGCCATGGAGTTGACTTGTTTAGTAAAAGATAAGGTTGAATCAAGGTAAAAGCCTAGAGTTTTTTCCTCTTTGACGACCATTATAGAGTTGCAATCAATTAAAAAGGAAGTATATTCGGGGTTTAGTTTTTTGAGGTTGGAGGTAACACCCATGATGATGAGCTCAGGTTTGTCATCATTCAGGCATAGACCATGTAGTGCCATCCATGCCTGGAGGATGAGGTAGACTTTGTTATACTAGAGTACATAGGGTTTAACACTGATGCAGCCTTGTTTCAAGAGAGCATGTATGTCTACGAACCCTTCATGGTTTGTTTGAAGGTTGACAATGAGGCATTGACGTTGCATTTTGTTGGGCTGGCTAGAGTCTGTCTTATAGTGCTTGCAAGGGGAAGTTCTTAGAGGAGTGGTGGGACGACACAGTGTGATTTTCCCATCCCACATTCATTAGAAGGGTAAGCATACAGTGGACAGGGATGGCAGTGTGATCTGTCCCGTCAAGTAGAATCGGGTTGAAGGATTTTACAATGTGAGATGCGGCGAAGACGAGATCAAGTATGTTTTCCCTGACGTGGGTAGAATTCCGTTGATGATGTTTTATTGATTCAATGAGATGATACAGAGAATCCCTGGTGCTTTTCTGGCTTTGTTTCCGGGTAAATTGAGATAGCCAAGGAAGATGCTTGTTGTGTGCAATTAACCCAATGTAATGACACCTCTGAGATGGGCGACAGACGAGATGTAAAGTGATGATAATAGTGTCTGTGTGTGATACTGGGAAGTGGCAAATGATTAGCTCTATAGCTCATAATCATCCGGGTGCAAGTGCAAGCCCATGGTGCAGTGCCATTTAAACATGTAGATAACTGCCATACATCCTACTACCTTTTCTGTGTCATCAGCATGTGGGACGCTACACACAGGTGGGGTGAAGACATCATCAAAGAAGTGGGGAGAAGGTAGCGGAGACCCATGTTTTAGTGATAAAGATGGGATAGAGCTTGTGTGTGGAAGTGAGGGCAGAAATAACTGTGTGATGGACAGCTGTGTGAACAGGGTGTGTTGATGAGGGGCACTGGAAGGTGGTTCAGGGGATTTGTGAAACAGAGTTTCTGTGAGTCTTAATGGGCCTGGGCCCTTGAGAGTGTTGGAATGGTATGTGACTGTGGGTGATGCATTGTAATGTCTCCCTGATGTTGAAAAAATGTGTCAATACATGTCCTCGGGGTTTCCAGACCCTAAAATGTACAACCAGGCAATGCACTTATCTTCGTGCTTAGCTGAGAATGCCTAGGGATGCCTGCATATAAGGAAAGTATGTTGACTCCTGATTGGCTGGTGGATATAAAGAGGTGCAATCCTAGACATTTTTCAGCCTCGGTGGGTCTCATCAGTGAGTTGCAGCTTAGTTCCTTATCGCGGCGTGAGCAAGGGTCCCATGTCTGGGCAAACCCTCTCTCACACAGGGAGACAAACTATAAGCAAAAAAGGGATGGGCAGAACGCTTTGAATAAATCTGAACCACTGGCACTGCTCTGGGCATCCTTCCACACCACTGCTTCTAAGCCTATCTGCGCCATTGCAAAAGGGGTCCAGCCATATGCAAATCAACCAGCCACTGCCACCAATGGGAGCAGCCCAGCACAAACTGGTAGGCCAGGTCCCCTTTGTATGGAAACACAAGCAATCCCAGACATGGTTCGGCCATTTTGGGCCTCATCAGTCAGGTGCAGCTTAGGTCCCTATGGCATAGAAAGGAACCCACGTCTGATCTTACCCTCTCTCAGACAGGGAGCCAAACTATAAACAAAAAAGTGAAGGGCAGAATGTTTTCAATAAATCTGAACCTTTGGCACTCATCTGGGCAACGTTCCACACCACCATTTCTTAGCCCGCCTGCGCTATTGCAAAAGGGGTACAGCCATATGCAAATCAGACAGGTACTGCCACAAATGGGAGTAGCCCAGCCCAAACTGCTAGACTAGGTCCCCTCTTCATGGAAACACAAGCAACCCCATATAAGTTTCAACCATTTCGTGCCTCATCTGTCAGGTGCTGCTTGGTTTCCTATGGCAGAGTGAGCAAGGCACCCACGTCTGGGAATACCCTCTCACACACAGAGAGCCAAACTATAACCAAAAAAGTGATGGGCTGAATCTTTGGCACTTCTCTGGGGAACCTTCCACACCACTGTTTTTTATCTTTAGCCAAAGGGGTCCAGCCATATGCATATCAGTCATACTGCCACCAATGGGAGCAGCCCTGCCTAAACTGCTAGGCCAGGTCTCCTCTGCAACTCTTTGTTTTTGCTATAGTCACCCCTAGTGGGACTGGTATGTCCAGATGTGGGTCCTATGACTGCTGGGCCTAGAGACCAAATTACCAATGGAGGTCCTGGGAGTCCCTCTGCCAGACATTAGTCCTGGTTACGAGAGACTTACCCAGAGTCTTTAGCTCAATATCTTTCACAGAGAAGAAATATCCCAAACATATCAGTCTTTGTGTTGCCCTGGGGCAGTCCAGCACCGAAATGCTAGGCAATTCTCCTCTGAACAAGAGTACCAACAGCATCCCCAGACACGTGTTTCGGTCTGGTTGGACCTCATCAGTAGGAAGGAGCTGTGCCTCTCTAAGAATAGTGAGCAAGGGGTCCACATCTGGATTCCTCTAGTAACTTAGGGTGAGACCTTAAGTTACTTAAATATGCAAATTACCAATGGGGGTCCTGGGAGTCCCTCTGCCAGACATTAGTCCTGGGTACGAGAGACTTACCCAGAGTCTTTAGCTCACTATCTTTCACAGAGAAGAAATATCCCAAACATATCAGTCTTTGTCCTGCCCTGGGGCAGTCCAGCACCAAAATGCTAGGCAATTCTTCTCTGAACAAGAGTACCAACAGCAACCCCAGACACGTGTTTTGGTCTGGTTCAACCTCATCAGTAGGGTGTAGCTGTGCCTCTCTAAGAATAGTGAGCAAGGGGTCCACGTCTGGATTCCCCTAGTAACTTAGGGTGAGACTCGAAGTTACTTAAAATATGCAAAAAACAAGGGGGGTCCTGGGAGAATCTCTGCCAGACATTAGTCCTGGTTACAAGAGCCTTACCCAGAGTTTTTAGCTCACTATCTTTCACAGAGGACAAATATCCCAAACATACCAGTCTTTGTCCTGCCCTGGGGCAGTCCAGCACCAAAATGCTAGGCAATTCTCCTCTGAACAAGAGTACCAACAGCAACCCCAGACACGTGTTTCGGTCTGATTGAACCTCATCAGTAGGATGTAGTTGTGCCTCTCTAAGAATATTGAGCAAGGGGTCCACATCTGGATTCTCCTAGTAACTTAGGGTGAGACCCAAATTTACTTAAAATATGCAAATAACAAGGGGGGTCCTGTGGAGCGTGGTCCTGCATCTGTAACCACCACAGGCAGACATACCAACACTGACTGGCCGTTTGAGGGGTATACCCCCATTGCAGGTGTGTCGGGCAGAACAGCATCCACTGCAGAATCACTCTCCTGCAACGGCATGGATGGATCAATATCCGATTTGGCATCAGAGCAAAGAGATCCTCAGAGGTGTACCCAGAGCCAGCCCTGGACAGGATGGTCTGGAGCACCAATGGATGCTCATGAGCTACCACACCACACCCTCCACTGATGCCTGGTTGGTGCCCTAAATCCTCTGCCCTCTCTGATATCTCCTCCTCCTCCTCTGCTCCCAGTGCCTCATCACCTGCATAAAAACAAAAGAACACATGAGCACACATGTCAACAGCATATACCACACACACAGGCATCACAATGTTGACAGCCATCATATGAAGCAGCCATGTCACACATGACACAAACTCCAGCATGCACGCAGTGGCTATGAAATGGAAGTGGACCCTGAAAGCAGACATGGATGCATGTCAAATGTGAAGCCAAAACATGTACTGCATGTTGCATAGCACGTTCATCACACACAAGCTTCTGCCTGTCATAGACCTAACACATAAATGACAGATGCCAACAAACAGATGTCACGTAGCATAGCCATAGCAGACTGTCAACCAGCCCCAGATGGAAGTTAAAGAGTACTGTCTGTGACACATGTAAAATGCATGTCACCATACAGTACATGCAAATCACTATGACAAAAAGGACACATGTGTCACAGGATGCAACAATGTTAGTGTGTTGCATTACAGTGAAGGAAGGCACATGGATATATTAATGCTAGGTCACGTTGACATCACACAAGTGAATAGGCATGTAGAAGGGTGAACTAGGGCTCAGAGGTCTGTGGATGCACTCCAGTACATGTGTACGGCCGCAACCATCAATATAATCACAAATGCCACAACGTAAATATCACGTCATGATGGCAGTGCAAGGGCAAGTGCAGTCATCATCTGCAAAGGGTTGGCAGTGGGTTGCAGGGGTACAGTAAGCCCTCCACCCCCAGGTTCGGGGAATGGCTGGGAGGCTGTGCATGGCTCAGAATGGTGGATCAGAGTACTGTGTTGTAGCAGACAGTGTAGGCATGTGTCAATTTCATCATCTCAGTCATCTGAGACTACAGCAGATGAGAGTAGGACAGAAAGCACAACACATGAGGAATCATCACAAGTTCACCCAGACACGGAGAAGCCACAACACCATTTGCATAGATGCAGGGAGGCTGTACCAGAGGGATGCCTCTGCTCGACACAGACGAGGACACCCCAAAAATTGGCCTGATGAGGAACTGACCCTGAGTGAGCATGAGCAGGATAACCAAATACCATGAGACGGATGAAATACCGGATTTGGAGTAGAATGAACTGCTTGACACAGACCTATGGGGGCTTACTGGGAATGCACATGGTCTATGAATTAACACTCATGTCCACTGTGAGCCTGTGCCATCTGCAGAGTCCGAGTGAAACACCCTGCATCAAGGACAAAGGATGTACCACACAGTACAGGTCTGGTAGAGTAGCAGAGGGGAGTGGGCATATACACAGAATCTGGGCACTGGCCGTTGCAGTAGTCCAACATGGAATCACCAGTACCATGGAGACAGTGAGCTGCTGGGGGACAGAGAGGCAAGGAAGCATGCCCCTGCAGGGGACCAGCTTGCAGGGTGACCTCACAGAGACGTCAGTCATGTGACGACATAGGCCAATTGTTGAGTGGAAGATCATCACAGGCTATCCGCAAACATGTCTGGGAGCAAGGATATGGAAAAGAGAAGCTGCCGAGTGTTTGGCATGTAAGGAGGGTGCATATGTGGTCAAGCATTGCATGGGTCACACATGGCAGTCATGACTACATAGCCTGAACTGTCAGACAATCACAACACATCGACATTGCATCATAATCCATCATGTCTCCCACTCCTTGGATCTGACCCTCATCGATGAAACCTGCAGCGTTTTCTTTGTGCGTAGTGAGTTCACCGTCCTCTGATGGTGGCCCACTGCCAGTCACCAGAGTAGAGGTGTAATTAAAAGCCTGCTTGTTTTTTGCTCGGCGTCGGAGGTCATGCCAACGCTTATAGCAATCATCAGCTGTGCGCTTCTCAAATCCCATTGCGCTGACACATTCCGCAATGCACTGGCAGTGGGCCTTACGCTGGGCAGGCATAGTGTTGCGCCCTGCCGTCACCAGCATTTCGCATTCGTGTCCCAACACGTAGCCCACAAGTGCGTCCAGTTCCACCTCATTGAAACTCTTCTTCCTTGACGTGCCGGAGGCCTGAGCCGTGTCTGGGATCCCAGCCACTAGCGCAGGAACACGCTTCATGCTCTTGGTAGGTGGTGCGGACCATGAGTGGCTTCTGCCACTCAGGTCAGAAGGGGCAGGAGCGCAGGTGGACTGGCCAATGGGAGCAGGCAATGGCAAGGCAACAGAAGGTCTGACTGGAGGCATTGGCTGCTGGGTGCTGTTGCCAGGACCCAGCGCCACGACTGCCTCAGTGCCAAGGGCCATGACCAACACAGTCCTGGCTGGCTGACTCACAGCTGGGGTGGTGTCAGCTGCATCTGCCCCAGCAGCTTCAACCACCTGGTTGCTCGGGGCAGCAGATGTCACCACTGCCCCAGATACCTGTGGCTTGGTCACAGCAACCTTAGCCACACGTGCCTTAGCCTTCCCGACAAAGAAATCTGCCTTGGAGTCTTCCTGTGCCTGTGCCAATACAGCCCGCGGTGGCTGACCCCAAGCCTGGGTGGTGGTAGCAGCAGCTGCACCTGCAGCTTCAACCTGGGGGCTTTTAACAGCAGATGACATTGCCTGTTGGGTCAGACGGGTGCTGGGGATGTCCGCAGCAGCTGCATCACCCTGACCCGCTGGGGGGCATAGCTGTCCCAGCATGTGCCTGGACATCCTACCCTCGTGGACCACCCTGCTCACATCCCCCACCGCTGCCACCTTGGCCTCCCTGGACTCCCTGGCCACCCTGGCCATGTGTCCCACCACAGGCACCTCTGGGAGGTCTCCCAGCTTTGCCGCCCTTACCACTTGGTGGCCTCCCAACCATGGTACTGGAGGACCAGTGCGAATGGGAGGTGCACACAATTATCCTGGGCAATTAGGGTGAAGAGGGCAGGGTACGTGATGGTAAACGTACCCCTGTGCTCCTGCAAGGCTGTCTGTGACCCGTGGGGAAAAATGATGCATCACACAATGCTCAGGCACACCAAAAACAAAATAAAAATGTGTATGCTACCCCTCACTATCCCACGTGCGTGGAATAAACATCCTGCAGTACGCCGTGGCACCCAGGAACACAAAAAAAGCATACGCGTGGACCACGCAGGCTCTGACCTCGAAAATGGGGTATGTGACACACAGAGGTAACCACAGTGGGAAAAAAGCATGCGCAACTCACTGTTGGCCTTGAATGAAAAAGAAAAACACACGCACGTGTGCGCGTAGGCAACTCCCCCGCCAAAACAGAAGTACGAACTGTAACCATAGTGAAGATATCAATATCGCGTGTGAACCCACAAGAAGAAGAATCACACACGTCGGTCCCCACGAAAAGTACATACAGCGAACTGGTGTGCTATGTGGACCTTTAACCTTTACCGAAGGCAATTCCCGCACGCATCATGTCACTTACGCGCTTATGCGCTAAAGGCCTTTCCTCAAATTCCATGCTAATGCAATGTTTTTGCACATGCGTATTCACTCTGCATCAAGCTGGCCACGCGACAACACACAGAAGACCACGCTCACGCCCACAAGGCCATTTACCTGCCCCCCAATGCATCCTACGAGCCATCTGCTGCTGCCAGCCCACTCTATGTGCCTGATGTCTACTTGTCCTGCAATTTTGTTCCAACACAGAATCCATTGCCAGGGACCTGTTGCTGAGACCACCTCTGCTGAAACAGAAGACTACTGTACCATCGCTCCACAGCCCAGCCCCAGGACCCAGTTGCCCACCCCCACCTGCCTCGGGGGTTGCCATTTCAGACCAAGCAAAATCTGTGGCTAGTGGCGCCCCCCCCAGCAGAGAGGCAGAGGGCTGCCAGCTTTAGTCCCAATGAAGTTGGAATCCTGGTGGAGCAAGTCTTGGGGCATTATGATGCCCTCTTTTCAACTTCACGCCTCGACAAGGAAGGACGGAGTAGGATCTATGTGGCCATCGTGAGTGCCATCAACGTGCAGGGGGTGGCACCCCGCGACTACCACCGCATTCGGAAGCACTGGTTCAGGTCCAGGACCCTCAACAAGACCCGGCACCTCATTGCGGCTGCTGATGCAATGGGCCGCCGGGGCCAGTTGAGCAACAACCAGATGAGGGTCCTGGAGCGCATTCAACCAGCGCTTTACCACCAGGTCCTACAGTTGCAGCTCCGTGTGGAGTCAAGCGGTAAGTGTCCATGTGTTCCTGCCCACCGTAGTGCATGTTGAGGTGTGGCTGGAGTGCATGGTGCATGGTCCCGGGTAATGGGGGGGTCCCTCCACAGCCAAATTGCGTGAAAAGTCTGTTGCGTACCCCGCAAAATCACGAACCCCGCTCGCACCACCCAAATCGCGTGAAAAGGCCCTTGCGCACCCCGTGAAATCGAACACCCACTGCAGGGAGCCCACACCACAGGGGACCCCCAAGACCAGTGATCATGCCCCACAGGCAGCCCACACCACAAGGGACCCCCATCACCCGTGACCATGCCCCGCAGGCAGCCCACAATTCAGAGGATTCCCCAAAACCCATGACCATGCTCTGCAACCTGCCCACAACACAGGGAACCCCCAACACCCGGGACCATGCCCTGGAGTCAGCCCATCATCCATGGCCCTACCCCGCAGGCAGCCCACACCACAAGGGACCCCCCATCACCCGTGACCATGCCCCACAGGCAGTCCACAGCACAGTGGACACACAACAGCTATGACCATGCCCTGCAGGCAGTCCACACCACATGGGACCCCCAACACACGTTACCATACCCCACAGGCAGCCCATCATCCGTGGCCATTCCCCGCAGGCAGCCCACACCACAAGGGACCCCCATCACCCGGGACCATGCTCCACAGGCAGCCCACACCACAGGGGACCCCCCATCACCCGTGACCATGCCCCACAGGCAGTCCACAGCACAGTGGACCCACAACAGCTATGACCATGCCCTGCAGGCAGTCCACACCACATGGGACCCCCAACACCCGTGACCATGCCCCGCTGGCAGCCCATCACCTGTGGCCATACCCTGCAGGCAGTCCACAACACAAGGGACCCCCCGTCACCATGACCATGCACCGCAGGCAGCCAACACCACAGGGGACCCCCCAACATCCATGACCATGCCCTGCAAGCAGTTCACACAATAGGGGACCCCCAAACACCAATGACCATGCCCCGCAGGCAGCCCATCACCCATGGCCATACCCCGCAGGCAGCCCTCACCACAAGGGACCCTCCATCACCCATGACCATGCCCGGGAGGCAGCCTGCAACACAGGGGACCCCCCAACACCTGTGACCATGCCCCGCAGGCAATCCACAGTGCAGGGGACCCCCAACACCTGTGACCATGCCCTTCAAGCAGCCCACACTACAGGAGACCCCAAACACACGTCACCATATGCACAGCCCTTTTCCCGCGATTTGGCTGGGGCGATCCAGGATATGCGAGGCCCTTTTCATGCAATTTGACTGGCGAGAGCGGGGTACGCAATTTCACAGGGGTACGTAAGGCCCTTTTCGCACGATTTGACTGGCGCGAGCGGGGTACGCAATTTTGCGGGGGTATGCAAGGACCTTTTCACACTAAATGATTTTTAGTCAAACAGACCGGAATGGGGCACCCAGCTGTGTGCTACAGCTTGTTGCCCCTTCTCCGGTCACTAGTACACTTAGTTACATGGACCGGAATGGGCACTCAGCTGTTTGATTTCAGCTTTTTGGCCACTCCTCCCATCAGCCGTATACTAATAATCAGATTGATACTATTCCATTCATGCAGGATTACATTACATAACTCACAAGGGACTCACCCTTCGACCTACAGTGTGTATATATATGCCTTTATCTCCCGAGACTGTATTTACAATTTTTCACATTTTCAGAGACATAGCGTTTCGGTAGCAAAGAGTTATCACGCATGTCCCACACCAATATGGCCGCATGCTGTACGAATGCGCATGACCCTCTGTAGCTGAGCAACCTTACATACACTCTGTTTGGAGGCGACACGCTGCAAAGAGGAACGGCAGGGGTCTCATTACAGTGGTCCTGAGGTGAGCCGTATTCGCCATGCCACACCGAGTCATTGTAGTAATGCAATTATGTATCTTCAGATCTCTGAGATTACAATGCTATCAGATCTCTGAGATCATAATGCTCGTAGCGGAGGTCACGTGGCTGCGACGTCTAACGTGTGCAAACGCAGCTGACTCCATATTAATGAGCTTGCGGCGCACATGACAGCTTAGGCTCTATTGTACTCTTACCACTATTGGTAATATTTTGTTACTTTCCACCGATAGGCTGATGATTATATATTTTCAGATCCCTGAGATTAGAATGCTATTAGATCTCTGAGATCATTAGGCCTGTAGCGGGGGTCACGCGGCTGCGGCGTCTAAATGTGTGCAAACGCGGCTCATTCACTTTTAGTGAGCTTGCCTCGTACATGACAGCTTAGGCTTGATTGTGCTCTTACTACTCTATGTAACATTGTCTTACTTTCCACTTATAGGCTAATGATTAATACTGTAGCATTCCAAAAACTTCACCGGGGATAAGAAGAAAAGCCAGGTAAAAGTAAGCCAGAATTGTCAAAAAGCTGCAATGAGTTAAATACCTAAAATGTTATTACAATTAGGCATGGGTGTAGGACATGGGGGAGAGAGGGGGGGACAAAACCCCCCCACAATTTTAGACGGGGGGATATAATGCCATTTATTCCCCACAATCAGAAGCAAGGCGAGGAGCAGGGGTTTAATTTTAGCAAGGCTGCCTGTGTTAACTTAAAATCATGGCTGGATTTAGGACACTGTATGAGCGGATGTACGCTCGGCTCTGCTCATACAGTGTTTCTTGCTCAGAGACAGTCACAGTGGCTGGCTGTATGTGGCTGGCTGCCTGGTGCAGAGGTCCAGATTGCGCACATAATTGTTTCTATCTGCTCGCTGGGTTTTTTCTGCTTGTGAGCACAACAGTTTCCACCTCTTTGATTGGATGAAATTCCAGGCATTTTGCTTAATGCACAGGCTGGAGGTGGCACCTATACCTAAAGCAGTCCAGGCATTGATGGTGAAATAAATATTTTTTTATGGCGTGCAGACAACTGAGCTCGTAATTTTGAAAGTATGATCCATTGCTGTTGAAATTGTATTTAAACAACTTTATCCAGCTTCAGCTAGATTGACAATGTGTGAAATCCCTAACTCTTATACAATGTTGATGTCCTTTTGATGCAGCATGCTTTAAGAGAGACGTTTTACAGACTGATCATAATAATAACAATAATTCACATTTATATAGCGCTACAAACCCTCAGGCATTTCAGCACTGTTTATTTACTATTAGCCACGGTGTGTGATGCTCATTTATCAACCTCGGAAGGATGAAAGGTTGAGTTTGGCCCTGCCTGGATTCAAAACCTGCATCGGCAGGCTCTGCATGGATGTCAAAGCCGGGATTTGAACCTGCATCGACAGGCTCTGCATGGATGTCAAAGCGAGCGCTATGCTATCTGACTGGCATTTTGCTTAATGGGCAGGCTGGAGGTGATTCCTATACCTTAAGCAGTCCAGGCCTTGATGGCCAAATAAATTATTTTTTATGGAGCGCAGACAACTGTGCTCGTAGTTTTGAAAGTATGAACCATTACAGTTGAAATTGCATTTAAACAACTTTATCATAGTACCTGATCGTCTTGAGGCAAGCTAAGCAACATTATTAACAATTCGTTTTGGGCTCGTATTTGATTTCTGTGTATACTCCCTGCATTTTGTTACGTTTTAGCCTGAAGATGCATTCAGCAGGTTTGCATTTGATATATCTGCCAGTGCCACTCTGCTGGCGAGCGGCTGTCCACTATCATCACAATGCTTTCCTGGCAGCAGTGGCCAGAAGCGATGGGCTTGCAATTACAGGTCACACTTGGGGAAACTGCCGTATTACCAAACATAAATTGCACTTGTAACTGGAGCAGCCACTATCTTCAAACTGGAACGTCTGGGATTCCACCCTTCGACATCTGCACGTCCAAGCATTCGGTAGGTTGATACCTTGGGTGAATAGGCCTTTATGAGAACCTTTGAGGCATGTCGAGCCTCATCACTGGTGTAATCGCATAATGAGGGGCTCTAGACGCATCTTTTGTAAATAATGACATGGGGCGTTTTCCTGGAAGATTACAACTGGGTGATACCTTTTTTGTACCCAAGAAGAACAGATTTGTTAACATTGAGTGGACACTAGAGGGGATTGGAGAGTTGTCCAAATTGATTGTTGAGAGACGAGGGACAGATAGGGAAAAGGACTCTGTGTCTCCGTGCAGAGGTTCTTTTCCATGGACACAGTATCTTTACAGGCTTTTATAACTCCTTTTATATAGAAATGTTTTAATGATTTTCCATGACCGACAAATCTGGTGTAATTAGCCAATGGTGTGGTGTGATCACTATTTGTTCATATGGGGCAAAGGATATCAATGCAAGATAAATCCTGCATTCAATGTCTGTAACCAAATATTAATTAATTCTGCCTCTCATCTTTTCCTTTGTGGGATGTGTTTTGCCCTTCTCTTTTATCTGTGGTGACAATGCAGGAAACACAGAAAAGGCAGACAGGCTACGGCCAATTGGTCAACACACACATATGTGATCAGGAATGGATTGTTTATTTGTCCTGAGGATGGCTGCGGCATGAAAACCACCTTTAATGTCCACCCAAAACTCGAGTCGATATTTATCTAGTTTAAAATCCAGTTGGATAACAATTTGGACGTTTAGACATGCAACGTTTGTGGGAAATTATTGTATCCAAATTATAGAGTGATACATTCCATGATTGTAAATCACTGGTGCATTGATGGTTACAAAAAGTGTTGTGCACTCAAGGTCTAATGGTGTGACCTCATTCTTTTGAGTGAATTGTTCTTATTGCGAGTTTTGCACAGTATGTAAGTAGTTGTATGGGAATTAATGTTTTTGATGTGGATGAGTTAGAATGGTAGATCAATGTATGTGTGTTTACATGATTAATAGGTATTGTTATATCATAAATTGAGCTATGCATAGTCTTTTAAATGATATGAAATTTCGCGCACATTGTTTTTGTATGCTCTTGTGTACCTTATAAAATAAAATAAAGAATTGTGACAAATTATCGAAGTTGATCTTTATAAAGAGAGACCATTTTTTTGCATAGTAAAACTATTGAATGCAATGAGAGTTTGTATTTGCCTTGGGGATATCTACCTGTTGTGATGCATATTTCACACCAGTCATTGACGCTGCATTGTCTAGTTAAAATCATTGTTTATCTGCTGCTGGACGGCCCACATGAGCTGAATGGTGCGGCACCATTCCCGGCTGTCGCCGCACATGAAACAAGTGCTCTTCCTTCCTTCGCTGTGGCAACCGACGTCCTGACCCGACATGATGTATACTATTAGCAGCACTTTGGCTTTTAGTGCTATGATCAAAATGAAACCATCGGCATCATCCATGCAGATTGTGTTTAATGTTCGGTCCCGATTCTGAGCTAGAGAAATGGTAAAGGCAATGTATGTGCAGTAACGTGTAGTAGCGCATTTGGTTCTGCGGCTGCTGACTGGTGGAGCTTTTTGATATATATGCTCGCCGCTCACGTTACAAATTGTCATGATGGTGCTGCACTCGTAGCAACTTACTAGCAAGTGCAATTTTGGTAAAAACTGGCTAGCAGAGCTTGCTCCTTTGGCCAATGAACAATCAACCATTGTAGGGGAGGACTGGTCCAGGAGACCCCCCTCGCCTGCGCTTTCTCCCCAGGAGAGGACTATGGCTCTTCTGGGCATCCCCTCATGCCACCCGGGCCCAGGTGGTGGAGGGTTTACCCACTGGAGACATTGCCCACACGTATTAAAATTGCCCACCTGTAGTAAAAATTTAGCTAGGCCCGGAAACCATTTTGTCTGGTAAAGATGGTGTGAGCTCAGCGCACTGTAGCGCGGCCCCCACCCTTGGAGGGTTCCAGTCATCCTTGTTGCCGCAGCACCATGGCAGATCCGCTGCGAGCACGTTCCCACGGACAAAACGGACATGAGCGAGCGTAATACACTAACATTGTATCAATTCACCTCCCGCAGTGTACCATCGCTCCCAGCATGACTCGGCCAGCAGGCCTGGGCAATGAAAAGAACAAGTAAAATGGTCATCAGATGGCAGACAGTCTTTATATATTAATGTCAAGATTACTCACAAAGTATGCTTTCCCCCACCAGATCCCATTTATTGCAAAAGCCTGTAAAATGTATAACTCCAAGAATGCATGCTTCCTTGATATAAGCAATGGCGAGCCCACACCATTGCAGTAGGGTGCTAATAATAAAGGAACGCACCAGGAATCTATTTGTTACGTGTATCACTGGGAGACTTACACCCCATGGGCTTACGCCTCAACTGAACTAATGCTGCTAGAGGACACAAGAAAGATGAATGTAACCATACAGAGGGCCCACGTGAAGGATGCACGAGAAGGCGCATGTCATATGTGCATGTCTAGGCCCCATATGTGCCACCACCTCCACGAATAGTGGCGGGTTACTTTCTATGTTCTCCACCAATCCTAATTCTACCTCACTTATTGCAAATACATATATATATGCATATAACTAAAATACCGTACTTGTTAAAACATAATGTATGAATAAGGTGCTCAGATTGGATATAATCGAGACACATCCAGCAAAGCTTAAATGCATGTTTTGTATTGCTTAGAATAAGTATTATAGAGTGTTCAAATGTTCGTGATGTTTTTACCTAAATCAGCAACACACGAGGGAGATACTTTTGTGAATTACGTGCAAGGCCATTCCCCCTCCCACCCTGCGAAGGCTGCCAAGGCATGAGAGCAGAGACCGCGCCGCGCTGCTTTACCTCCCCCAACCGGACTGGAGCCGCTTCAAAGACTTAGGACCCCCTCTGTAGCACCCAAGGCCGCCACCCGCCACCTGCATTATTTACAGCACAGCAGTAAACCTCTGCATGAACACACGCGCCCCCTCATAAACCTCACAACCCACCGGACCATCTCAGACTTATGGCCCTGTACAATCAGGACACCCAACACTTTGACAACACACAGCGGAACATCCATAACAACTTCTTACAAGGCAGACAGACCAGTACCACCCGTCCCAGGCCCTGAAGCTTAGCCCCCCCCGACCTATGGCCCCGGTCAACAGGACACTGGTAACCATGTCCTGGCGTATTACCTCCAGACCCCTCACAAGGTACATTCCTCCTGTGTTGCATTAACCTGTTGTATAACCTATTGAAAGATTTACTAAAGAAGATAATATCAAAATGCCTGAGTGACTGCGGTTTGCATGGCCTAGGGCTAATAAGTCAGGAAAAGACATTCGTCTCTGCCACAGGCCGCGATGGCCCCACAACACCGCCTGGATGAACTCCGCCACCCGGCCAGGCCCAGCCCAACCCACGAGGCTGACCAGTGACGCCTTCCAGCCAAAGCCAACCACATCGCAGCAGCACCTATAGTTAGTCGTCGCCACCCAATCCCATTGAACTTGTGCCCCCTATAGTGTGTAGGTTTTTATGACGTTTTTTGTAAATATATACGCCTGTCTTTGCTATTGTCAGACAGAGCGCTCTCGGAGTTTGCAGAGTCCTTTGCATGCCCTATTCTGATTGATAAACTCCCATTTACGCTCACCCGCACTCTGTCTTGGCCTTATTCCCATTTTGGGAGAGTCCTTCATTGTTTCTCATTGCGGGGAGGATCGTGCTGTTTGGGGACGCTTGCTTTCAGTGGTGACCCCGATAGCGTGATTTTTACTTCTTCCTGACTCACGAGAATCTCCGGTCGAAAAGGGATACGCACGGTGAGCCGGCTCCGGGAGGCTGCCCGCCAACGGCGACCGGTACACTAAGAAGTGCGCACTCAATAGAGAAAGGGTACGGGATCCCGGTTGAAAAATCCCCTTTGAGTACCGCTCGCCGGAGCCGGGGCTGACTGTTGAGCTGACGGCGACACTGCCTGGACGGACCCAGTTTCGGAGACTATCGGTTCAAGACGGGCACGTGAGTACTGAGTGTGAGCGATTGTAAAGGGAGCGGGGAAAGAAGTGTAGAACAGGGTACGAGAAGGGGGTACGAAGATATACTAAAGATCATTCTAAAATTTCCTTTCTTTTTCTTTGCATATGGCCATTAGGATAAGAGGTGAATAAGAGATAAAAGTGACGGGAACCTAGCTCCGAAAGGGGGTGGAAGGCGGCGCCGCATAGTGCTATATTGACTAGTACTGGGAATATATGACGAAGTGAAATACAAGATAAAAGTGTTCAGCAAAAGGGGACACTGAGAATATATTAGTGATCGCTATTATTTCTTTCTTTTCTTTTTCTTTAGGGGTAGGGGGAGAATAAAAAACAAGGTTAGCACGAACCTGGGAAGGAAGTAAGAGAGAAACGGGTCCTACTATAAGGGGGGAGAGCAGGTTAAAAAATATAAATATATGCATATGCGCATCCATCTATCTAAGTAAGACGGACAGGGACAGCCGGCTAGGGAGGAAAGGGAGGGCAGCTTGAATGGTGCATTGAGTGTTCCAAGAGGTGTGTGCACCTCGTATGTGTCAGGGGACGACTTGAGGTTGTGAATGTGCATAACGGTTATAAATGTCTAATAGTTAAACGGTCTTGGTAAGCGTGACGTACATGTTTTGATTTCCAGATTGATACTGTCAAAATAAATGATGGGTTGCCCTTGTATGTGCCCCTCCAACAGAACAGAGTAGAGGCTGTGTATAGCTAGTCTTATATCGTGCAATCAGAAGCAGGGGAGAGAGAGCCCAAACGAGCCCAACATTGAATGTGAAATAGCATAAAATATATATGTATATATATATATGTTTACATATATATATTGATAATCCATTTACCTTGTAGTGGCAGACGCACAGAGACACACAAGCCCTAGGAGAGTATAAAGATGGGGGCTGAAACACCCTTATCACATATTTGTAAAAGTCTTCCAGGGTACGCGGTGCGAATTAAAAAATATCACGACCAATGGGTAACTGAGTTGAAGGGAGAGGGGTTACCCCAGATATGGCCAGAGGGAGGGTCATTCGATAAAAGTGTTCTGGATATGGTGGTCACATGCATTTTCTTGAAGTACAAAGGGAAGCAGTTGCAAAATAGGAGGGAAATATTAGATCTTTGGAGGTTATTTGAAGAGATACTACCACCCAAAGCACCAGCATTAAATCCTGATCTCCCATCCACCACCGACAATCCACTAATGATACAGAAAGATGTCAAAGAATCGTCCAGTGTAGCGCAACCAGTAGAGGTAATAAGCTTGTACCCAATATTAAGAAAACCTGTACCCGCAGAAGGATACAGTGATCCGATGTATGTGCCTCCCCCGACAACCACTACACCCCACCGGCCCACTGCACCCCCACCATATGAAAATACAAGGGAGCGAGGCCAGGTGAGTACACAAAGGGTGGACATAGAGAAACTCACAGAGGATTTACAGTCAAGACTCTCAATAGCCAAAGATGAGCTCTCAAGGATAAAAGACATGTGCGGACAAACAGCACTTAATGCGGCTAGATCAGGGCGCACGTCTAGAGCGCAAGGCGAGAATAGAAAACCTGAAGAGGGGTGGAAGAAAGGTGAGATACTGTTCAGAATTGAAGAAGAACCAACACGAATAATTGAAATAGAGACACGAGAGGGAGATACTGACAATGATGAAAGGCCTATGGGGGATCAAGAGGAATTACTATGCGACATAAGGGACGAATTAGAAGAAAGTGACAGATTGAGCATGGCTATGGGAGGGGGAAGCGAAGGGGGGGATGGCACATGTTCAGTGAGAACACTGGACGATGAGTGGTCGGGACGACTAAGGAACAGAGTGGGGAAAATGGCATCACTGGAAACATCAGCATCCAAATCCGGTCCGGATGCCCTAACGAAAGGAAAGCTACAGCTTCCGCTGATACACAGAGGAGGAGGGAGGCCTAACTATATCCCATGGGCACAAATGGATAAAGCCAATTTATTAAAGCTATTGCCCCCTTTATCAGGAGGGGCAAGTAAGTGGATATACGCCTTTGAAAAACATACTGCTGGGGTACCCCTAGCTGTAGGAGATGTGAAAAGTTTGCTCGTATCAGCGGTGGGCGATCAGGCTGAAAGAGTATGGGTTAAAGCAGGGTTCCCGGGAGTAAAGTTAGATTGTGACCGCCATGATGGGGCCTCCTTTAACACAGTACGGGCTAGGGTGTGGGACGCCTTACGCGAAACATTCCCAGATACACCGGACTTACAGTCAGTGATGCAATGTACCATGAATGAGGGGGAGGAGGCTATGGATTACATTTTTCGGGTCCAAGAGATGTGGAGAGCGGAGACGGGCACGCCCTGGCATCAATCGACATCTTTATTTTACTTCATTATAAAAAGAGGGCTCCCCATGGAAGTGCAGAAAGCGCTCGACAAGATAGCAGGTATTGAAGCAAAGGGATGGCCATAATAGTACACCATTGTAAACGAATAAAGGAGAGGGAGAAGGAGGTGGCGCAGAAAAGGTTGGCAGACGAAGCGAAGTTAGTACAGACAAAATTGGTGAAGGTCGCAGCAGCAGTAGCTGCGCTCCCACACAGCAGAGAGGGAGAGGACGAGGAGGAGGGGCTGATAGCAATACAAGGAAGGATGGCAACTAATTGGGCGGGAACAGGACAGCGGCAGTGGAATGAGCAGGAGCAAGGTGGAGGTCCGCAGTGGCAAGAGTGGACCCCTCGAGGGGGACGAGGTGGGTACAGGGGCCGAAGGGGAGGTGGAACGGGATACGGGGGAATGGGAGGAAATGGATGGCAAGGTCCTAGAGGTGCACAAGGAAGTTGCTGGAACTGCGGGCGATGGGGGCACTATTCTAGAGAGTGCAGAAGCAGACCCAATAGCGGGTTCCAAGAGGTAGAACAATATGGCCATCCCCACCCGGGAAGCCCATATGGCCTCCCAATGGGACAACAACAACCAAGAAACCCAGGCCAAGGTAATGTCGGCCAGCAACAGGGACCTCAGTATAGAACACAGAACCACCCACAAAACAGCGACAGTATGCAATATACACCAGGTAACCCTTTCGCGACAACAGCAAACGGGGCCCCCGCACCAGCACCTTACAACGGCATGTCAGTGGTCTCAGGAAACGTATTTAATGAAGGGGGGGCGATGAGACACCCCGCATAGGACAGCCCACAGAGAACACTTGCGTGTCCAGTTCTATCTACCACCTACAGTGCAGCTGAGGAACCATTGGTAGGGGCGCAGATAGGAGACAAGCAGTTTATATTCATGGTTGATTCGGGAGCGGAGAAATCATGTGTCAGAGAGGGCCGGTTCCCGTTATCTAACAAGAAGTTAGAGACGCAGGGGTTCTCTGGGGCTGTAATTGAAGTTCCTTACACAGAAGTTTTGGATGTAACAGTGGGGGGCAAGACTGTAAAGGCACCCTTACTGTATTACGAACAGTCCCCGATAAATTTGTTGGGGAGGGATCTTATGAGTAAACTTAACATGACCATATCATTTACTGAAGGAGGAATAGTGTGTTCCACACCCGGGATATGCCCCTTGCGTGCAATGTTGGTAGTACAAGCCTACACAACCACACAGGAAATACGAGGGCTGCCACAAAATGAGGAAATGTTTATTGAAGGGCTAAAGACTTTGGCCCTCATAATTGCAGAGCTAAGAAGCATGGATTGGAGGATTCCAGCAGAGTTCCTCTTCCGCCCCATAGTGTGTCCAAGCACAGCACCAGGATCAGTGGTATCGTTGGATTTGCACGCTGTGCAGGTATCAACGAAAAGGATCGCTGTGATTGGAATAGACAGGGAAGGATGTGAGTGGCGCACAGTGCTGTGTACAAACGCTAACCTCGCCCTACGCGAGGTAACAGATGAGGATCTCTTTTCAGACACGGAAGCAGATGGTGAGATAGTAATGGAAATAGCGATGCCCTGTGACATTTTGATCCAAGCCAGGGAGATCCCCGTCCAATTGATGGCAGTGGTAGGAACACCACCGTCATTTTTTGATGACGACATGAGGCTCGTACCTAACAATTTATGGACAACAGGCCCCCATGATGTAGGGCTGTTGCATGGAGTACAACCTGTGATAATAAAACTAAAACAAGGAGCTATCTTACCCCGAGTCAAACAGTATCCATTGTCCCGTGAAGCTGAAGAAGGGATAAAAGAAACAATAAATGCGCTACTAGCACAAGGGATAATAGTGCCGTCAAACTCCCCATGTAACACATGTATTTATCCAATCAAAAAAGCGAAAGGGGGATCTTGGAGGATGATACAGGACTTACGCCCCCTCAATGACGTAATTCAGAAAGAGTTCCCTCTAGTCCCGAACCCTGCATCAATACTATGCAGCATCCCAAAAGCGGCATCACATTTCACAGTAGTGGACTTGAAAAATGCATTTTTCTCAATACCCCTGGCTGAAGAGAGTAGATACCTTACAGCTTTCACACTGGGGGGAAAGAGATATGAACACTGCAGACTACCTCAGGGATACTGTGAGAGTCCGAGCATATTCAACCGCATATTGCATGAAGACTTGGGAAATCTATCAGTTGAGAGTACGATTATTCAGTACGTAGACGATTTATTGGTGTGTGCACAAGATGAGGAAACATGTCGAAAAGATTCAACAACACTTCTGACCTTACTAGCAAACAAGGGATACAAGGTAGACAAGGAGAAGTTACAGTACTGCCTGACTGAGGTCCTATACCTGGGACAGCTCATATCCAAAGATGGAAAAAGAATAATTCCTGACAGAGTAGAGGCAATAAGATCAGTAGGAGAACCCACGACAGTGAAAGATATGCAGACATTTTTGGGGATGTGCAACTATTGCCGAGCATGGATACTAGATTATGCAGCATACACGAGGCCCCTCCTACAAGCACTCAAAGAAGCACAACAGGAGAATGAAAAAATAAAATGGTCAGAAGAAATGAGCATATCATTTCAATCACTGAAAGAGCTAATTTCAAGCGCTCCAGTACTAGCAAACCCTGATTATGGACGCAAATTTTACCTATTTTCACATTGCAAAGAAACCCTTATGACAGCGGTACTGACACAAAAAACATCCTTAGGACACAAGCCATTGGCTTACTATAGTGGTACTTTGGATGCTGTGATGCAAGGTCATTTCGCGTGCGAACAATCACTCGCCGCAGCCGCATTCGCGATTGAGAAAAGTGCCACAATAGTAATGGGTTGCCCTGTGACATTGTTTGTGGAACACTCATTATTTGCAATACTTGAGAGATCAAAAAGCACACTGACCACACAGCGAGCAACAGCTTACGAGATTATATTGTCCAGCGCTAACATCCATATAGTGAGATGTAAGACAGTGAACCCCGCCACATTCATTACAGAAGCATGCACATTAGAGGATATGCAGAACCACGATTGCGCAACCTACACAGGAGAAGGAGGGGACAACACAGTGGTGTGTGAGAACGCTCTAAGCGAAGGGGAAGTGTACTTTGTGGATGGGTCTGCATCAATTGATGTGGACACGGGAGAAAAACACGTTGGCATGGCAGTAGTTAGGCTAGAAGAGGGTGAGTATGAAACACTAGTACAATACCGCCTCCCGTCACATTACTCTGCACAAGCCGCAGAACTGATTGCGCTCATAGAAGCACTACATGCAGCAAAGGGTTGTGCAGTGACAATATACACAGACTCAGCTTACATGACGACGACAGTACATGGAGGTCTAGCAAGATGGGGGCGTAGGGGATTCAGACGGGCAGACGGAACACCAGTACAGCATGCAGAATTGTTAAAAGAGTTAATTGAGGCCCTACAAAACCCTACTGCAGTAGCAATAGTGAAGTGCCAGGCCCATACATCCAACACAGACGTTGTGTCTTTAGGGAACGCGGCAGCGGACGTTGCCGCCAAGGAGGCTTCCTATTTTCAGAAATACGACACAGGTGAGTTCATGATTAAGAACAAAACAACCGAAGAACTCCCAGAAGGGTACAACATGATGTCCGTATCTAAATACTAGAATTACAGGAAGGAGCTAGTGCAGAAGAAAAATTGACATGGACAAAACAGGGATGCAGCCAATCGGGAACAGACCTACTATGGCGGCAAAATAACTCAGGGAAAGTGGTAAGGCCACTACAGTTACTAGAAGTTGCATTTCAACAGCTACACTTCCCTGCACATAATACTAAACAGCACATCGCAGCAGAAATACAGGAAGAATGGTTCGTGCCCTGTCTCCAGGAGCATGTATCTCGATTAGCAATGGAATGTACAACATGCCAAATATACAACTCAGGAATGACATTACGAACACTCCGGGGAACAATTCCCAAACCCATTGGCCCATTCAGAGAACTACATATAGATTACGCAGACATGGGGGAAAGGTGCAATGGCGCACGGTACATGATTGTGGTTGTGTGCCCATTTTCAAGGTGGGTGGAAGCAGGACCCTGTGCGCGACCTGATGCCAAAAGCGCCGCCAAGTTCCTAGTAAGGGAAGTGTTCCCACGCTGGGGAATTTGTGATGTGATTCGCTCAGACAACGGCTCTCACTTTGTGAATGAACTTTTCAAGGAAGTTACCACACTATTGGGTATAAAACATAAATTATGTTCGATTTATCATCCCCAAAGTAATGGCGTAGTGGAAAAGATGAACGGACTGTTAAAGGGCAGGTTGTCAAAACTATGCTTCTCATTAAAGAAAAATTGGATTTACTGTCTACCCCTGGCGCTATTTGAATTGAGAAATCAGCCAAGCAAAGACCATCATTTGTCCCCGCACGAGATCGTGACCGGGAGAAGAATGAATACAGCACACTCTCCACTGCGCGAACACTCAGATGCTCACAGAAGCGCTGCGATATTGGGAGATGAGTTTACAGACTATTTACGAAAATTGACAAGAGCAGCACGCGCCATTTCCAAGCAACTCTCCCCACCCTTCACTAGAGAAGAGGGAAACGTAACAACATCTGTCACGGAGCCAGAGCAACAGCTACAGCTGATGCCAGGCGACTCAATTTATGTCAGAAGCTTTGTGCGTCGGTGGAATGCACCACGATTTCATGGCCCATACGAGGTAATATTTTGCACGCCCACGGCAGTAAAGGTGAAGGGCTTGAGGTACTGGGTGCACTTGACCGACGTACGGAAAGCATACAGCAATGTACAAGAGGAGATAGATGAGGAGGCACAGACAACAGCAAACGATGCAAATGAGTAGGATGCCCAAATATGAACTTGTGTGTGTGTGTGAACACTGGACTTGAATGGGAGAATAACTGATAAAGATATTGCAAAAAAAAAAAAAAAAAAATGTGTTTTCTTTTTATCTTGATGCATTGTATGTAATAAACAAAATGACCAAATTATAGCCTGTATACACCCTTGTCTGTGATTACCCCTCCCCGCATCCCCACCCGCTTCCATTCCCTGTCAAATATATAATGGCACCGATGGTGCTAGCAAAATGTTTACATGGATGAACTTAATGCACTTTTATATCTCAAACAGGAGCTTCCATGGCATCTAACGGGCGGCCTGCAACGGATAGAATTAGTAGAATGAGAGAATTAGTATATGAGAGATGCAGATATTCGTATGAGTGTGGATTATCTGTATGCATAACATTGTTTTTTATGATAATGTTTGGCCTGGTCACATATTGGTTTATAGCGTTCATCTCTATCGAGATGAACGAGGGGGGAGGGAGTAACAGCACTACCGGGCCCAATGCAACTACAAGTGTCAATACTAGGGAAGGTGACTTTTTGATATGGGACGGAACTAAACTTGTATGGGGGTATCACACCACACCATCCAGTGTTGTCACCTTACAAAGAAACCAGCCACAAGGTGGAATGCAGAACAACACAGTGTCTCCACCAGGAGTATCTAATTACAATGCCCACAGTCTAAATGACCGAAACCCGGCTGCCATATCATGGTTGTATAACACCCCCACCAGCCAGCCTGCCCCCATACCAAAAAACAACCTGCCAGATAACGTCAGGAAAGAAGACGAAAAGCTACTAGTAATGCACGAAATATTATATGATGAATGGGCCAAGGGGGGCGGGAATGAGAAAGGGGGGTCTAGTTTGTCCCTTGCCCAGGGGGTTGGGAAGTACATGAGGAACAAGAATAACAGACGGAAGAGGGAAGCAGGGAGGAGGAAGTATGATGAGTACTATGGGCTAGGTCTAGATAAGATGGAAGACCCACGACACCCCCACCAAACAAATAAATGGTATGCAGACATGAGCGCCGCAGCTAAACAAACAACCAACGAGAGCTGCTATGTCTGTTCCCTCATCCCTCACGCATCAGGTACACCCAAAGTATTACTACCCAAAGAGTTGCCAATTGTAGATGCCCAGTGTCTCCTTCATCTCACGTTATGCAGGATTAAGAACACCTTCCAGGCACACGAAGTGACTTTTCAAATGCTGCAGAACGAGAAAACGTGTTACCCAAAACCAGCAGGGGTGGTATGTTTGAAAGAACCATTTTTTGTAATAGAAGGGACATTTTTTTCCGACAACAAGCGGAAGGATGAAGAAGTACTGTGCAAAGCGGAAGCACTAAGAGGTGTGGCACCGGAGAAATTGCAGTGGATAGAAGAAACATGTACACCAGTATGGAGAGAACACATTTCAAAACTAACTTGGGTAACTGACATTGAAAAACCGTTCAAACTACAGAGTGAAATGGACTATGAACTGTGTTTTAAAGGAGAAGGGAAAACCCCCATGGGAACTAACAAGAACTGTAACAAGACCCTCACCATCCCAGATCTAAGAAAAGGTACTGCAGCCCTCATGGACACGTACTGGGTATGCGGCAACCAGGCATACCTACACCTCCCCCAATCATGGAGTGGCAGCTGCTCGATGGCCACTCTGCACTCAGCCCTGATGGTGATACCAGAAAGCCACATCGATGGGAACAAAAAGACACAGGAACACATGAAACAGAGTGTGGCTCAACCAACAGCAGAGTCACAAATATATGTCCTGTCTTCCGGAAGCAAGGGAGAAGTGCTGACCCGTAACAGAAGAGCATCAAATTACATATCAAAGGCATCATCAGAACTATTGGCTCAGATCCCAGACAAATATCGATTATTCAGCTCAGCAGAAACATTTTTTGCCTCGCTCGTCTCAAGTGTCCAAGCAAGGGCAAACGCAAAATGGCTCCAGATAACCCGCTGGGAATTAATTCAGCTGGCAAACGACACTGAAGAGGGATTCAATATAATAAAGGTGGAACTAAGAGCTTTACGACTAATGACCATGCAAAACAGGTATGTCCTGGACCTGTTGACGGCGATGGACGGCGGTGTTTGCCGAAAAATAGGAAGTGCCTGCTGCACTTTCGTACCTTCTGAAGATGCAGAGAATGGCTCCCTGTCCCATGTGATCGAAGCAGTCCACAACCTAGGAGAAAAAATTAAAATGGAAGGTGGAGCAGAAGACAGTACATGGTTCGACAACATCTTCTCCTGGGTTCCCTCATGGCTTGGAATGACTGTGAAATTTTTGATACCAGCTGTCGTGTTCCTCCTTTTACTTTTTTGCCTGTGCCAGGTGGGTCTTCGAGTTTGTGCTAACGCAGTACCAAATGGTGCAATGATGATGGTGACAATGGGCAACTCACATGGTACAATAAAAACGATGCAAGAAGCACAAGTACAAACAGGGATAGACAACACACCCAGGTACCAACTGGTGCCTATGTACCACGATAAGGATATTGTAGATAAGTTGTGGCACACCACCATCAAAGAGCCCCGTATACTAGAATGGTATGAGGAAGTCTGGGTAGATTTGGAAGGAGATGGTGGATGTATATATCTAATGTGTACCCCAGATGAATACGCCCGGAGAAGCGAAAGCTTAAGGGGGGTGTGTAGAGCATGGATGCCCATTAAAGGAACTCCCGCATGCGATGAGGCGGTGATGGACGAGGCAGAATGTAGGAGGATAGAAGATTTAAAGAATTCGTTACTTTAGTAACGAAAGGGGGAAATGTAGGGGAGGACTGGTCCAGGAGACCCCCCTCGCCTGCGCTTTCTCCCCAGGAGAGGACTATGGCTCTTCTGGGCATCCCCTCATGCCACCCGGGCCCAGGTGGTGGAGGGTTTACCCACTGGAGACATTGCCCACACGTATTAAAATTGCCCACCTGTAGTAAAATTTAGCTAGGCCCGGAAACCGTTTTGTCTGGTAAAGATGGTGTGAGCTCAGCGCACTGTAGCGCGGCCCCCACCCTTGGAGGGTTCCAGTCATCCTTGTTGCCGCCGCACCATGGCAGATCCGCTGCGAGCACGTTCCCACGGACAAAACGGACATGAGCGAGCGTAATACACTAACATTGTATCAATTCACCTCCCGCAGTGTACCATCGCTCCCAGCATGACTCGGCCAGCAGGCCTGGGCAATGAAAAGAACAAGTAAAATGGTCATCAGATGGCAGACAGTCTTTATATATTAATGTCAAGATTACTCACAAAGTATGCTTTCCCCCACCAGATCCCATTTATTGCAAAAGCCTGTAAAATGTATAACTCCAAGAAAGCATGCTTCCTTGATATAAGCAATGGCGAGCCCACACCATTGCAGTTGGGTGCTAATAATAAAGGAACGCACCAGGAATCTATTTGTTACGTGTATCACTGGGAGACTTACACCCCATGGGCTTACGCCTCAACTGAACTAATGCTGCTAGAGGACACAAGAAAGATGAATGTAACCATACAGAGGGCCCACGTGAAGGATGCACGAGAAGGCGCATGTCATATGTGCGTGTCTAGGCCCCATATGTGCCACCACCGCCACGAATAGTGGCGGGTTACTTTCTATGTTCTCCACCAATCCTAATTCTACCTCACTTATTGCAAATACATATATATATGCATATAACTAAAACACCGTACTTGCTAAAACATAATGTATGAATAAGGTGCTCAGATTGGATATAATCGAGACACATCCAGCAAAGCTTAAATGCATGTTTTGTATTGCTTAGAATAAGTATTATAGAGTGTTCAAATGTTCGTGATGTTTTTACCTAAATCAGCAACACACGAGGGAGATACCTTTGTGAATTACGTGCAAGGCCATTCCCCCTCCCACCCTGCGAAGGCTGCCAAGGCATGAGAGCAGAGACCGCGCAGCGCTGCTTCACCTCCCCCAACCGGACTGGAGCCGCTTCAAAGACTTGTGACCCCCTCTGTAGCACCCAAGGCCGCCACCCGCCACCTGCATTATTTACAGCACAGCAGTAAACCTCTGCATGAACACACGCGCCCCCTCGTAAACCTCACAACCCACCGGACCATCTCAGACTTATGGCCCTGTACAATCAGGACACCCAACACTTTGACAACACACAGCGGAACATCCATAACAACTTCTTACAAGGCAGACAGACCAGTACCACCCGTCCCAGGCCCTGAATATTAGCCCCCCCCGACCTATGGCCCCGGTCAACAGGACACTGGTAACCATGTCCTGACGTATTACCTCCAGACCCCTCACAAGGTACATTCCTCCTGTGTTGCATTAACCTGTTGTATAACCTATTGAAAGATTTACTAAAGAAGATAATATCAAAATGCCTGAGTGACTGCGGTGTGCATGGCCTAGGGCTAATAAGTCAGGAAAAGACATTCGTCTCTGCCACAGGCCGCGATGGCCCCACAACACCGCCTGGATGAACTCCGCCACCCTGCCAGGCCCAGCCCAACCCACGAGGCTGACCAGTGACGCCTTCCAGCCAAAGCCAACCACATCGCAGCAGCACCTATAGTTAGTCGTCGCCACCCAATCCCATTGAACCTGTGCCCCCTATAGTGTGTAGGTTTTTATGACGTTTTTTGTAAATATATACGCCTGTCTTTGCTATTGTCAGACAGAGCGCTCTCGGAGTTTGCAGAGTCCTTTGCATGCCCTATTCTGATTGATAAACTCCCATTTACGCTCACCCGCACTCTGTCTTGGCCTTATTCCCATTTTGGGAGAGTCCTTCATTGTTTCTCATTGCGGGGAGGATCGTGCTGTTTGGGGACGCTTGCTTTCACCATTACAAGACCAATTTATTTACCCAAGATTAGCTGAGTGGTGCTCGGTCCGCGAACACAGTCTACAAGTCCACAAGGTGTCCCATGGCCCCCCCAGATTTTATGTGTCTCCTACGCCCCTGCAATTAGGCAAATGTTCTGATAAGCGTTATATTGAGCCCTGCCTCCGGTCTGCCACATTGAACTGAAGGTACAGTGCTAGACACCCTATCAGCTAGTCACAGGAGGTGATGAAAAGAGGACACAGCACGATGGCCCTCTATTTCAGGTTGCTGCCAGAACTGGGTGTCACTGGTTTGAAACTGATACATTGTCCAGGGACATCCCATGAGCTCATTAGTTTGGGCTATTATACGTCAAAGCTATTGCATAGAGTACAGATAGGGGGCAATGGCATATGATGAGGAACCCACAGCTTGTAGGTGTTGTTTGGTTATTTAATCACCCACTGACTTCACATGGCCATGCCAATCCCTTTGGGCATTCCCACCTAGTCCCTGCCACTCCTGCCCACAACACCTCCTCATAGGAACTGTTTGAGCACCCTTTAATGAACATTAATATCAAACTTTGCACTCAAAGGGCCTGCCAGTGTTTTTCCAAAAGCAGCATAACTTAAAGCTGTAAACTGCAACTGGTGCAATAAAAAAGTCTTAACCAGGTCTGTCTCCAACCACTCGGTTTATAAGCACTCTGCGTGTCCTTCACTGCAGACCTGTTAAAAACAAGCATTGGCAAATGCAACAGTTTTGGCGTGTGTATAGGTATTAGGCATTTGTCAGGCACTGCTCTTAGATGTCCATATACTCACAGCATTGTGCACCATCAATGGCTGTTAATACTACTCCAGCAGTGCCTTGCAAGTGCCTTTCCCATGCTTACACAAAAGCACAATCTGTTGGTATTGCCAATTCTTCTTTTCTTTAAGCTACTGCCTTATTAAAAAACAGTCCTTTTATTGTGTTTACTCTTTATTGAGTCATTTTCCCATCGACCATTGGGTGAAGTGTCCTTTCCAGGACAGCATTCGTATAATACACTAGGAGGAAGCGATTACAACACTCACGAATACATTTATTTTAACAATAGAAATTCCTAAATCTATTGTGCACAACCTTTGAAATCCCAAACTGGGATTTGTAACGGATCCAGCATTATCTTTACTAGAGGCCATCAATCATAATGCCATGTCACTTCACTCTGGATTGCAGGTGGCAGACGGTGCCCCAAAAACAGCACCTGCGAGCCTCTGGTGACCCCTCACGCCCCCCTCGTTGTTGGTAGCCCTTAGAAATGAAATGAGGGCTGCCACATCAGCTAAAACATGCTGTCTGGATAATCAGATGCACTGATATGTTGACAACGCATACTTATTTTCACAAGCACACTATGTACTGTTAGTGCATGTGTGGGGGGTTTGGGAGGTGTCATGTATGATAAAATATCTTTACCTATGGAAAACCTGATATGATACAGTATAGTTGATCCTCTGTGTACCAAATATATGTTTTTGAGCAATCCATGACCAAAATGCTAGACCGGGTTGCCCCCATAAAGACCTCGACTGTGAGAAATAAAACCCACCATAACGACTGGTTCACCAAAGATTTAAAAGAAATCAAGAGAGCAAAAAGGCAGGCTGCATGTCTTTCGATGAAGACAGACTCCGACCACCATAAAAAGGTCTGGTATGAACTAAAGAAAACCTACAAAAGTGCCAGATACAATGGAAAGAAAGTTTATCATGAGAACCAAATTACCAAGGCCAATAATGGAACTAGAGCACTTTTTAGAATTTTAAATAAAATTGAAAACCCCAGACAACATACAATTTCATACAGACAATTTCATGTATACCTTCTAAAAATGACTTTACCCGTATTCAAAAAGGTTTTGCTGATACAGTCCTGAGGGTCAGAGATAAGATTAAAATTCCAGTGGAGGCCATCCCTAAAGTGAACCTCCTGTCCCTGAGTAATGATGACATGATCAGTGATCACTCCGGAACTAAGGTGGTGGAAAAATAGCAGGACTCTTTGAAATTAAGAAAAGCGTGCACCCCACAACTTGCTCGGGGGACATTCTTCCATCTAAGATCATTTTAGCTAATGCAAACATGTTTAGCCCATTTCTCACTCGATTTTTTAATTCTTCCTTTAGATATGAAGAGGTTCACAGATGTATAAAGCGCGGTACGATCACACCATTAGTCAAAAAAGTAGGGAAAGACCCCAATGACATTGCCAATCGTAGTCCGATCACAAACACCCTCTTTTTCTTGAAAATGATTGATGACGTTTCTATGAAACAATTCCAGGAATTCTTGGAAGTCCACCATGTTTTTCACTGAAAACAGTCAGGCTCTAGGCCCCACTACAGTACTGAAAGCGTACCTACAGTCAGGCATGCTGAACATTGTGGACTCTGGAGGATGCTGCCTGCTGGTCCTTCTGGACCTGTCAGCAGCCTTCAATCTAATGGTTCATGACACACTAATGGCAGCCTTGGAAAAAAACAGAAAGTGCTCCCAAAATGGAACAACTAATTTCTGTCTGATAGAGTCTCAGCTGTTCATTGGGGGGAGGTTTTGTCAGATTATGCTCCAATCTTCTTTGGAGTGTCCCAGGGGACATGTTTGTCTCCCACCTTTTATTACCACCATATGTGCCTTTGTGTGATCTATTGGAGGACCTGAATATCCAGTTTACTAATTATGCTGACGATACTCAGCTCCTGCTGAGTCTGGACGGAAGCTATGAACAGGACCCAGGGAAATTGAATGACGTCTTCAAAACCGTAAAACAGTGGCTGGTGGAACACTGGATGTGTCTGAATGATGCCAAGTCAGAGATGTGTCTACTTGGCTCATCCTCACAGAGATCGAAGCTATATCATAGATACGCCAAATGTATGCTTGATGGATGTGTGCTCAAAATAGAGTCCAAAGTCAAAATGCTCAGCATAGTTTTTTGGATTAAACAACATCAATCATAACACAAGGTATCATCTGAAACCTCTTAGAAAAATTAGAACTTTGATCTCTGAAATAAATTGGGAAACACTGGCTAGGGCACCCATTGGGCCTCATTCCGACCCAGACGGTAAGGGGTTTACGGCAGCGTAAACAGCGCCGACCCTTACCGCCTGATTCCGAGGTCCCTTAGCGCCATGGAGGATTTAACACCTGCTTTTAGCAGGTGTTAAAATCCATGGCGCTAAGGGACCTTGTTGTTAATTACGCCACCGTAATTTACGGTGGCGTAATTAACGCCTTCACCACTCCCATTATGCCCTATGGGGCAAAAATGGGAATGGGGAAGGGTAAATGGGGATTGGGGACTTACCGCCCCGCCAACCTCGGAATGGGGCCGTAAGTCCGCCAACCACCATGGCGTAAACGTAGTTTACGCCATGGTGGTAAAGGTACGACCCAGGCGGTAACTTACCGCCTGGGTCGGAATGAGGCCCATTCTCTCGAAAGCGGACTACTGTAATGGCCTTTTTGGGACTTGCATCTAAAAAGAATGTGCACACCCTACAAGTGGTCCAAAATAATTCTGTACACATTATTAAACAAGTTCGTCATGGTGAACATATTATTTCACGTCGAAGGAATCTTCACTGGCTCCTTGTTGAAGCCAGAATCCAATTTAAAATAGCGGTTTTGACTCATAAAGCTGTATATAGCACGGCCCCAGAATATCTAAAGAAAAGCATCACTATCGATCAGCCAGCTCAAACATTCCATTCAAGCGACACCATGCTGCTAAACTGGCACGACCCAAACGGACGAAAGCGAATGGGAAATCGTTCTCGTACATTGCACCATCCCTTTAGAATACTTTTCCGATGAACCTACGTTTGGATTGCAACCTGGCTTATTTTCGAAGGGGGCTGAAAACATGCCGGTTTGAGTAAAAATATCACTATGCCGTTAAATTGACATACCGCCCTAGGCTTTGTGTAACATGTATTTTCCTGTGTGTTATGTGTGCTCACGCCCTGATGCCTGTTGGGTTTTCAGCGTATAATAAAACCATAAAAAATTTAATAAAATATAAATAACGTTCTGTTAACTGAATGCAATGGCAGTGCTACTAAAAGCAGAGTATCCTACACTCATCTCATCAGATCTTAACAATAAATTGGAACACCATCATTTAAAGAAAACACACATTCAGAAGCAGATATGAAACCACTTTAAAATATATGTAAACACTTTGACTTCGTAAATGTACTGGTTTGGCATGTAGATGAATTCAGTCCCTTGCTTAGCAAAAGGTGATTATGACTATGGGCCTCATTACGACCCAGGCGGTAAGGGTTTTACGGCGGCGTAAACAGCGCCGACCCTTACCGCCTGATTCCGAGGTCCCTTAGCGCCATGGAGGATTTAACACCTGCTTTTAGCAGGTGTTAAAATCCATGGCGCTAAGGGACCTTGTTGTTAATTACGCCACCGTAATTTACGGTGGCGTAATTAACGCCTTCCCCACTCCCATTATGCCCTATGGGGCAAAAATGGGAATGGGGAAGGGTAAATGGGGATTGGGGACTTACCGCCCCGCCAACCTCGGAATGGGGCGGTAAGTCCGCCAACCACCATGGCGTAAACGTAGTTTACGCCATGGTGGTAAAGGTACGACCCAGGCGGTAACTTACCGCCTGGGTCGTAATGAGGCCCTATGCCTTCCAGAACATTGGAATGTTCTCAGTGCATACATTATTGATGCAATGCTAAGTGAGGACATGTGTCTGCTGAAGTTTCCCTATCTTCTACTTTTGCTGGTTGGGCTATCTGGATGTAGTTAAGGATAATTATGAAAAAAAAACACGTTCTTGAAAATGTCTTTTGACAGAGAAACACAATTCTAATATGAAGTGCAAGGAATAAGAGGCAGTTCAGTGTTTGCCTCGTTCCGTTCTCTGTAAAGAGACACATACAGTGTGAGCTAAGGAAGAAAGGCAGGATTGAAGAGTTTTGCTTGTGTTGTTGTCAAT
The DNA here is from genome assembly GCF_040938575.1 of Ambystoma mexicanum. Taxonomy (NCBI): domain Eukaryota; kingdom Metazoa; phylum Chordata; class Amphibia; order Caudata; family Ambystomatidae; genus Ambystoma; species Ambystoma mexicanum. The sequence goes on along the minus strand of NC_090935.1, from coordinate 146,381,593 downwards.
TCTTTAATCACGACCAAGGTCACTATACTGAATGAATGTTTTGCTACTGGGAAAAGCAGTGATAAAAACACAGCCGTTGATCGTGGTAACCTTGAAATATATGTGATCTGTCAACATAGCTAAATGTTGATAATATGACATCTTCAAATGTAATGTATTTTACTATTTTGTGTGTATTTGTATTTGTTTAAGAGCAGAGTGCCATTTCAAAGAGACCCGTCTTACAAGGTAGGCAATAGCACAGCTAGTCCTGGGGTAATGTGCCTTTATATAAGAGTATTATTGTATTGAATGACTTATCAGGTGAAGGTCTAACAGTCGGAACATAAACCAGAACAGGGACTGGAGGACATAACAATATATTTAATAATGAGATCGAGGCCAGTGTTTACATATTCAGACATTACATAGAGTGATCTGGTAGGATAGAAGGCTGAGGAGGTGTTGGACGGCTCCTTCCATCACTAGCAGGTGGGTTTTGAGCCTCATTTTAAGAGTTCCACTGATAAGCAGGCTGTGATGGGCTGCTGGAGAGCATTCCAGTGGAGTGAGGCAAGTAGGGAAAAAAAGCAGGAGGGGGTGAAGGTCAAAGGATGGCCTGTACCTGATCAAGACAATGGATGTATTTATAGGTGAAATGTGGGAATTTAAAGCGAGAGCAATATGGCATGGAGAACCACCCAGCATGGTGACTTTAGGTATAGAGGAGGGAGGGTTCTTGGTAGGTTGAGAATAGTGCGTGTCGCAACGCTGAGGACTTTGTTGAGGGGAGAAAACAATGTGGGGCTAGACCAAGCAATAGGTACACGCCGCAGTTCAGTTTTCAGTGTACAGGAGTAGAGATAAATGATTTAGTTGAATTGTGGCTGAGGTGTAGGTGAATGCTTTGAATGTTTAGAAAGTTGTGTTTGCCTGCGGTGTCAGTGGCCGTGATGAAATGGTAGGGTTTCCGGTCATTGTCAGACCCCAAGGTTGCAAGTCCTGGGTGTGGGGCTAAGGAGATAAAGGGGAAATGTTTGGGAGAGGGGAAAGTGAGGTCAGCCTTGGAGGCAGTAAGACAGATGACTTCCATATTTTGCTTAAATGCAGCATAGAGCCTGTTAGGGACAGTTTTCTAAAGTCCAACTAAGGGCTTCTGAAAACCATATCTGAGGCAGTACAAAAACTCCACTCTTAGCATGAGGCTGTACCACTTGAAAATATTGGTAGCATAGCCAAAGCAGCCAGGCTTATTTTAGGAGGGAGGGCTGTAGCTTGGTCCAAAGAAACTGCAGCTTACATATAGTCCAAGGAATTATTTGAATACAAGTAGGCCCAGATACATCTTGGGGAAATAAGTACAATAACATATCATATAAACACAATTATAAAAACCAATTCAATACATATGGTATGCAAACCAAGGTGTAACCTTTACATAGAGGAGCATGGAGCAAGAAAAGGTTAGCCCAACCTAAGGTTAAACATTCAGGATTGTAATATACTATGCTTGGGGAATAAGACCAGGTTAGATATACTTTTAGAATACAATCAGTTTTTCAAGCGTAGTTGACCTTGACAGTCATGCAGTGGCACTCATATTCTTTCTGGAGGGCCCTTAGGCTTCTCTATGATAAGTATCAATACACAATGGGCCTCATTCCGAGTCTGGCGCTAACCAATGGCGCTATTAGTGCCTTGGTCAGCGCCGGACCCGTATCGGCACCGTCCTGGTGGAATGGGAAATTACTGCCCTATTCCGAGTTGACCAGGGCGGTAATTTCCCATTCCCCAGGGCTCTTCCCCATTCCCAAATGAGCCCCCATAGGGCTCAATGGGAATGGGGAAATTGCAAATAACGGTGACCGTACTTTACGGTCACCGTTATTGGCTTAAAAGCCCCTTTGCGCCCTCGTCCCTATCGCCTGCTAAAAGCAGGCGTTAAGGACGAGGGCGCAAAGGGAACTCGGAATGTGGCGGTAAGGGATTACCGGCACCAGTCTCGTTAACGGTGACCGGTATCCCTTACCGCCATACTCGGAATGAGGCCCAATATCTATTTTAGGCTGCACTAAGCAGTTCAAGGACAGCAAATCCCAAATAGACTTTAAGAAAGATACTTTGTGTTTCAAGGTAAGTAAATGAACCTATAACTATTTTGGAAATGCTCTAAGCTGCTTCAGGGGAGGCACAATCCAGTGTCACAAGTTTAGAAGAGCAACAGCTATTCAAGGTAAGACCATATACTTTTAAGAGGTGCTTCACGCAACTCATAAAACCAGTATTAACTTCCAGACTCTTTTAGTTCTGTATTAAGCAGACTAGGGAAAGCAAAACCCCTTTGTACACCTTAAGAATGGCACTCTGTTATTCAAGGCAGGTAAACCCTATTGGTGAGATTTTACCCTCATTCAGTTAAGGATGATTAAACACTACACCATTCAAAGTAAGTAAAGGAACTTATATACTTTTTAGAGGGCACAATGCAACTCAAAGTTAAGTATAACTTAAGGACAATTTGACAGAGATATATATACCACACTAATTCTTTCCGTAAGTAAATACTGTTACACTTATTATACTTTTCAAGACAGAAGACTTTCTTATCCACTCCTTCCCTATTCTGTTGCATGAGTTCTCTCAGAGGCAGAAGAGGGACCCTAGCGGTCCAGGTCTAGCTGTACACAGGTTGAGATAAGTTTCAATTGCAGGGAAGTAAAAGTTCCATAGGAGAGCTTCTTCAACAAGTAAGTATTCAGTTTCAGAGTTAGTGTTCAGGGACTCCTGAGAAGGCTCCGTATATGCGTTCCAGCATTATGCCCAGGCAAGTGGTATGGGTAAACTCCCAACCACACAAATCACCCATTCATCCTCACAGGATGCACACAAGACGTAAGGTACATATTACCCAAGCCCACACAGTACCTTAGGTGAAAAGAAGATCTTCGAAGTGGATGCCTCCAGGATGCAGCAGCACAGAAACGGGTCCCTGGATTGTTGGTCTGGCGATGAAAGAACTGGGCATTGGATGGGAATTTACAGCAGCAATCAGCAGAGGAGGCTTCAAGCAACGGATAATTCACAGATTCCCGCGGCTCTGTGGATTTGGCACTTTTTTACAGCAGCCAGATATAGAACAAATATTGCTGGTTGGATTCTCTTAAGTTTCTCAGTCCTGCACTCTGGCGAGGGGACCTCAGTGATTCAAACCATGTCTCTGGAGGTCCAGGAGGAATCCATCAAAGTTTCAACTGGATTCAGACTTCAGAAGACCATGTACTACAGTCTGACTCGAGGTGCCAGGGTATTCATGTTTTTCAGCCCAGCAAGGCCAAAGCATGTAGTGGGATGGATCAAAATGCAGGTCTTCTTGAGGTTAGTAGATCTCATCAGCCTCTAGGTAGGAGCCATCACGTTTGGGTGCCCCAAGCTCAATTGGAAGAAAGGGTTGCATCAGGCTCAGGTTACACAGCAAGCTCTTCAGTTGCTAGAAATGGCTACAGGCGTCTTTTCTTCCTCTTCCTCTTTAGATTCAGTCCCAGTGTCAATTTGTCAGCAGATTCTAGGATCTGAGTATTTATCGGAACTACAGCATAACTTTTGCAATCTCTCCCTGCAGTTTACAAAAATGGGTGGTCTGGCTGTCCAATCAGAACCCTCAGCCCCCAATTGGGCATTGGTTCCTTTACGTCAAGGTGGAAGACAAAGGGCTCCAGTGTTTTGGACTCCTCCCTCGCTTCCTGTCTTCTGAGACACTCTGAAGCCTAGTCAGGGAATACAAAGGATTCCTGCCAAAGACAACATTTCCACTGAGGTTGTTCCTGCCTAGAGCGGCAGGGAAGACCTCAGGAACAGCAAGGATACTTAAAAATGGGGACAAAGAAGGAGCCCACCATTCTAACACAATGTTGGACCTTCTGTGCATTACTGAGGCTGATTTAACAGCCTGTGAGTAATAAGACTAAAAGTCATAAAGGTAACACCACTGCCACCAGCCATTCAAGTAAACTTGCAATTGTAACAAAAATGTTACCAGATAAATAATAATAATCAAGGCAGGCACCTGTTTGCTGCCTGTGAATCAATCTATCTCTGCCAGCCAAGGAGCAGGAGCTCCTCGCCCAGGACTAGCCCCTGCAGGAGCAGTGGGCTCAGGACACCAGCCCAGCTGTCCAGCGCCGCCCCATCCGCATTTGTCATGCTCGCCGCACACTTCCGTGCAGAATCGTCCCTTCGAGCAATGAGGTCACCACAATTCATGCTGCGCCAAATGAAGATAGTAGAATAGGCTGTGTAGCCGAAATACGGCTGCCTGTGCCACTTCGTGCACCTACCTACTCGAATCTCCATTAAGGTACACGAGGTACCAGCTCACTCTAAGATGGCCGCCCACCCTTTGTTGCCTGCATCCAGAGCCTGACCTGGCTCATCACAGCCACTGCCACCCCCGGATTGGCTGCCCTCTGCCCTTAACATCGTGATTGGGCGCCGGCAGGCGAAGCCGGCCCCCCTCACTCAAGGCACACTGAATCAAAGCAGGCACCTGTTTGCTGCCTGTTCGCGCATGGGAGCGTAGCGTGGCCACCACCGTAGCCGCCCTGACAAATTACTCTGGCTACCCGCGGCACCTGCTAACGGACTCTAATCTACAGACTACTTCTCCAACTAACCTGAATCTCCACTCTGCAGCAGGTCGGACTGAACAACTTATTGAGTAACTACGCGTATTGTGCGAGCTACTGTAAGTACATGTGCACATTTGTATTACCTCGAGTCCCAATTGTCCCGATTGCAATCGTCCTACTCATTACAATTGTTCGTATCACCTTTACTTCAGCCCAGTGTATTATACCTGATGTACTATACCTCCATACCTGCTTTCAGCCTCCGCGCCACTAATAGTGCCTTACCGCGGGGGAGAGAAAGTATAAATGCTGCATACCCTTAACCCCAAAAATTGTGCCTAATAGTCGCAGGCCACATTTGCCCGCCTGATTGCACATTATAGCTGCTCTATGCCACCTATGACTCTTTGATTGCCCCCTAGTGTGTCTCACAGCCATTAACAGACTACATTTGATTGTGTTGTGCCGTATGGTCATTAACAGACCACATTAGATTGTGCTGTGCCTTATGGTCATTAACAGACCATTCTGATTGTGTTGTGCCTTATGGTCGATAACAGACCACTTTGATTGTGTTGTGCCTTATGGTCATCAACAGACCACATTTCATTGTGCCGTGCCCTATGGTCATTAACAGACCATTCTGATTGTGTTGTGCCTTATAGTCATCAACAGACCACATTTCATTGTGCCGTGCCCTATGGTCATTAACAGACCATTCTGATTGTGTTGTGCCTTATAGTCATTAACAGACCACATTTGATTGTGCCGTGCCCTATGGTCATTAACAGACCATTCTGATTGTGTTGTGCCTTATGGTCGATAACAGACCACTTTGATTGTGTTGTGCCTTATAGTCAAACACCTAGCCTATAGTTGTCGCATGTGTATCATTGATATCTAGCCTAGCCTGTGCCCTACCTAGGATCACCGTTTCTAGTCCAATGCTGTCCCATGTGCTTTAACGACACTTAGCCTAGCATGTGTCCCTCTAAAGATTACGTCTGCTAGCCCACTACTACCTTACTCTCGACCACTGTATCAAGCCTAATTGGTGTAAACAAAGTGAGCCTAACCACAGTACACCCCACCCCCACATCCCCAGCTATGATAAGTTGGATCGTGTGCATCATGTTCCCCTTCAGCCAAGCGGACACCCCATGTACTGGCAACCACTTCATCGCCCTTAGTAATGGGCTTACCAAACTAGCCTGCCCTAGACACCATCGCATCCCCTGTCCTAACCCCTTCCTCCCCACCACACCTCCCTTCCCATCCTCCTCCACTCTCACCCCTAGCCCTAAGGTCCACCACACAACTAGTAAGGAACACTATCCCATCCCAGCCTTCACCAACGATCCACATGCACCCCCCAATCCATCAAGTAATGGTAAAACACACCCTATCCTAGGACATGAGAGAACAGCCCGACTAAGAGTACGCACAAGGTTTCCACATCACTACCCCACCACCAGGGCCCAGCCACCCAGTTCACCCAAACCCACGGCCCTTAAAACCAATATTAAACATACCCAGCCTTCAGCAACCAAAACGACTCCACTAAGCTGCCCACTAACTAAAAATACTCCCACTAAGGAACCCAACCGTCCCATTAGCCTCAAAAATGCACTCATCAACGCCCGCTCCCTTGGAGCCCACGCCATTGAAATTCATGACCTCATCATCGAACTTGACCTAGATCTGTTAGTAATCACAGAAACCTGGCTTCACCAAGCCTCAGGTCCCCTGCTAGCATTGGCCATCCCACCAGACTACACCATTCTCAGATCTGATAGAACCACCACTCCAGGAGGCGGTGTTGCCATCATTGCAAAAAATACCATCAAATTAAGATCAGGCTCCAGTGAAATTATCGCAGGGTACGAACTATTGCTCGCCAAACTCACGTTGAATGAAAAAACCACAATTAATATAGTGGTCATATATAGATCTCCTAGCACAAACAGCCACCTAGAAACAGACATCCCACTAATACTAGCGCCCTTCCTTAAACCCAAAACGAAATGTATCATCATTGGCGACTTGAATCTCGGTTTTAATGACAACCAAGATACTAAAGCAACCGCCCTTCTCCTGGCACTAAATGACATGAATTTCTGTCAACACGTCAATGCCCCTACCCATTCCAAAGGCAGAACTCTTGATTGGATCCTCACCCTCAATACCAATATCACTGTAGGCCCGAGTGACGACTCCTGCATACCCAAGAATATAATCATGGATACCATCGAAAGCAGAAACCCTAAAAAGCTCACAGCTGAAAACCTCGACCCCACCCTGAACAAACTGCTAGATACCCACTCAATCCACAGCAATGACCCAACCACCATCGCTGAGTACTACCACAAATGCCTCTCCACAGCGATTGACACCATAGCTCCGATCACATCCAAATTAAAACGCATCAATAAAAAATCTAACTTCTGGTTCAACGAGGAACTAATCACCCTTAGAAGGAAAAAACGCTCCCTCGAGCATGCCCACAACAAACATCCTTCCCCGGACTCAGCCAAAGCATTCAAAGGCGCCAATACCCTCTATAAATCAGCTATCATCACCCATAAAGCTAACACTTACAATGTTCGCATTAGCAATGCAGCATCAGACACTAAAGAGCTCTTCTCTATCCTTAGAGAACTTGAAAATCCACTTCCGTGCGACACACCTACTAACACAAGCAAAGAATGGTGTACCACCATACAAGATGCTCTTGCTTCCAAAATTACCATACTGCAAAATAAAATCAACTCCAAAAAACTACTCCTAGCAACCAAGAACTCCCCCACCCCTACCCCGCGCACCCCAGCCAATGACAATTCCAAACCCCCCTTTCAGTTCACACCAGTCACCCACGAACTCGTATTGGACACTATATCCAAACTAAAAGCATCCAACTGCAAAGGAGATACTGTCCCAGCCAAACTAGTCAAAGCCTGTGCACCCACCCTGACCCCCCTCATCACTAAATTTGTCAATGCCTCTTTCAACTCCAACACAGTCCCAACCTGCCGCAAAGAAGCCTGGGTTACCCCGCTTCTAAAAAAAACAAATCTAAACCCCACCATTCCAACCAATTATCGCCCCATAACTACTGTCCCATTTTTACTTAAAATTATTGACAAACTAGCCTATAACCAAATTCAAACCCACTTAGAATCTAACCAGCTCCTCGGTACCAGGCAATCAGGATTCAGGCCCAATCACAGCACTGAAACAGCTCTTTTGGACCTCAAAATCCAGATGGATGCCATCAGAGATTCAGGGACACTCTGCATTCTCCTGCTGTTGGACCTCTCAGCCGCGTTCGACCTGGTGGACCATGACAAACTCTGTAACTCACTTGCCCGGGAGTTCAATTTCTCCAGTGCAGCCACTACCTGGGTGAAATCATTCTTAACCGACCGCACCTCTAGAGTGTTCATAGTCAAAGAAGCAGCCAACCCCATCTCAGTCCCCATAGGAGTACCTCAAGGCTCCTGCCTTTCTCCCACACTTTACAACGCTTATACCAAGCTCTTGACGATATGGGTGTCATATACACAAATTTTGCAGATGACACCCGCACCTCTAGAGTGTTCATAGGCAAAGAAGCAGCCAACCCCATCTCAGTCCCCATAGGAGTACCTCAAGGCTCCTGCCTTTCTCCCACACTTTACAACGCTTATACCAAGCTCTTGACGATATGGGTGTCATATACACAAATTTTGCAGATGACACCCAGATCCTCATACCTCTTACAGGCAACTATGACCAGGATACATTAACAATCAACAAAATCTACGTCATCATACAAAATTGGATGGCAATAAACAGTCTATGTCTTAACGACGAGAAGACTGAAATCCTCATCAGCCAAAATAGCAACCCTCCAGCCAGAATATTCAACCATCAACATCGACGGTACCAATATCCCAGTATCGAATCAAGTAAAAACACTGGAGTGTACATCGATGCTAGCCTGACTATGACTAAGCAGATCAATGTACTTTCATCCTCAACGGCCTACACCTCCAAACTAATTGCGCTCAGCGGACAATTTCTGACCCCAGCAAATTGTCTTACCCTAGCCAGAGCTCTGGTCCTATCGAAATTGGACTACTGCAATGTATTACTACTGGGTAACTCCAACACTAACCTAGCCAAAATGCAACTATTGCAAAATAAAGTCCTGAGGGCAGCCCTAGGCTTAAAAAAATCAGACCATATATCCAAGACCAGGAAAGATGCCCATTGGCTCCCTATCAAAGCCCGAATTATATTTAAAACATTATGCATCACCCACAAATGCCTCACCAAAAAAGGACCTATCTAACTCAATAATACTCTGCATCCCAAAGCCGACATGAGATTACTTAGATCCAATGACAAACTCCTCCTGGACCCCCCCCCCGATTCAAAACCACTAGAGCAGGGGGCAGCAGTTTCACCACTTTAGCCCCCAAACACTGGAACTCCCTACCCATCAACATCAAAAAAGCTCCCTCATTCACGGTCTTCAAGAAACAGTTAAAAACATGGTTATTCAACCAATATTAGCACCTAACGACAGGACCCCGTCCATCTTATACGGGTGTGAATATTTAGTCCATTGTATACTACTGTGATCACTCTGCAATTGCGAATACCCTATAACTCACAGAATGTAAAGTTTTGAATTTTGCTAACTCCTAAGTTGTCTTATATTGTTGTGTGTATTCTGTATATCATGTAATGTAATGTTTTGAATTTTACTAATTGCTAAGCTGTCTTATAACCACGCCGTGACACCCGAGGGTCTGGGCGTGTAACAAATATATAAAATAAAAATAAATAAATAATGTAAGAAAACGAATACATTGTATCCCCCAGCACTCCACATAAGGTGGGGTGTGCTAGCTCACTAAATCAATGTAAAGGGGATGTGAATCCCACTTTACTTCTTGGGAACAGTAGTTCACCCAAGAAATAATTATAAAATGTAAAAGGAACCCAATGCATTTAAAATGCTGTGTGCTTACATAGTATATTACAGTCAGTCCAAAGTTATCGGAAACTATAACTCCAATCACACACTATGGAGAGACATAAAAAGGTCATCCATAAAAAGAGTAAAATACTAGGTGAGACGGGAAGAAGATTCCCACTCACCTAGGGACAAGTGAAAATAATTACCAAGTCCAAGCAAAAAGTTGTGGGGTTGACACGGGTCAGGAAGATTTATCATACATACAAACATTTTACCTAAAAGAGCCATCTGGTGGCGGGTTGCAGTTAGGCTGTTGATTATGAGTTTGCAGAGTTGAAGGCGTGTAGGAGGAAAATAGTGTCAGCAAAGTAGTGATAGTTAAAGCAAATGAAGGAAATGGGTTTGCCAAGGGAGGAGGCATACATGTTGAAGATGAGTGGGCCTAGAACTAATCTTTTAGGAAAACCCACATGAAGGAGTGGTTGGGGCTGGAGCCCATGAGATGAAAAAGGAGTGGTCAGTGTTCTATGTTAATTCATCACCAGTGTTTTATTGGGGAATTCTCCCCAAACCCATCTAATATTCCTAAAACAATATTCCTGACCCCCTCACCCTTTATATACCCTTACCCACAGCCCCCTATATTTTTCGATGAGTTTTTCCCCAAAAAACAATTTAGGCAAAAAGAAATCTAAAAAACACTCTAGATGAATGAACGTCGTACCTCGTCAGAGAGATAGGAGGACATGCAGTTGAGTATGGTGTCCCTGAAGAGGAGTAGGTAAAGAGGTTGGCAAAGGGAAGGCTGACCATCAAACTCAAAGGCAGCAGAAAGGTCTAGAAGGATGAGGATGGGGTGAGGTGAGAGTGGTGGACAGTGCTAAGAGAATTGGCAACATGGATGAGTGCCGTCTAAGTGGAATGTTAGAATTAGAATCCAAATTGAAGGGAGTCAGCAACGAATGTACCTTAAGAAAAGTTGGCTAAACAATTGAAAACAATCCTCTCTAGGATTGGGGAGTAGTAGGTAAGGAGAGAGACAGCTCTTTAGAATGAGGGGGTGTTGGGGGCTAGCAGTTTGTTTCTTTAGGAAAGTTATGACTGGCTGTTTTGTACCAGGTTGGAGGATACCTGTTCGGAGAGATAGGTTCAATAGAGGAGAGCAGAAGTGATGGTGCAAATTACTTAACAGTCAGCTGGAGTGATTGATCATTGGCAGAGTGAAGGATCCGTACAGGTCCAGTGCAATAGATAGGGGAGAAGCAAGAGAGAGGGGAGGAAATAGCGAGTAGTGGAGGAATAGACTGTCACCTTTGTAGAGTAATGTCGCAAAACTGGAGAGATCCTGTTCCCCGCTGTCTGGCGAGGTAGAACATTGCAGTGGTATTCTCTGCGTAAATCAGGACCTTTGTTCCCTGAAATGATATAAGAAAAATGACAACATGTTGATGTGGGATTCCATATACTGTGGACCCCACAGCTCATACACTTGCATGAAGCAAAGCGTCACACCTCAAGTATTCAGCAAGGAAGCAATGAGTGTCTTGCTATGGTAGGCTGTTGCTCCACTATCAGATAGGGACGGCTTCCAGGATTTCAGATATGGAATTGCATGACTTCTTCTTCCAAAGAGTTAACTGAAGCTTTACCCCAGGGTGTAATCGAGGTCAGGAATGGATTTGGGCGTGCCAGAGCCTATATAAATATGAGAGTAGTATGAGGGTTTGCTGGGCGAAAAGGCAAAGGAGGAGGGCAGGAAGTCAGAATAAGAGCCAATGAACGGCAGGCTGTGATTATCATGAGGCCTAACCCACAGCCTCTTTGCACCAGTCAAGAAAGTGCCACTGTGGGGAGTTGCTGGTTTGGCAATGTCATTGTGGGTGATCCATGTCTTATTGATTACCATGACGGAGTGGTAGGAGTCAAAGTAGCCAGTGTGGAAAGACGACTTGTTGCAGAGTTTTTAGGCATTCTGAGACCAAGGGCAATGCTAATGGGGTTGTTTGGGAAGGAGAAGCACTTGAAAGGAGACAAGGTTGCAGATTAGGATGTAATGGGTAAAGTGGGCAGACAGAATGATCTCTGCAAGTGTATTGCATGATGGGAGTGCTGTTCAGTGGGTGCGAGGAGGAGAACTGGAGGGACCATGTTGGGGCATGCATGAAATGACCAAGTAAAGGATAGGAAGCAGGTTGTGACAATGATGTTGGGAATATGAAGACTACTAGTGTGGATCATCCAGAGGGAGCCACAGGTATTAGGCTGGAAGATCAATAGGTCTACAAAAACCAATAATGCAACATGGTGGTTTGGCAGCAACCGGGAAATTACACTCAAGGCAATAGAGACCAATACATTAAATTAGACTGGTAGCAACCAAAAATGACAATAGATCCCATGGAAACAACACACATGACAAAAAAATCTATATATGCAACTAAAGGCATATTCACAAAAGTGAGCAAGTTACCCAGAAAAATGAGTGTCAGCACTTTCTCTGATCATCCTCTGAAAGAACCTAGTGGCAGGTGGCAGCTCTGCATGCAATACTGGAAATGATGTCCTAATGGCACAGATAATTCATTCAAATTCAATATCAGCACAAGTGAAGCTGGTGACTGCCCTTCAGGTTCCTGCCACTAGGTTCTTTCAGAGGATCAGTAGCATCAAAGCACAGACATCACTTTTTATTTTTTTCATTTTATTTTATTATGATGTTCGGCTTATTATAAACCTTTCACCATGCATAGAAACAAATATACAATTTCATTTTAATTCACAAATATACCTTATATAAATGTAAAGTTTGCCAAACAATCATGTTCCATAATCTCAAACAGATTCTTAAATACAATTCAACTTTTAGAAAATGAACATTTTAATTATAAAAATGTATCTCCATTTCCATTTTCATTTACATTCATCAAAGGAATCTTAAAAACATCTTTTAAAAATCTTCTTAAAGCTAAAACCAAGGGGACTCTTCCACCACCTACGAAAACACCCATCTTTGGTAGTCAAGCTGTTGGCCTCATTATTAAATCTCCCGAAATGCAACGTTCTCAACTCTGTCAACCCAGTACAAGAAACTAAAAGGTGGCACAGTGTCTCTATTGTGTTCCCTGTACAGAGCCTACAAAACAAATATTTTATACCACCCCGTTTTCTTGAAGTCAAAATTTCCTTTGTTGGATACAAATTCAAGGGAAATCACAAAAATTGGTTCAGATAAAAAATACTAGGGAACTCAATCAAATACTTGACACGGAGCAGACCATTGAAGGCAGCATCAACACGCTATTGGAAGCATTGTAAAGGTAAAGAAGCGCAACTCCAATCCAAGGAGAAAGAATTGTTTTTCTGAATAAACAAAGGGGATTAGAACTCTTAGTCCAGCCAGCAAGGTTATATGTAAGCTGCTGGACATCGTTCAATAATTGTGTTAGAACATTTAAACAGGAGAAAGGTGATACATTGGCCCTTAAGAAGACCTGTGTTCTGTAAGGTCGAAACACGTGTTGGCAGGAGCATATTAATCAACAATTTAAATTAAATTTGAACGTGAAGAATCTGTTGAAAACTCTCATTTGCGAAAAATTGGAAAGAATACTGATACCTATTGATACATTTGTATATTAAGGAGAGGCTTGATCAATGGTCTCTGCGCAGTGGTTGAACCAATACTTGTCTATTGTTAATCAAATATTTAGGTGGCACATTATATGTTCTCACATTATATTTGCAGTATGATACAGTTTTTATTCTTTTATCTCGTACTGAATTTGGATCCAGTCTTTCGTCCATAGCTTTATTTTTACAGCCCATGGTTTGCTACCAAAACCTCTTCCGTAGCATCTAATTCCATAAGGATATTTTGATACACACTTTTCCAGTCCCTAACAATCCCTTCATTACCCTCTGCCAGTGAACTCCTTAATATTTGAAAAGCAAGTGTTGTATCCTCAGCTATGCATTTCCTAGACAGGGATAGAATTTTCCAAATGACCATTGCATAGAGTGAAAGACACCCCAGCTCATGACGAATGACCTCAATTTGGACACCTTTAGGCAAGGACAGAGGTTTCTTCCAGAACATGCTCTCCAAAATGGGCCATATTCTAAATGAAAGAGCAAATGATGCTTCTGCTCCATATGTCAATGTAGACACAACTTTCATCTTGTAAAAATTCAAGATGGGGAGCAAGTAGTAACAACTATACCGCTGCTATTGCATAAGCCCAAGAGCAGCCAAACATTTTACTTTTGCTCTTGAGAACTTCTCTCGCAGAGCATCCATCAAGCTAGCTTTCATGCATATACCCAAATATGGGAAGGTCTCCACCTTCTCTAGGGGCTCTTGGTTTAGTCGTCATTAATCCTCTTTTATTTGAAAGGACTGAAAGATCAAAGTTTGAGATTTTGGTACAATTATCTTCAAACCAATACTTTCAACATAGACCTGCAATACGTCGAGTTGTCCCTGCAAACCAATCAGTGTCTGGTCCAAAAGGACCAGATCATCCATGTACAGCGTCCAACCCAAAGCCATTCCACTCATTCTAGGAGAGACCGATCGTGCTCTTCCCAAAGTATCACCCAGATCTGAAATAGTCAGATTGAAGATGGCTGGCATCAGTGGGCATCCCTGCTTCAAGCCCTTAAAAGTTATTATCTGGCTTGATAGGCGACCAGCTAAATTCAATTTAACTCTCAGCAAGATTAAAGTGTTTAAATCCTTAATGGCTTGCAGCAAAGCAATAGGGCAGCTCCAACTTTTTTCTCCGCTGGATCTTCTATCTATGCTGTCAAAAGCTTGGGCTAAGTCAACGAATGCTAGATATATCCTCACATTATTCTTAGGCGCTCAGATTTTCATAATATTTAATAAAATCACATTCAGACTCGTGCCCACTCCTTTGACGAATCCAGACTGATATATATCATACCGATTGTGTCAGGAATAAGGGATGGGGGCAGAGAGCTGCAATCAGGCGGTGCAGAGGGTGCGGACCAAGGCAGGACTACATGGTTCCTGGGAAGAGCGTTGCAGAGCGCACAGAACGCAGCTGCACCCTGGAAAAAAGCTCACCATCCACTCGTGCCAGGTGCAGCTTGTTGAATAAGATTACGGCACGGGCAGAAGTGGCAAGGTGCTGCACATGAGGCAAGCAACTGGAGAACCGGGGCAGCCGCGGTGATTGCGTGCTTGGGGTGATTGTTCGGTGCATGAAGTTGGAGACAGGAGACCCGGGACAGGTGGCAGTGATGCATGCAGCTTGGGGTGAACTCCTCACCATTCTCAACAGTGTCCGGGCTGCCTCATGGGGCTCCCGGACCTTCAGTTAAGTGTGCTGGTACTATTTGTGGGTTGCTGTTTGATTTGTTGCAAGTTGATTCATATACAAGCTGTGGGGGTTGAGTGCTCCGACAGCTGCGCTTCTGTTTAAGGGATTGGAACTTCCATGAAACATTGTGTTAAAGGAAACATGGGATAGGCGCTCATGGAATATGAACTAGTGGATGCTATGTGAAGGGAAACATGGCTTATTTGGCAAACATGTGAGACCATAACATGTTAAGGCGCCTGTAGAGTGAGAGACTAGAATATTGCTTGCTTCATGTATTTGTTGCTTATTTTCCATGGATCATCTCACCTATCAGGCCACGAGTACTGTGCTTTGTGTTGGGAAATGATTCCCACATTTGTCGTCCATTTGTTCATCTTGTTCATGTTGTTATTCAAGTTACTGGCATATGTCGCATGCTCGATGTTTGCTGGGCCGTCATCAAGTGCAAAGACCAATCTTCACTAATCTATCATTATATGTTTTCAGGGCATACTGTGTGCTAGAGACCTGGTGATAAAGGTACTATGGGACAGGTGTGGAAGTTATTTCTGTAGGAAGTTATAGGAGGTAACAAGTAGGGTAGGTGCACGTTAGGTCAGGTATTCAGACCTCAGTTACGATGTTCCATGTGTATTAAGGTATGTATTAAGGTATGTCTTTCTTCCAAAACTCCCCTACCTATCCAATCTGGTTACCTTAACCTTGTTCCTAAACTCCCCCTTGCCATCCACAACATCTCCCTAATCCCGCCTCCCCCCATTGGCTGCCGTGTGGTCACCTATACCTTCTATCATCAGCAACCCGTGCCAACCATGGTGGGCGGGCCGAGTTCATTCGGACTTTGTGGTTCGGGAATGGGTGTCGGTACCCTTCCCTCACATCTTGACAGGTTGCAAGACTTTACCCGTTTTGCAAGACCATCTAAAATCAAGGAGGCAAATATCTTCCCCATCACATCCAAAAGTGAAATAGGGCAATAGTTTCTTGGGGCAGCCATATTGTCCTTTTCAAAATGGGGACAATAAGTGCCGTTTCCAAGTTGGAGGAACTTCCCTTAGCTTCATTATCTGACCAAACAACCTGAGTAAAAGATCAGCCCACAATTCTGGGTTCTCTTTCAACATGATATTCGTCGGCCCATCTGGGCCCGGTGCTCGGGAATTACTTGCCTTTTTTATAAGGGCCATAATATCCTCCTTTCCAAACTGTATAGACCACTGGTTATCTATATTTTCCTCAACCATTTTATTGACTTTATTAGAGGCACTATGTACATTTTCACAGTGGTTAACCAAGGCCTTTTCTGGTACCATATGTATCTGTAGAGCTTGTTGTGGTGTATTAATGCTATTTGTAAATTGCCAAACTTCCCCAGTCCATTTCTTACAAATTAGTTTCAGCATGGCTTCCCCCTCATGCTGAATCATCAAAGCCTAATGTGACCGCAGCCAGTTCTTATGTAATTGCTTTCTCTTTTTTGAACAATCCAACATTCCCTACTCTAGACAAGCTTTAATTTGTTTAATATTTACTCTAAGCAGTTTCCTTTACTTGACTAACTTCCGGTTAAAGACATGCCTGTGTCAAAAGGTCTGTTTACCCTCCTTTCTATGAAGCTCTGTGAAGTTCAACAAGATTGGGGAGTAATTAAGAAATCTTTGTTCATCATTGCCATTCCAATTTCTTATACAATCATTGTATCTGACATTCAATAACCTTATATCATTGGGTTTCAACCTCAGTCTATTGTGCCATTCTGAGATTTTTAATTGCACCCCATAATGTTCCTCGCCACGCCTCTTAAAAAATCCCAAATTCATTTTTAAAATGTTGTGTTCACTAGTTGAGGGTAGGATTACATCAAAGCTCCATACCAGAGGCAATACATTACTTGAGGCAAAGATATAATCCAAAATCTCAGAGGAAGTTCCACGTGACCAAGTTGGCTGCCGTGAGATATCACCCTTGACCTGCCCATTTAATAGATGAAGACCCCTCATATTAGCTTTCTTAACCACAATAGCACTCTTTTCACTGAGGTTTTAGGAGAGGGTCCCTCCTCATCCAGCACCTGGCTCTTTGTATCAATGCAAGTCCTATTTAAATTATCACAAATCAGAATTACAGGGTTATTCATAGTTGCATAGCACTAGTCAATCATTTCCATGATGCAATCTACATATTCCCCATCCCCTATGGCAGTCGGATTCCAGTGCAAACGAAACACTCCATACAGATTTCCACATGTTAATCTCATTGTATTGCCATCTGGATATACGGGTTAGGGTTTCAGACCTCAACGTTTTCTAATCCCATGCCACTTTTAAAAGCCAACAATAGGCCTAACACAGGCCTTCCTCTAGGGCCTTTAACCGCTAGATTCACATGGATGGAATAACCATCTGAAATCCAAGGACGGTGGGGGGGGGGGCTCATAGCCAAGTTGCTTGTAGGCAGAGGATATCACAGTCCTGAAAGTTACATTTCTCCTTCTGAATAAGTTAGTAGAGCCCTCCATGTTCCAGGATTCTGTTGGTCACCTTTTACTTAACCACCAAGAACCTCGGCCGGCAAAGCCCATGACCCCTCCTGAGGAGTTAGATCCTCCATTAGCCGGTGCATTACAATCTTTCTTTCCATGAGTCCATCACCACATTATGATTGTATGCAGCACCCATTGCTGATAGCCTTTGATACAGTCAGGATCTTTTTTTATTGCAGCTTTACATAACGTTAGTATTTGAGTGTTTTATTTAGATTTATAAACAAAGTTGGGCGATACTGTGGTTACCTTGTGTAAAAATATATTTTTAGCCCGATACTTTAAAAAAACGGCTCGTTCAGTCCATCGCCTAAATCCGTAATTCCGACTGTACCCAATGTTTTACCAAACTTATTTTTATTGGTTTTGTACAAACAATGTTACAGCAAGGCATTATATAGCATCGCCTTGTTCAACGCTTGACTGTTTGATAGCAGAAGAGACAAATAACATAAACAACATGTCTTTGAAGCCTTAATGAGGACGGGGAGGATGGCAAGATGGGGCTGAAGGGAAGGGGTAGGAGACATAAGGCTGGCGTTTACAGTTAGACTGAGCATTGGGAGGGAGCTGTGTCTCTGTGGCCCTGGGCCATTGATAGCCGGAGTTGGCTCTCTCAGGAGGGGGGCGGGGATAAGCAGCCGATTGTCGCTGGCAATTTGCTTGTGCCTTTGCCACAGGGTTCAGCTGGGAATGTGTTGGGCTCTGCTCCTACGGCCTCCTCTCTAGTCTTGCTTGTCCATCAATTGGAGAGTGGAAGGTTGTCTGGCCAGCCCTGGGTATTGTTGCGTGTAGTCCAGGAATGGAGTCCATGTTTGGTAAAATGTGTCCCTGTTCCCAAACCGAAGGGCTGTGATTTTCTCAGCCGCTCTTATGTCCCAACACTTTGACCACCACATCTGGATTGCCGGCCCTTCTGGGTTTTTCCAGAGACTGGCAATTGAAATATTAGCAGCTGTTAGCAAATGAGCGCATAATTCTGCTCTACGGCCTGTCAGGGGAAATTGGCCTTCGCCCCTAGCTCCCAGTAGGACCACTCCTGGGTCCCATGGGATTGTGAGGCCGGTGATCGCTTTGACCTCATCTAGCACAGAGTTCCAAAATTGGGTGGCCTTGGGGCATGTCCACAGTAGGCGGTATAGAGTGCCTTTGTCCGGGCATCCTCTCCAGCAAAGCGGAGGGATCGGGGGGTTACATTTATTGAGCTTTTCCGGGGTACGGTACCACCGGTAGCATACCTTGAATGCCTCCTCCTTGTTAGTTAATACACTTGGAACTTCTGTACGCTCTGTCCCAAATGTGACCCCACTCCTCTGGTTCAATAACCCTCCCTATGTCTTTTTCCCATTTGTGCATATAGGCTTCCTTGTAGTCTGGGTCGGTTCTGTCCAGAAGCTTGTAGAGGGTTGCTATTCTCCTTTTAGGGGGAGTCGCTGTAAGGGTTCACTCTAGGGCTGTAAGTTCTCTGCTTCCGTGTTTTTTCATTACGTTGCTTGAGAGCCAGTCCCTAAGCTGTGCGTATCTGAACCTCTCAGTCTCAGGAACATTGAATTTCGCCTTGCAGGCTTCCTAGGTCAGGGGGTTCCCATTCTCGAAAAAGTCTTGGACCTTCTCCAACCCTCCTTCTTTCCATCTGTGGAAATTATTTGGGCTAGCCCCTGGAGTGAAGTCCGGGTTCTTCCAGACGGGGGTGCTTTGCCCAATTTTTGAAAGAAATTGGAGCACGCAGTTCGACTGTCATTCTTGCTTTACTAGTGAGAACTGCAATTCCTTAGTGGAATTGTAGTTCCAAGCATTATGATTTATCCACCAGGCGCAACAGCGTCAAGCCGGTCTGTGGCGGTCCATGGCATACAGTAGTACACCCTGGTATTTTGACTGCTCGGATTTGCTGGTGAGCTTATTTCTTTGGATTTTTATTAGTTTTTCTGGTGTACTTTATATTAGCATTGTGATTGTGCCTGATTCAAGCCGGATTGTTGTTACAATGAGAAAAACATACTACAGAGATACATTGTTGTCCTTTAAGGACTTACACCCAGGCCATCTCTCTCTTCGTGCATTGGATAAGATCAGGGCAAACTTTTCTCCTACTACTGTGCCCACTCTTAAAATAGCATTGATTAATGCCGGATCAGCCACTCAACATGCAATAGCCATCTATGACTATATTCAGCACAATGATCCAGATTTCTTTTTCATAACAGAATCATAGTTCACAGACTCCTGTGTGTCATCTTCTTTTTCATTAGTACCTGAAAACAATCAGATAAAAAGAATCAATGGAGAACAACACAAAGGAGGGGGCGATCACCATTCTATATTACAAAAAAGTCTCATTTTGCAAAATTTTCGACCATTAAAATGGGATGACATTTCTCAGGTGTTGGCTTGTACCTATCAAATCACTCCTAATGACTCATGGCAACTGATCCAGTGATAAAGACCTCCAGGATCGGCTACGCCATTTCTACAAGGTATGGACTCCTATTTGGGGACAAAAGCACTAGCCACCAAAAGTTACTTATCCTGGGAGACCTGAACATCTGGTGCATTGACCCCACTAATGTTGATTGCACACTTAGAAGACATTTTGGATACCCATAGTCTTAACATTCTTTCAAGACTGTGTACCCATATAAAGGGACACTGCTTGGACCCTATATCATCTAGAGGTCTTATACTTCATCATCTAAATAATGAACCTGTCAGTTGGAAGGATCATTATATGGGTAATTTTTCTATACATTCAGAATTTCTTTCATCACCGAATGAAGGAGCTTGACCTCATATCAGACACTAAGCTGTTATATAATTTACTGTTGGTAAGAAAAGATCTTGTATGTACAGATAATTATGCAAACCTAATGCATCAGTTAATAGTGAATTGTGACACCACAGCTCCTTTAAAAAAAAGTGAAAGCACACAGAAAAAGAACAATCAATGGTATAGTGAAAAATTCAGATTTTTAAAGTGTCAGTATCGGAAATAGGAAAATATATGGCTTAGGTCAAGGACGGAAGTTGATTATGCCAGAAGAAAACTTGCTGCTCTAAAGATTTATAAGGATGGAATCCTATTGGCAAAGGCCCAATGTCTTCAGTAACAGATAGATCATGCAGCTAATAGACCAAAAGCCCTGTTTTCTGTAATACAAACATTTTCCAATCCTAGGTAAATTATTTGAATTCTTTTTTCTCTGAAAAATTTGATCAGATTAGATTAAATATTGAGGCCCAGACTGTCTCTTTGCAAATCAGCCCCAATGATGACCATGAGGCTTACTATGGGAAAAATATATTTGAATTTCTCTTCTCGTCAGTGACTGAAGACACTGTGCCAAACAACATGTGCAGGCACTTAGTAAGCCTTTACAGGGGTTTGTTAATGCCTTGTTAACTCAAGGGAGTATTCCACCAGCTTTGAAGAAATCATACCTTACTCCACTGTTAAAGAACCCTTCTTTGGCTCATAAAACCTTTTCAAATTATCATCGTATTGATGGACTTCTTTGGCCATCAAAGATACTGGAGAAGGTCTTTACCTCTCAGCTACAGACTTTTTTGGAAGACAACAATATCTTGGATATCTATCAATCTAGCGTTAGGCCAGGTAATGGTGCCAAGACGGCCCTAGTGACAG